>NC_044988.1:40331896-40655896 GCF_008728515.1 Papio anubis | reverse complement strand
TGTGTGTGTATGTGTGCGTCTATATATTTAGAGAGTGATGAAAAACAGACATCAAGGCTTTAGTCCATTAATTTTACATGAAAAAAATGAGATCAGACTGATAGAAAAAAATAAGAGAGAAAGGACTATGGAGGTCTTTGTCTGAGAACACATAAATATTGCAAAATAGGATACAACACATGGTTGTAGCAGAACTTATCAACTGATTACCATGCTCATTTCTTCCTCTTACACTTCTTGGTTTTCCTAGCATTTAAAATAGTGTATTATAATTTTATCATGCATTTTTCTGCATTTCTAGTCTAAATTCCTTTCTGTGGAACAGAACATATTAAAATATCTCTTTTTTTAGATCTGCAAACGTATTTTTCTTTCTTTTTAGTTAATTCTGTCTTTCAGTAATACAGAAATTCAAGCAAATATTCGAATGACTGGAGCTTCTCACTAACCTCAGATATTTCTCTGTATGATCCTTGCTGCCTCTCTCCTCACTATGAGCTTTGCTTCCTTCTTTTCATCTTGGAAACCTTAATTCAAATGTCATTTCTTAGAGAAACTCCCTGACTTCCACAGTCAATGACCTATTATACTTTCTCCAAGTACCCTGTTCTTGTCCTTTACCAAAATGACACACCTTTATCTGTATACATAATTGCATAATATCTGTATCTTCAACTAAAATGTATAATCTGCGACACTGGGGACTGAATGATCATTTTTATTTTCATGTCTTTACCTTGAGTGGCTAGCACAGTGTCAGGAACATGATAGGCAATCAATATATTTATTCTGGTGAGTGAAATAGCATATTTTATAGTTAACTAATGAAAGCCTATTTAATTTGTTTTCAGACATATTTTGTATTATTATCTAGCCATATTTTATCCACTTGAATATGATTACATTTCATGGTTATATAACTATGGTTTCAAAATATTCTCTAATCTCCTTTCACAAATTGCTGGAAAAGGGAAAATACTATTATAACATTCACTACAAATTTACATACGAAAAAAGTTAAGTCAAATTTTCAGTATAATTTAAAACATTAGTGACAGGTTCAGGAATAGATGTCATGAATTTCCCAATCTTTGAGTACTTCTGAAAAAAATCTTAATAATTTTTGTCTTTGATCGTAGTCAAATAGGACACCTGAACCAGAAATAGCTTAGAAACATAAGAATAATTAGTAAGCATTGTTTGAGGCCTGATATTTGCATTTCTTATCCTGAGTATGTGATACTAAATGTCTGGGAACAATGTATGAAAGTATTTTTTTCGCTTTCTGATGAACCTGATATGTTGAGAAACAAAAAGCCCATTTACTTGACCGATTTTTGGCCAGCAGCTTCTACAATCTTTTTAAAACTATCAATAATTTTATATAGATATATATCTATATCAACCTTGCTATCTCAGTAAGGACATCAATAGTTTGTTTTTCATAGACTTTTAAGACATACTTTTTCTATAAACTTTAACATTAGGGCTTGGAGCTTTAAAATGCTAACTTTGTCTCACTGTTGCTTATAATGTAATTCCTTCACAAGTAGTAGGGAAGTGGAAGAATAGTGAGTAGTTGTGCATTCGATTATTTAGACATTTTTAAGAGGTATTTCTATGACTTTAATTACATATAGTATTATATAGACCTGTATGTACACATATATGTGTATATTAAGTTTTGCAGTTAACAACTATATAACAGATCAGAGAAAATTAAAAATGCTATTTTTATTTTAGAGATTTATTTTCTTTCTTTTTACATTAAATACACTCAACCTTGATTGCCACAATCCTATTAAAAGATGTTGTATGCATGTTTTCCTTTATATTCTCTGCTACATTAATATTTGATACATTTTTAACACATTCCATCTTTAGAAAAATTGAATCTAATGTATTTTATTACGCTTAACTTTACAAATCAATGAATTTACAATGTTTGCAAATGGTTTTATTTTTCAGACATCTCAAGAAGATTTTTATAACTATGCACACTATTCCCTTTTCTTTTCCTTTTAATGTGTAGAGATTTTATAACAATTGTGTCAAAATGGAAGGAGGATAGCTATTCATGAATGGTATTTTAATGTTAATGTAGACACTGATTGTTATCATTTTTTTCCAAAAAGAATGGTTGAGACACTGCTCTTTTCTATGTTAATCTCCAAGAACATGCTTCTCATGCCAAAACCCAAAAATGTAATGCATCACATGAGAAAAAAAAAAATACATTCTAGCTTGTATACACTAAAGCCTCCCTAATTCTTAAATTCTGCACTCTGGGAGACATGCAGAGTTTAGCATAGTATGTAGTAAATTACAGTTTGACTCTCTGCAACTTCAGGTAGTAAGGTGGTTCTACTTTTTAGAGACTCTGGTCTAGGAGCTGTTGGCACCACTGCTGGTATCAAGCAATATAGATTGTTGTGTCTATAATATTAGCTTCTGTAGATTTGACTCCCCTCTCTGATCCTGGAGCAGCAGGGCAGTTATTTTGGGGAGGATCTTTGGGACATTGTCAAATGCCTTATCATGTAAGGACCATTTATTCGCCTTGATTTACTGAGAGAGTTTGCCCTTTTTAAAATATGTTAAGTACTCCCACACTAATCAATTGTTTTAGCTTTTACATCCATTAGACAAATATTTTAAGTAACTATTTACACACCTGCAGTCATTGCATTAACTTAAAAACTATTTCAAAGGAATTCATAAGTTGTACCCATATGTACCTTAAATACTGTCTTCAATATAGCTTGTTTATCATAGTATGGACAACTAAAATAACTTTAGTAAGTAAGCATATGTGAAAATATTATAACATTTTTCTCCCAATGTAAACATGATTTAAGGGGGATTTTATTGTATCACTCAGTAATAATATATCTAAATCACACCTCTAACAGGAAAGTATTTATTGTCAGGGTGTTTTTTTTTTTTTTTCTTTTTTTTTCTTTTTTTTTTTTTTGGTGAAAAGAATGATCTGTTGTGTGTATGTGTGTGTGTATGTGTGTGTATTCTACATAGTATTTTGCATGATTCCTAAAAATGGCCCCAGTTATTCTACTTCGGCAAACATGGAAATAACCACTTTTCTGTAAAATCACTAACCCAAAACATTAGTTGTCTTTCAATGTTTTGCAGGCTTGATTTACATTATTGGGTATTGATCCCTGCCTGTCTCTGGGCAGAGAGTAATTTTCTTGTTTCTAATACACCTTAATAGTGAGCCGAGTATAGACCATGGATCGTTTTGACCTGTTTCTCTCGCTTTAGAAAGTGCATGACTTGGCCGGGCGCTGTGGCTCACGCCTGTAATCCCAGCACTTTGCGAGGCCGAGGTGGGCGGATCATGAGGTCAGGAAATCGAGACCATCCTGGCTAAGGCGGTGAAAACCCGTCTCTACTAAAAACACAAAAACAAATGTAGCCGGGTGTGGTGGCGGGCGCCTGTTGTCCCAGCTACTTGGGAGACTGAGCAGGAGAATGGCGTGAACCCGGGAGGCGGAGCTTGCAGCGAGCCGAGATCATGCCACTGCACTCCAGCCTGGGCGACAGAGCGAGACTCCATATCAAAAAAATAAAAGAAAAAAGAAAAAAAAGAAAGTGCATGACTCTGGAGAAGCCAATGAGTCAATAGGAAGGGGAACTGTGCCTCTTTTTTTTTTTTTTTTTTTTCTGGTGACATTGACCTGACCAAAACTCTGGCAACTGACCTCTTGTGAGAGAGCCTGTAAGATTTTATGTATGAAAATTCATTACCCCAAATCACTGAAAGTCAGCACTGACTCTTTTCCTTTTTCTTTAAAAAAAGAAAATAATAAAAAAAGTTGAACTTTTAAATATTTAGAGGCTTAACTGTAACTACTGTAAATGAAACTTAAGGCCAAAGCAGAGACAGAAATCAAAGACAAAGTGACATCATGTCACTAAATTAGGCTGAATTCACCCTTATCTGAATTTTTTCCTTTTTTCTTCTTTACACCATAAAAGCCACATGCATATAAACTAAGAATAGCAGTGTTTCTGGAACCTTTTACTCTGGAAAAATGTACATAGATCTGGATAAAAAACGTTTTAAAGTCTTAATGTAGGACTCGCGCTGATGTTCTTATGGAAGATTTCTTAACATCTATTTCCCTTTCCTCAAGCTTACATCACAAAAAGAATGTACTTTTATAGAGGCGCAAGTCATTCTTAAACTTGAATGGAAACGATCTCTTTAAAGTCTGTCTTGTGCACTTGCTCTATCCTGGGCCTCCCCTCTCTTCCTCTGGAATACTGGAATAATGCCTGCATTTAGCAACATCTCTCACAAATAGTCACCATTTTATACCAGTGTTATCCATTATGTGAGGCCCTGTTTGATACAAGAAATAAATCTGTTAAAGGAAGAGATTTATTGTACACTAGAGTGATGAATTCGGTGTTCTCTAAACTCTCAAGAGTATTCTGTGTTTTCTTGCTATTTAGCTCATCTTTTTGAAAACAAACAGGGAATATAATCTACTAGCCTTTCTCTCAGCAACTATTTCTCTTGATTCAGTACAAGTCTTCAGCATTGAACCTCATTTGTCAGATTGGGTAAGCATAGGTTATATAAAAGAAGTGTGGATGTTGGTTTTTATTTTTATAAGTATGCCAGAATTTACACAAGGAAGTTGGAGGAATAAAGATCCACTCAGAAGTCAAAACTAAATCTAATCATTTAAATGTTGATAAGAAAACATCCAGTATCATTAAATAATAGGAAAAATGAATTTACTTTTAAAGTAAGTTATAATATCTATTCACTTATAAATTTTTATTGCATCATAGGAGTTTGGATATATTTGCAGAACTGAGATAAAATTCTATGTTTCGTAATTAAAATATATGAAGAGAATGGTTTCTTTGAAAATGATTTATGAAATTCCAACAATAATGTATACATACAAGAACATTATTAGGCCATATAGATACAGATGTTTAGACATAATCTCTGCTCTAAAAAAACTTGTAATCTAAGTGCAGTAGTAAAAATTACACTGGTATAATCAAAGATCTAATAATTTCTTATGTAACGGATTGTACAACAACTTTTAAAAAATGTATCCTGTTAAAAAACAAAACTAAAAACAAATAAGCAAGACATAAGTAAATACACAAATGAATAAATAAAAATATAAATAAAAATAAATGAATAATTAGGAATAAATATTAGGAGTAGAGGTCATACTTGATATTTAATTAGTTGACACTGAAGTTAATTTCTAGATTCAGTTTTATTGTCAGCTGTCTTCATTCTAAAATAATTTTCCTTTAACTTATGTGTCTTGAATTTTATATACAACAATTATTTACTTAAAATCTTTACTGAAACTGAATACAAAAATACATACAAAATATTAACATAGGTTTAACTCCTTGTTCTAATTTAAAGTACTGTCATTTGTTAACAAAATTATGCTGAACATTGTTTAGGTATATGTTTGTGAATAACAGTTATAACATTGACATTAATAACATTAATATGTTTTTGTCCAATGACATCCTCAAAGAACTCTGACACCTTTAAAATTATTTGATTCTGGGATAAATTACATAATAACAATCCATTTTTACTACAGGTATTCTATATTCTTCTTTTCTTTTGGTTTGTGAGTGTGTATGCGTGGGTGTGTGTGTGTGTTTATGTTTATAATTGACAAGTGGCCTTCTAAGGAGGAAGCTGTTTTGCAAATATGAGAACAAAATGAAAGTGCTTTTGAAAAAGTATTGCAGCTTAGAGACCTTAAAAATAAACCTACTACTTTTTGGTTCTTAGATAAATATATAGCAGATAATTTATTCTTTCATAAAATAAAAAGTGTATTAATGTAAGACTAGTCACTAAACAATTACAGAACTATTTAAATCATGAGTCAGAGAAGCAATAGTTAGGCTTCAAAATCAGAAAACCTCGTGAAAAGCAGTTATAGTCACAATTATCTCTGAAATTCTCTAAAGAATTCATCAAAGTGGAGACACATTTTTTCTGTTGACAGCTCTAAAACCATTTTTCTCATTAATACTGAAATCAGTTTTTAGTTAAGTACAGATGAAATAATTCGTATGTAGCTTGTGGCAATGAAAAAATAAGTAACTTTTTATGATAGAATAATGCTCAGTGTGAAAAAATGCTTAAACTATTAAAAACCAGTAAGATACAATTTTGAATATAATATATTGAATAATTAAAAATATATCATTATGTAGAAAACTTCTTTTTGTTTTAATTTTTATTTTGTCAAGTGCATAAGTACATATAGTTAAATAGTAATAATTTCTGTGCATGTGCTATGTGTGTGTGTGATCAGTTGCAATTATTAAATGATATCTTTCTCCTTTTATTTTACTCTTTATTGTATAGAAGTCTCTAGTAAGTTTTATTTCATAGTGCTCCAAGCAGTTGTTACTAATGTGAAATTACTGGTGGGTGTTCTCTCAACAACAAAAAAGTACCCAACAAAAAAGAAAAAAAAAAAAAAAAAGCTCCAAAAGCCTACTTTATCTAGCCAAGGGACCAGAAAAGGAGCCTAGACAAAAAAGCTCTAGAAAATAACTAGTTAACTGAAGCCAAACAACACACACAAACACACACACACACACACACAGAAACAGATGTGCACACATACATAAAAACTAGGGACACACTCCACTCTCCAGAACAGCAAAATCTGAATGAAGATCTAAGGCTTCCCACCTTGCTAGGCAATGATGAGTTCCTCTTACCACTTTCCATGGAGTGGTGTCAGAGGAGGCCTAGAGGAGAGTCAGGACTTTCACCTTGGCTGAGAAGTAATGAGGTAAAATATCCCCTCCCCATCTCTACGTGAGTGGAGAACATGTGGGGAAAGTAAAATAGCCACTGCTACTCTTTAAATCCAGGGAGTTATCAGTTGAGGACTTGCGGGGAGCCAGAACTACAACCCCTTCCAAACAGTGATGAGAAGAAACTTCTCCCTTAGGTATCATTGGAAGCCAGTTGGGAAGCCTGGAATTCTACTTCAACCAAACAATAGTGAGACAGCGGTCATTCACTGCCAAAGCAATGTCAGTACATGCCAGCTAAAGCCCTCATAACAAAACTATATAAAGATATTATAAGAATGGAAAACAACTGGCAATATATTAGCAAATCAAATCCGACAATGTACAAGGAGAATTACAAAACATGACCAAGTGAGATTTATTACAGGTATACAAGGCTGATTCAACATTTGGAAATGAATTAATGTGATTCAGTGCATCAACAAGCTGAAGAAGAGAAACCATATTGTCACATCAGTAGATTCGGAAAAAATTAGGCAAAGTCATTACTCATTCATAACAAAAACTCTCAGCAAACTAGGAATAGAGAAAAAGTTTAACTTGAGTGAGAATATCTACAAATAAGCCACAGTTAACATCAAACTTGCTGGTGAGAAAATAGATACTTTTGAACTAGTATCAGAAATAGGACAAGAATGTCTCCTCTCACAACTTCTATTCAACATAGTGTTGGAAATGTTAGGTAATGCAATAAAAAAAGAAAATGAAATAGAAGATACAAATTTGGAAGGGAAATAAAACAATCTGTGTTCACAGATGACATGATTGTCTACACAGGAAATTCCACAGTATCAATAAAAAAGCTGTAATAAGCAATGATAGCAAGGATGCAGGACACAAGGTTAATGTACAAAAGTTAATTATTTTCTATATGCCAGTAATGAACAATTGCAGCTTAGAATCAAAAACAAAATACCATTTAACACAGCACCTAAAATATAGTACCTAAGTACAAATACAATAAAATATGTTCAAGGTTTATTTTTAGAAAATGACAGAACTCTGAATAAAGAAATAAAATAAATTATAAATAAATGTAGAGATATTCTTTACCCTTGTATTGGAATACTCAATAGTCTAAAAAAGACAGATCTTCTCAAATTGATCTATAGATTCAATGAAATCTCAGTAACAATCTTAGCATGCGATTTTATAGATATCTATAGACCAATTCTCAAGTTTATATGGAAAGGCAAAACTCAGAGTAGCCAACACAAAGTTAAAGTGTACACAAAAAGCAGAGAAATCATACAACCTAACTTTATGTATTCTTATAAAGTTGCAGTAATTAAGACAGAATGGCATTGGCAAGAAAATGGACATGAAGTTAAATAGAAAATAATGAAGATCCTGGAGATATACCTATACACAAGTCAACTGTTATTTGACAAAAGAGCAGAGGCAGTTTAGTGGGGAAAAATACTCTTTTTAACAAATGATTATGAAAAAATTGAGCTGTTAAATGCAAAAGATTTTAAAAATGAATGTAGACACATGCCTTTCAAACAATTAACTCAAAATTGACCATAGGCCTAAATGGAAAACAAAACTATAGGACTAGAAGAAAATATAAAGGAATATCTTTATGACTTTGGGTTTGGCAATGAGTTTTAGATACAAAACCAAAAGCATCATTCATAAAATAAGAGAAAAAGGAAAGGCAATTTGAAGTTTAGGAAATGAAATGCTTTTGTGATGTAAAATATATTGTCAAGGCAATGAAAAGAGAAGCTGCAGACTGAGAGAAAATATATGTTAAAGACTTTTCTTATAAAGTATGTGTATCCAAAATATACAAAGAAAAATTAAAATTCAACTTTAAAAACAAAATGTCTAATTTAAAATGCATCAAAATCTGAAGAAACACATCCCCAAAGAGGACATAGAACTAAAAATATAACTATATGAATAGATTCTCAACATTATTTGTCACTACAAAATTGCAAAATCAAATAAAACAATATTACTACACACCTATTAGGATGGGTAAACTTAAAATATTGCCAATACCAACTTCTGGAAAGAATGCAAAGTAGAAAAAACTCTCATTCATTTTTGGAGCTAATTAAAATGACACAGACATTTTAGGAGAATGTCTGACAGTTTGTTGCATAATTAAGCACATTCTGACCATACAGTGCACTAAACATACTACTAGGTATTTACCCAACTGTTTGAATCCATATGTCCAAAGAAAGATTATGGTGCAAGTATTTCAGCAACTTTTGCATAATCATTAAGAACTGAAAGCAACCAAAATGGCTTTTAATAGGTGAATGAATAAAGAAATTGCATTAACTAATACAACTAAATATTATTCTGTGAGTTTAAAAAAACAACTATAAAAACATACCAAGAAAGCTTAAGTGCATGTCGAAGTGAAATAAGACAGTCTAAAAATGCTACACACTGTATGATTCTAATTTTATGACATTCTGGAAAAGACAAAAATGTAAAAACAGTTTATATATTTTATTTTGGCTTTTAGTTCTATCTTTCATTAACTTTTTGAAGCCCCTTTGTATTTTGGATTGATTAAAACCCATTGATCTTGAACGAGTGAACCTTAATGATTGCAAATTTAAAATAATAATTATAATAATTGAGGAGACCAGATAATCAAAGGAAGAAATGCAAACAAAAGAGTCTAATTGTCCCACAATTGTATGAATTAACCCCTCCTTAAGAGATTGGAAGGAAATGGGGACATGAGTAACTTTGGAAATGTGTTGAGTTTGTATAATTAAGGCAAAAGAAAGTATACTTCAACATTGAAAACTGGTTATTTAGATTGTTTCCCAACTGAGTTAACAATGATGATATGGTACACATCTACCACATTAGTTTTTGTTTTGTTATATGTCTCATTTCTTTTTCTTCTGTTTCTCTTTTATTTCTAGGTTAGCATCATCGTTAGTATTTCTAGGTTAGCATCATCGTTACTTTAATAATTATTTACATTAGATATTTTTACTTAATTTTTTAGTGTTTAGGGATTAAAAGAGACAACTTATTTTATCAGAATCGACTTCAGTTTTAATCTAACTTAATTTTAGTAAAATGTGTGACTGTCACTCCTATATAGCTCTGTTTCCTCACTGCCTTTTTTATACTATTTGTACATAATTTTTATATGTAACAAATTCAACAATGTATTATTCAGTTTTTTACTTTATGCAATTTGTCTTTTCTATATTGTTTTTTCATTCCTCCATTACTGTATTCTTTTGTGTTAAATAGATATTTTATAATGCACAATTTTAATTCCCTTGTTAATTATTTTTCTATATATTTTTAGTTTTATTCTAAATGGCTGCCCTGGGGGGTACCATTAATATCTTAATTTATAACATTATAGTTTAAAATAACACCAACTTAATTTCAACAGTATACAAAACCTTTGATCCTATGTACTAAGTTTTACCCTTCCTTCATATGATTATTGTTACAAATTATGTCCTTACACATTGTGTTTTTCTCAACAAATATTTATTAGTTTTGCTTTATGCAGTTGCCTTTTTATAAAAAAGAATTTCAAACAAAAATACATTTATACTGTTTTTTAAAGATAGTGTTATTGAGATATAGTTCACATAATATATAATTAACCCATGTAAAGTGATGAATTTAATGGTTTCAATATATTCACAGACATGTGAAGCTATCATCGCAATTAATTGTGGGACATTATTTCCACACACACAAAAAATCTTCCCTAAAAAAAAAAAAAAAAAAAACTTTAGCTAGCACCATTCTTCTCAAAGCTCCCCTCCCAGCTCCCAGCTCTAGACAACCTCTGATTTATTGTACTTTTTGTTGCAGTAGATTTTTGTTTTTGTTCTGGACATTTTATAAGAATACAATCATATAATATACGGTCTGTAATTACCGGCCTTTTTCTGTTAGCCTAAGGTTTTCAACATTTATCCATATTGTTGAACATATAATTCCTTTTTAATGGGCGAATAATATTCTCTTATATGGACATATGACGTTGTCTTTATCAATTCATCAGTTAGTGATTGTTTCCAGTTTTTACCTATTATGAATAATGCTTCTATAAACATTAATGTACAAATTAATGGCATATATTTTATTTCTGTTTGTATATGAATAGGAGTGGAATTACTAGATCATATGGTAACTCTATGCTTAATTGATTTCAGGATTTGCCAAGCTGTTTTTGAATGTAGCTACATTGTCTACATGTCTACCAACAGTTTATAAGAGTTTCCTTTGTTGCGTCATTACCAATACTTACCTTCTGACTTTAGCTTTTGACTTTTAGCTTCTGACTTTAGGACAGACTATAGCTGTCCTAGTGGCGTAGAAAGTGGCATCTCATTGCCATATTGATTTCTGTTTCTATAACAACTAATAGTAGTTAGACATCATGTCATGTGTTCTTTGGACACCTGTATATCTTCCTTAGAAAAAAATTCCCATTCTTTGCCCATTTTTAAATATGCAGATCCTTTGCCCATAGATTGCCTGTGTGTGTGTGTGTGTGTGTGTGTGTGTGTTTATCACAGAGATGTCAGTGTTCTTTACATATTTTGGCTTCAAATTTGTTATCAAATGTATGGTTTGCAAATATATTCTCCCATTCTGTGAAAGAAATCTCTATGTGTTTTCTTTATTTTTTTTTTTTTTTTTTTTTTTTTTTTTTTTTAGTAGAGACGGGGTTTCTCCATGTTAGCCAGGATAGTCTCGATCTCCTGACCTTGTGGTCCGCCCGCCTCGGCCTTCCAAAGTGCTGGGATTACAGGCATGAGCCACTATGTGTGGCCTATGTCTTTTCATTTACTTGATGTCCTTTGAAGCACAGAGTATTATATTTTGATAAAATACAATTTATTTATTCTTCTACTGTTTGTGCTTTTGGTGTAATATCTAAGAATTCTTTCTCAAATCCAAGATCATGAATATTCATTCCTATATTTTCTTCTATTTGTTTTATAATCCTAGCTCTTAAATTTAGCTTTTTAATCAATTTTGAATTAATTTATTATTTCTATGGGATAAGAATCCAACTTCATCCTTTTGCATATGGTTATCCAGTTGCTCCAGCACGATTTCTTGAAATGGCAATGCTTTCTCTATTGAATAATCTCAATGTGCTTGTTGAAAATCAATTGACTACAGATGTATGGGTCAATCTGGACTCTAAATTCTATTCCATTGATATGTATTATCTATCTGTGTGCCAGAACCAGGTTATAATTGTAATTCCTCAAGAGCAAGTTTTGTAGTTGGAAACTGTGAGCTTTCCTGCTTTTTTCTATTTTTTTTTTTTTTTTTCTCAAGATTGTTTGGCTATTCTGGATTCCTGGCAATCTCATGTGAATTCTGTTTTTAAATGTCTTTTATTTCTGTAGGTTTTTGGGGAACAGGTGGTACTTGGTTACATGAGTAATTTATTTAGTGTTAATTTGTGAGATTTTGGTGCACCCATCACCCGAGCAGTGTACACTGAACCCAATTTGTAGTCTGATCTTTCACACTGGTCTCACCCTTTCTCCCAAGTCCCCAGAGTCCAATGTATCATTCTTATGCCTTTGCGTCCTTATAGCTTAGCTCCCACTTATGAGTGAGAACATATGAAGCTTGGTTTTCCATTTATGAGTTAATTTACTTAGAATAATAGCCTTCAATCCCATACAGGTTGCTGCCAATGCCATGAATTCATTTTTCATCTGGGTAGATACGCATAGCTGGATCAAATGCTAGATCTACTTTCAGGACTTTAAGGAATCCCCACACTGTTTTCCACAGTGGTTGTACTAGTTTACATTCCCACCAGTAGTGTGTAAGTGTTTCCTTTTCACCGCATCCACACCAACATCTATTATTTTTTTATTGTTTGATTATCATTAGTAATGTTGAGCTTTTTTTCATATGTTTGTTGGCCATTTGTATATCTTCTTTTGAGAATTATCTGTTCATGTCCTTAGCCCACTTTTTAATGGGATTTTTTGGTTTTGCTTGCTTATTTGTTTACGTTTCTTGTAGATTCTGGATATTAGTCCTTTGTCAGATGTAGAGATTGTGAAGATTTCTTTCTACCTTGTGGGTCATCTGTTTACTCTGCTGACTGTTCCTTTTGCTGTGCAGAAGCTCTTTAGTTTAATTAAGTCCCATCTTTCCATCTTTGTTTATTTTTTGCATTTGCTTTTGGGTTCTTGGTCATGAAGTCTTTTGACTAAGCCAATGTCTAGAAGGCCTTTTCCAATGTTATGTTCTATAATTTTTATAATTTCAGGTTTTAGATTTAAGTCCTTATTCCATCTTGAGTTGATTTTTGTATAAGGTGAGAGATAAGGCCAATTTCCTTCTCCTACATGTGACTTGCCAATTATCCCAGCACCATTTGTTGAATAGAATGTCCTTTCCCCACTTTATGAATTCTTGAATCAACTCATTAATTTCTACATACATACAAGTCAGGGGATTTGATAGGAATTGTGTAACATTTGTAGTTCAGTTTGGGGAATATTGCCATCATAGAGATAAGTCTTTCAATCCATAAATAAGATTTTTTTTCAATTATTTAGATTTTGAAATTTATTTAAAGAATATTTTGTAATTTTGGAGTATAAATTTTGCAATTTTAAAAACTTGTTTCTAAATATTTTAATCTTTGACACTATTATAATAAAATTGTTTGCCACATTTCATTTCCTAATGGTTCACTGCAAGTATACAGTGATATGATTGATTTTGTATATTTATCGTGTATCCAGTAATCTTACTAACCATGTTCACTAGTTCTAATAACTACAGATAATTTTTGTATCCACATTTATAAGAGCTAGTTGTTGGTAGTTTTCTTTTCTTGTGATGTATTTTTCTGATTTGGTGTTAGGATAATACTGTCCTCATTAATGAGGTAGAATGTATTTTCTATTCTTATATTTTTTGGAAGAGTTCATGAAGAATTTATATTAATTCTTCTAAAATATTTGGTGGAATCAAGTGACAAAACCATCTCAATGTTGGCTTTTCTAAGTAGTTTTTGACTACCAATTTGATCTCTACGTTTATTATAAATTTATTTTGATTGTCCACTTTTTATGCCTGTTTCAGTAGTTTGTATGTTTCTAAGAATTTGTTTCCTCTAGTTTATTAAATTTGTTGGTGTGCAATTGTTCACAGTATAATTAACTCTACAATAATTTTCATTTCACTGATGTAAATTGTAATGTCACCTCTTTAATTTCTGATTCTAATTATTTATATCCTCTCTATTTTCATTTTGGTTAATCTAGGTAAATGGGCTCCCAAAACTAGTATTTTGAAAAAGGATAAATAAGACAAACAAAACTTTTTTAAAAGTTTTGTCCATTTTGAGGAAATGGTCAAAGAAGTAGCTTTGAGTTTTGTTGTTATTCCCTGTTGGCTTTTTATCTTCTAGTTTATTAATTTCTAATGTATCTTTATTATTACTGCCTTCTCCTTGCTTTAGGTTTGGTATACTCTTCTTTTTTTCAGTGTTTTGACATATAATGACAGGTAATTGATTTTATATCTTACATTTTCCTATATAGATTGAGTGTTCTATAGATGTCTTTCAGGTCTATTTGGTTTATATTGTCAAGTCTTCTATTTCCTTGTTGGTTTTCTTTGTAGTTGTTCTATCCATTATTGAAAACGGGGCATAGGAGTCCCATAAAATGTTATTTTTTTGTGTCTAGTAATACTTTTTGTTTTAAAATCTGTTTTACCTGATAGTTGTATAGCTGCTCTAGTATTTTTTTGTGATTGTTGATTGCATGACATATACTTTCCTATTCTTTAACTTTCAATGTATACTCACGTTTGAATCTAAAACTTGTCTTGTGCAAAAAGCACAATATTCAATCATTTTTATTTAGTCTGATAATCTCTGACATTCAATTGGGTTTTTAGTCCATTTACATTTAATTTTACTGTAAACATAGTTAAATTTTTCCACCATTTTATTTTGTGTTATATATATATATCATGTCTTTTAGTTGCTGTTTTCCCTTTTACTGCTTTCTTTTGCATTGAGTATTTTATAATGTACTATTTTAATTTATTTAGTATAGTTAATTCTTTTTATACTATTGTTTGATTTTTTTCAATGCTTTCTTTAGGATTTATCATATACATTAACTTAGAATCAGCTTCAGTTTTATACTGGTTTAATTCCAATTATATGCAGAAATGTGACTTCTATATTGCTGTATTTCCATTTCCTCTTTTTGTTGTGTTATTATTACCCATATTACATCCATTAACATCAAAAGCCCGACAATACATTGCAACAATTCTTACTTTACAATTGTTAGTTATTTACTTAGTCAAATACTAATTTGCTCACATCCACCTCCTCTGTGCTCATGTTGACTAATATACTACACATGTGTTATATTTCTTTATGTTAAAGACCCCACAATATATTACATATGTAATTTTTATACAATTTCTCTTTAAATCAGTTAAGAGAAGAAGAAGAAGAATTAAAACTGTCTTTTAGAATCACATATTTGCCTTTACTGGTGCATCTTCCTTTTGTTTAGATCCAGAATAATATCAGGATGCCTTGCTTTCAGCCTGAAAAAGCTTTCTTGAATATTTCCTGTAAAGTGACCTGCTATCAAAAATACTTTCAGTTTTTCCTTATTTGGGAAACTTCTTATTTTGTCTTAATTTTTGAAAGATAGCTTTACTGGATACAGGTTGTCTTGGTTGATAGGCTTTTTTGGTTTGTTTTGGTTTCTCAATGAGAACACTGAATGCATTATTCTGCTACTTTCTGGCATCCATGGTTTCTACATCAAAGTCAGCTATTAATTTTATTGGGTTTCTATAAAAGAAATGATTACTTTTTCTCTTGCTGCTTTCAGTATTTTTTCCTTATGTTTGACTTTCAATGTTTTGACTGTGCGGTCTGTATTTTGTTTTGTTTTGTTTTTTGTTTTTTGTTTTTTTTTAATAAATCTCTTTATATGTATTCCATTTGAATTTATTGAGCTCCTGAAAATGCAAGCTATTGTTTTTGTATAACTTTGGGACATTTTTAGTCACCATTTCTTCAAATATGTCGCCTTTCTTTTTCTCCTGTTCTCTGACATTCTGTTTCACATATGTTGATGCACTTTCTTAGGATCTTGTCTCTTTCTCAAGTTCTTTTTTCTTTGGGTTCTTTGGCTTACAGAATCTTTACCCATCTGTCTTCATGCTCACTAATTCTTTCTTCCACTAGTTAAAATCCACTGATGAACCCCTCTAGTGCATTTGTTAATATTTCACTTACTATATTTTCAACTCAGAATTTTTAATTGCTTTTTTAAAAATAATTTTTCTCCATTTGTATGCTCTATTTAAGATGACATTGTCATCATATAGCCTGCTTTAATCATGTTTTGTTATAATTCTGTGAATATGTTAAATGTCTATTATGATTTTTTTCTGATAAATATGTCATTTGTTCACTCTTACAGGAAATTTCTGTTGTCTGAGTTCTTTATAGGCTGTAGGTCATACTGTCATGTTTCTTTGTATACCTCAAATTTTTGTTTTGTTGAAAACTGGACATTATATATAACATATTATAACAACTCTGGGTACTTCTTTTTTTCCTCCCCCATGCCTGCACCTAGTTACTGTGATTTTCTCAAATTGTTTACTGACTGCTTGAATGATTTTTCTAAATGTCTATTTATTTTCTCATAATATTAACCTCTGATGTTCTCCTTGGGAGGTACAGCTTTGAGTATCCTAAAATCTTCACAATTTATACATCTGACAAAGGACTAATATACAGAATCTACAAGGAACTCAAACAAATTAGCAAGTAAAAACAAAAAATCCCATTAAAAACTAGGCTAAGGGCATGAATAGACAATTCTCAAAAGAAGATATACAAATGACCAACTAACATATGAAAAAATGCTGAACATCACTAATGATCAGGAAAATGGAACTCACTTTACTCCTGCGATAATGACCATAATCAAAAAATTTAAAAAAAATATCTGTTGGCTTGGATGTGGTGAAAAGAGAACACTTCCATACTGTTGGTGGGAATATAAACTAGTACAAGCTCTGTGGAAAACAGTGTGGAGATTCCTTAAAGAACTAAAAGTGGAACTACCATTTGATCCGGAAATCCCTCTATTGGGTATTTACCCAAAGGAAAAGAAGTCATTATACCAAAAAGATACTTACACATGCATGTTTATAGCAGCACAATTCGCAATTGTAAGACTATAGAACCAGCCCAAATGCCCATCAGTCAATGAGTAGATAAATTGTGGTATATATATGATGAAATTCTACTCAGCCACACACACAAAAAAGAATGAATTAATGGCATCCTCAGCAACCTGGATGAAACTGGATACTGTTATTCTAAGCGGAATCGCTCAGAAGTGGAAAACAAAATGTCCTATGTTCTTACACTTAAGTGGGAGCTAAGTTATGAGTATGCAAAGGCATAAAAATGATACAATGGACCTTGGGGACTCAGGGAAAGAATGGAAGATGAGTAATGGATTAAAGACTACAAATTAGATTCAGTGTATACTGCTCAGGTGATAGGTGCACCAAAATCTCACAAATCACCATGAAAGAACTTACTCATGTAACCAAATACCACCTGCTTCTCCAAAACCTATGGAAATTAAAAAAAATAAATAAGCATCCATGGGATAGTAGTACCTTAGGACTCTGTATTTCTCTAATCACACTCAACTGTTAAATCCCACAAATTGTCAAAGGACTGCTCAATTATTTGCAATAAGACCATGGGGTGATAAACTGCTCTAAATTTAACTATAAAATCCTAGCTCCTTTTAAGGAATAGTTTCTGGGGTCAGTCTTTGATTTTTGTCTTGACCTTAGAAGTGCTTTTCTCAAATGTGTTATTCCTGGGTCCTTTTCTGCAAACTAACTGGACTATAGTTTTATCTGTATCTTGAATCTCCACATTCCTTTCACCACAACTTCCACTGTTCTTGAGAGCACACCTAGGCCCCAACTTCTCCAAACTTTGCTGAAATAGTTCCTTTGTAAACAGATTAAGAGTTTTTGGTTTTATGGCCTGTGCTCCTCCCAGGTAAAATAGCCGAGCTAGGAATATGTATCCAAGGGTGGAGACAATAGTCAGGTTCTCTCTAAGAATCTGCTCTAGGGTTTACATACTTAGCTGCGGGTTGGGAGGGAGCAGCCCAAAGTCCTCTCAACTTGCCTCTCCACTTATGGAACCACCACCTGACAAGCTGTGTTAGGGTGATTAGGACCTCAGTCTTCTCAGAACATCATGCCCAAAGTAAAGTCTCCTTTCCACAAGTGAGGGTTGGGTAGAAAAAGGGACCCTAATCTCTCAACCACTCTTAAGTTGAGCAATAGGCAATTGGGGTAGGGTGAGCAATGCTGACATCCTGCTTCTCCTGATGAGAAAGCTCTCCAACTGGACATTAGAAGGAGCCTTGTCTTCTTGGCTACAGCAATCTGGAGTACAGTGCATCTTTCTGTGCATAAAGGACAAAGAGAAAAAGTAGTCTTACTAAATTTTTATGTATTTTCTAGAGTATATATTTTTTATTTGATGCTGCACTCAGGACCATTGCCAAAGGCCTTGAGCGCACACACACACGCATGCACACACGTATTTTCACCAGTCTCACTGAAGAGTGGGTGGAGAGTAGGTCAGTGGCACTCTTCACACTTTGCTGCCTGAAGCTGATCTCTCTCTTTTAAATTTACCTATAGAGTTACACTTAACAATGTTATTTTTTTCTCATGTGTCTTCAAATTACTCTCTATTGTTCTTGCATTTTGTCCTAAACCACTTTCTTTAGAGTTTCTTGTAGGGTAGTTCTGCTATCGGCAAATTGGCTCAATTTTTCTTTAGCTGAGAAAGTGCTGAGTAATACTTCATTTTTGAAGGATGACTTTGCTAGATTTGGAACTTTTTTTCACTTTTTTTTTTTTCTTTTAGCACTTTGATTAATTCATATCAGTGCCTTCTGACCTTCATGAGGCCTAATGAGAAATCAGTTAATTTTATTGAAGATCACCTAAATATGTTATCATTTCTCTCTTGCTGTTTTGAAGATTCCCTTTTTGCATTTGGCTTTCAAATATATGATATTGGTGTGAATGCCTATGGACCTCTTTTATTTTATTGATCATGTAATTCAATTAGCTTCTTGGTAGATTAATGAAGATTAATATTTTCACCAAAGGAGAATTTATTTTGGCCATTATGTTTTCAAACATTTCTTCTGTTTCTTTTTCTCTCTTCTCTCCTTCTGAGATTCATATCATGAGAACTTTAGCATACTTGATAGTTTTCCACAGGCCTCTGAGGCTTTGGTTTTCTTTTCTTTTTTTTTTTTTTTTTTTTTTTCTTTCTGCTCTTCAGGCTGAATAACCTCAATGAACCTATGTTCAGGTTCACTGATTTTTTTCTTCTGCCTGTTAAATCTGCTGTGGAGACCCTTGCAGTAAATTTTGTATTTAGCTCTTGCACTTTAAATTCCAGAACTTCTAGTTGGTTCTCTTTTATAATTTGTATCTTTTTATTAATACTCGCTATTTGATGAAATATTATTTACATACTTTATTTTCTTACACAGTGTTTCCTTTGCCTCTTTGAACATGTTTGAAATAGATGATTTAATGTGCTGCCTTTCTCAGGAACAGTTTCTTTGTTTATTTTTCCTTTGTATGGGCCATACTTTCTTATTTCTTTGAATAGTTATATTTTTGGTTTGAAACTAGATATTTTAAACAATACAATGGGGCTACTCTGAAATTTAGATTCTTTCATCTTTCTACAGTTTTTTTTGTTTTTGCTGCTTATTATAATCATTGTTTATTTGTTGGTGACTTTTTCAAATTAATTATTAAAGTCTTCTTTGCCATATAAGCCTATTGAATTATTTTATTGGTTAGTTTAAGGATTAGCTAATAAGGCACAGATTTCCATAAATGCCTGGAACCAACACATGTTCAGATATTTGCTAAAGGGTTCTGTGGAAGTATTTAGGCTTAATTTTAATATTCAGCCAGGAAACATAAAGTTATACCTTAGCTTTCAATTTCTGCATAAGCAGAGCTTTAAGATAAGTGTAAGGTTAGAACTTTCGGCTCCTCTTGTCTTTTCTGTGCATGCACACAACCCTACACATGCACATTGTCTTCCAGGTTCCCTAGAATAAATCAAAGCTATTGAAAGTCCGTATAGGTGTCTCATTCCTTAGCCATATTTTAAAGCTTTTTAGTTAAACTATTATTTTTTCAAATTGTTATCCATTGCTTCATGCAGGTGCAATGTTAAAATACTTTCTTGGAAATGTTTTTAATAAACTCAACCTCCCCATTCCCTCATTTCTCTTATCCCTTTTAGCACTGGTTTGACTATGAATCAGGTCAAATAAAGATAAGCCTCTATACTAAGGTCTTCTAGGAAAACAACAGACAAGTCAAATAATGATGGTTTTGAGGATGAGTCTTTTAAAGAGCCCAGCTCTACTCTGTTTCCTCCAGTACCAGTAATATGGATATCATTTTCAAAGCTACTACTGAGCTGGGGAGTGAGGGTTGAAGCTATTAAATCTGAAACACAACAAAGCTTACTTTTGTTATCAAAGGTCACCCATTTTTCTTGACTAAACACTCACCCACTTGCTTCAAGGCTTTAGTTAATTTTCAGATTTCTGAAAAGTTGGTTCAACAACTTTAGACATTTTTCATGTTGCTTTTATGAAAAAGAACATATTTTGAAGGTCTTTACACTATTATTTTTATTTATGTCATGATATATAGCATTCTTAAAAGACAAAATAGCAATGAAGGACAGAGTTGTGTTTACCAGGGTTAAGGAGAGGGTGGGTATAAGAGGGTAGTGGATATAGCTATAAAAATTTAAACACAAGAGACCTTTGTGGTGATGGAAATGTTCTATACCTTGACAGTACAAATGTCAATATGCAATGATTGTTAATATACTGTTAGGGACTGAATGTTTGTATTCTCCCAGAATTTATGTTAAAATGCTAAACTAAATTTGATGGTATTAGGAGATAGGGCCTTTGAGAGATAATTAGATCATGAAGGTGAAGCACTTATGAATGGGTTTAGTACCCTTTATAAGAGGCAAGAGACCTAGCTAGCCCTCTTTCCACAAGGTGGCATTACAATAAGAAGTTGGCAGCCTGCAGCCTGGAGAAGGCCCTTATCAGAACCCAACCATACTGGCATGTTGATCTTGGACTTCCATCCTCTAGAACTGTGAGATATAAACTTATGTTGTTCATAAGCCATCCAGTCTATGGACCTGTCGGTATTGCTTTTTACAGCTGCCTCTAAATCTAGAAATAACTCAAAATTTTAAAGGCAAATAATGTATACTACCATGAGTTCAAAAAATATATGGTTTTTCTTTTATTCTACCTGGTTGTCACTCATATGTGTAGTTAAGGTTAATTCTAATGATTTATTATACAAGCACACATACACACACACAAACTTTGTATCCATGTAAATTAAAAAGTAGTTGTTTATAGTGCTTTATGTTTCTTTTAGAAAAAGAAAAAATACAACTTCTACTGTTTCTTTATTATAGATGTTAACTAAGTATATATAAATGTATGTATCTATATATTAACTTTGGTTTCCACTAAATAAGTAATGGAAAATGATATTAAATAGCTAAATTAATGAGAGCAAGCATAACAAATAATTTCTGTGATAAAAGCTTTACTAGATCTCAAATAGCTTTCAGGTGGAATAATTGTTTTATTTCTATGAGAATGTTGAAGGCTTTTTCTTAAAAAATATATGTTAGCTTAACTATAACAAGGATGTGCAAAGCAAAAATGCATTTAATACAATTACATAAATATGTTGTCATTTATTTTTTGAGCCTCAGTTTCCACTTTGGTATACTGTTTATAGGGTAAATGAGGGTACTAATCAATGAGAAGTGAAATTGAAATAGGTCAAATATGGATTACTAAGGGATAGTATTGGAAAAATATCCCAGGCTTTAACATCGCTTAGTAGAAAATATTTTTTCTATTATACCTACTTTCCAATAGTTTAAAAGTATCATTTTATTTTGTTATGCTCTCCTTCAAACAAAGCATATTTTCATTGTATGAAATGCTTCCTAGTCACACAAACAACCTTGTGAAATACTTCTGAAATAAAGTAATCAATTTTTTATCTGACAAATAATATATTTGGGTAAAATGGTATTGCACTGACTTCAGTGATTTAGAATGTTGAATGGTTGATAAGTGCACAAAATAAGGAAAAACAGAACAGAATTTATACTTCCATTGTGACAAAGCAATTAAAGCTAAACAAGGAGAGAAGTTTAGTCAAGTACACATAGAGATATTGTGGGTAATATTTCCATAGACACAGATAAGTATGCACTATTGGATAAAGTCCAAAACTATTTATTTCAGGATTCTCCCATTTTAATTGTTGCATTAATATTTATAAATCATTTGTGGTGCTTGCAACAATAAAATATTCTGGGTAACACAATGAAACAAATACATATGTTTAGCCTTCAATAATTTCCAATTACAGTGGAGATGTCTGTGTGTGTGTGTACATCCACACACACACACAATTATTGTACACCTCTAGATTAGCACCATAATCCATGATTTATATGATATGGCGCATAGCACTGGCGTTTCTATGATGTCCTACTTGTCTGTAATTTAATACCATTAAACACCACAACTTTTGAATGTAGCCCATTACATCATTGTGTACTCAGCGGAAAGAAGTGTAACAAATGGTTTCTGATCTGAAGGAGTTTGTGGAAATGGCGTTAGTAAACTGAAAAAAAAAAAAGAATGCATTGTAGCTTATGATAACCGTATACAAGATACTATAAACAGTACTTAATAGATGACAAAGACAGTAGGATGTGCAGAAGCTCAGAAGAGGAAATGATAACAACATATAGAAAGAGAAAAACTTCACAGAGGAGGGAGAATTTTAGTAGATTTAATACCAAGTCATCTAGTGTGAAGTACAATTGTGAACCTTGCATCCAAATTTAAATATTTCAATCTCCAATCTATGTTATTTTAAAATTTTTGACTTCCTGTTTCTTCTGAAAAGAAACCTGTTTGTTTTAAAGTTGAATCTTTCAGCAAAATAACTTTGCAGTCCTTTGAATCTTTTCTTCCTCCGTTATCTTCTCTCTAATTAAACATAATGTTGATTAATACTGAAAAATTCAGATATTTTATGTCCATTTACTATCAATTATAATTTAAAAGTAGTTAAGGAAGTAGGAATATATAACTTAAAATTTTAACAAGGGGCTTATGATAAACTTTGCCCCAATGCACTTTTATATGTCTAAAGCAAGCTTTTATATTTACAACGTTTATGTGTATGTCTATACTTTTTGTAAAATAGTGTTTTTCGACTGGTGTGTTATGATGCTGGAATGTCAAGATAAATTCAGAGATATGTTACAAATTAATAAATAATAATGGCAACACTAAAATCCAATCATTTGCTTTTGCAAATAATTACTTCATTACTTGTTTGAACCATTATATACCCTCTTGAATAGAAGATGAGAGGATAAAGTCGTAACTATCTAGGAGAGAATTATGCTCAACACAGGAAATGGTCATTACAGCGTTTTCTACAGGACGCTGCTCTCAGTAATAGATATTGTGTTAGGAGACATGAAACGGACTCTTTGAAAGAAGTGTCAGTAAAAGAAGAGCTAAATAAAAGCTCCTAAGACCAAATTTAACTTGAAAATCCAAAAAAACATAGAGCTTTAGTATATTCTTCCTAAATTGCATTTTTAAAATTGTTATATTGAGTCATTTCTTAAAAATTAAACAGATTTGAAAAATATCAATTGTTTTGGAAAATTATGTTGAAAGGGAAATTGCTTATGCAAAATAGTTAATATAAATATATAAATATACCAAAATTACAGTGCTCAAGTATGTACTTTTAAAATGAATAGTATTCTTATATCAGAGTATATGAGTTTATATTTATACCAAGCATTTCAGAATAAAGCAAAATTATTTCTATTAACTATGCAGCCTGAAAAATTTTCCCTCAATAATGTTTCATCAATGTATTTTTTTTTAATTTAGCCAGTAAGAAATTTTATCTGCTTGTACTAAACTTGAGTAAAAGTTTAATAAAATGATTGTTCCTGTAAAGTGGCTATTTTTGTTGTTCTAAGTGACTGGCAGGTATTT
Source organism: Papio anubis (assembly GCF_008728515.1). Classification (NCBI taxonomy): domain Eukaryota; kingdom Metazoa; phylum Chordata; class Mammalia; order Primates; family Cercopithecidae; genus Papio; species Papio anubis. Next base: position 40,631,798 of record NC_044988.1, on the reverse strand, counting down.
AATTAATAGTATAATGAAAGTATTTTATCTAGAAAGCTTAGCATAAAACCTTCAACTAGATGATTACATGAAAAAAGGCCTTAAAAAGAATAAACCTGAAAAATTTGTTAGCTGGACAAGAGAATAATCCGTCATCAACTATTTTTTTTTTTAGATTTTTTAATTTTTATTTTTAAGTATCATTGGGGAGATTGAAGCTAGTATCAGAGTTTATGCAGAACTTCCTTTGCCAGTGTCCATTAGATTACTACACAGGACTCAGTTTACCATGTGTTTTACCTCCTACAAAAGAGTCCTGCATTAGAGTTCTCTTTTAGCTTATTTCACTGGATACTGTATTTTCAAACCTGGATACTAATGCCTGTCCTCCAGTGACACATCGCTTTCCAATAGCTGATGAATGGAGGCATTCATCAGCAGCTACTTAAATGACAAGTAGATATCTTGACAACACAAACAAATACAGTAATGTTATCTAAAAGCTGACCTATTCAGGGCTTTCCTCACCGGTGATAATTAGATGTTCCAGCTCAGTGATGTGTAACATTGTTCAGTTCCCAGGTGCGTTTCTCCCAGAAAACATACCCAGATGGGTATCTACTATGTGCCTAAAACCATTGTACTTATTTACACTGGTGTAAAGGAAGTAAATGCTTCTCTAAAAAAGGGAAGATAGACAGTATCTTAAATCCATGAAAGAAGTATAGTGCTTTCCTTCCATATGTTTTATTCAATAATACATTTCCTATTAATAACTATCTATTTCTATTTAGACCTGAAAATATCTCACAATCATGTTTTCGAAATTTTATCTCTTTTTTTCTTTTGGAACTGTAGTCTCTCCAACCAAGTACTTTTTCAATGAGGTAGACCCCCACATAGAAACAGACACATGCACACACACGCATACACACACACGCGCACACACACACACACTCTCTGACAATTTACATACCCATCCAAGAGAAAGTACATGATTATACCAGTTATTAAAGTGTAAAAGAGAGAAAATACACATATATTATATATTAACGTATATGTGTGTGTGTGTGTGTGTGTGTGTGGAATAGCTAAAATATTTTATTGAAAACAATGCATTGTGAACCCAACATTTATATTTCTGGAAATTTTTCCCAGAGAAATGAAGATCTATATTCACAGAAAAATATGTACACAGATATTTATAGCAGCTTTATTCACAATAGACAGAAACTGGAAACATCGCCTATATCCTTCCACAGGTAAATGATTACACAAATCATAGTGGATCTATACAATGAAGTACTACTTAGCAATAAAAAAGAACAAGTTATTGATATAACAACTGATGACTCTCCAAAAAATTATGGTGAGTGAAAAAAAGCCAAGCTCAAAAGATTACATTCTGTATGATTCAATTTATATAATACTCTTTAAATTATAAAATTATAGAAATAGAGAACAAAGTAGTGATTTCCAGAGGTTAAGGAGATAGAGCAAGAGGGCATGGGATGTGCTATTAAAGGGCAATAAGATAAATCCTTGTAGTGATGGAAATGTTCTGTATCTTGACTGTATCAATATTAATATCCTGGGTTTGTTATTACAGTATGGTTTTCCAAGATGGGAAAAAGTGAAAACTTGATCTCTCTATATTGTTGATTTTTATATTATTTCTTTCAACTGCATGTAAATCTATAGTTATCTCCACATGAAAAATAGTTTTTAAAATGATATAGCTTAACTACATAGATCAAGTAATCAAAGAAATACATTTCTTAGCATTTCTTACCATTCGATTGACTGAGATTGGCTTTTTCTCTAAAACGTGCACTAAAAAGGCAGCTATGAGTTTATATGTCTTCTGTAACCTGTTAGTGTTACTATTTTTGAAGGTGTTTGGTAAATATAAGCAATTCAACATAGAAACCAAATTTAAGATGTCGATGGTGAGATGGATGTTAGACAAGGCTTGTGACCCAGGGTGGATAAAAGGTGGAAGTAATCTTGGAAACAAAGATTGTAAGAAAATAAACTTTGAGTATGCATCTCTGACTCTATTTTATGTATCATGTTAAGGTCACATGTTCAGATTCTGAAGTAAAAGAAAGACTTAATATTTTATATATGATATTGATTATTTTTATTTTTTCATTCATAACAAGGAAATAATAATAAAATAATTACCAGATTGTATTTCTCCTATTTTATTTTATTATACTTTATGTTCTAGGGTACATGTGCACAACGTGCAGGTTTGTTACGTATGTATACATGTGCCATGTTGGTTCGCTGCACCCATTAACTCGTCATTTACATTAGGTATATCTCCTAATGCTATCCCTCCCCCCTCCCCCCCACCCCACAACAGGCCCTGGTGTGTGATGTTCCCCTTCCTGTGTCCAAGTGATCTCATTGTTGAATTCCCATCTATGAGTGAGAACATGCGGTGTTTGGTTTTCTGTTCTTGCAATAGCTTGCTGAGAATGATGGTTTCCGGCTGCATCCACGTCCCTACAAAGGACATGAACTCATCCTTTCTTATGGCTGCATAGTATTCCATGGTGTATATATGCCACATTTTCTTAATCCAGTCTGTCATTGATGGACATTTGAGTTGGTTCCAAGTCTTTGCTATTGTGAATAGTGCCACAATAAACTTACGTGTGCATGTGTCTTTATAGCAGTGTGATTTATAATCCTTTGGGTCTATACCCAGTAATGGGATGGCTGGTTCAAATGGTATTTCTAGTTCTAGATCCTTAAAGAATCGCCACACTGTCGTCCACATTTCTCTTATTTTTAAGTGAGATAGTATCTGCAATGCTCCTAGCACCATCAATATTATAGAATCTTAATTGAAGTCTCAGGATAGACTCAGAGACAGCAATAGATACTTTTTATTGATTGCTTATGTCTGTGTATAAACTTGCAAAATTATTACATGTATTGGTTAAAACTTTATTCTTTTCCCATGGATCCCAAGTTGTCTGTGCTATCTGGAGTGACTTTATCTGCATCAACACAATGGTGAACTTTCACTAATCTAATACCTAACTCAAACATTCCATTCTTCCAAAACATTTCCTTTCAAAAATTTTTGTACTCTCCACAGCTATATAATTTTGTGTTTCCTCCATTTCATCACTAAGATTTCTTATATATGTTGTTAGTCAAACACAAATTAATGTGGATTGAATTGTTTGTATATATTTAAGTTATGTGTTCAGTAACCTTATAATTTATGATCCAAATTGAAACACGTCTGAGAGTAAAAGGTGCTGCTATTAGTAATAATGTCAGGCTAACTGATATAAACCCAGATGCTAACTTGGAACCTAGGTTCAAACTCACTAATAAATAACAATCATGTGGTATCTAGGGATCATATATAATATATCTACTTATATATAAAGAACCTAGCCATTTGCTTGGCATGTAATCAATGTTTAATAATGTTCATGGCACCTGTATGTACAAATGAAACCTTAAATAAAACACTCAATACATATATACTCAGGCCGGTGACCTCTGGTGACTCCTGTGGTGCCTGTTAATAAACTGCTGTCTATCAGTAATTTGCTTTACAATCCTGGGCATGGTGTGCTACACTCCACATTTTTGTTCTGCCATCTTGTTCCTTTTTAGGTTCTGCTGGTAATGGACCCTTGAGAGAGACTGAAAAGATTGAGGTGGGAGAAAGGCCTTCCTTTCTGTTTGTCTCTTATTCTTTTAGCAACCTTGCTTTTTCACCATAGAAGCAGCAGTAACTTCCAATAACAGCAGTCAAATTTAGTTTGCAGGTTTTCTAAATGTTAGAAATAGAACATCATTTTTTTCTTCTTCAACGACATCAGCACCGTGGGCTGAGACCCTATCTTCAGACTTCTAGACTCCTTCAAGCTCAGAAGTAACTGTAGCAGCCGGCCAGGACCCACCTCCTCAGAGATCTGAATTTCAGTTGCAGGGCTCTTTCTTAAAGCTCCTAAAGTATTATAATCCAAGCCATTTTTGCATTCCCTCAGCCTTAGAATCATCAGGTGTTTCCTGCAAATATTAACTCCACATTATCTCAGCATTCTCTTTGTGCATTTCCAGTTACCTATTTAACACTGACATATCTAGTTAGCAACTCTTTACATTAAATCATTTTCTTAAATAATTGACATACAGGCACTTTCTATAGGATTAATATCACTACATATTTCCAAAGAATGGGTGTTTCTCCCTAAGGGCTCATGTTCTCACTCCATTCATTACTAATTAGCTGTCAGCTACCCAAAAAATAAAAGCAGTAATCAGGCCTGAGAAGGAAATGAGATATTGTTGTTGCTTCTGACTCAGTTAGTCTTTTTTAGCTTTTTATCTGAATACTCTAACAGAAAATAATATTCTTACCTCCAACCATTTCTGACTGCAAAATCTCATGTGTTTACCTTAACTGTGTTGGTAGCTTCTTTATAAACCATTCCTTTCTCATTTATTTCCTCTTAGAAGTCTTATCATAAACAAATCCATAACCTCATGAAATAAGTTCCCACTGTCAGAACTTTAGCTTCCTTATTCATAGCCATAATCCTAATATACAATATTTATTTTCTGTTGTATAACTCATCAATGTAACAATTGCAATGGCGATGTAATTCACTGAACTGTACAAAACCATAAGATATTAATTGCCCAGCATATTTGTGTTAATTTCGACACCTATTTTAATTAGGGTGATGCGTTACTGCATACAGCTCTTTTACTGGACATATCACAAATAATCATCTATGTTCACATAAATCTTCATAATGCCCATTTATTATATATGGCTAAAAATATTCCTCTAAGTTGATATGTAAATATTTATGTAGTTAAACCTCTGATTTCGAACACTTAGTTTGATTTCAGATTTTTTCTATGCCGTGCCACACTGCAATGGATATGTTTGCGTGTCTGTGTGTGTATGTAAACTTTTCTTTTTTGAGATGAGCTTTAATATATATTCCAAAGAAAGTTTACCTACATCTAATTTGGGATATATTGAGTCAGAGAGAATGAAGTCATGTGCTTATGATAAAGCCAGACAGAATATTCTCTTCTGATGGATTACCTCTAGACTCATCTGTGACAGGGGAAATCATGGCAGGCTTTCCTTATATAGTCATAAGATTTTGCATAAAAATTGGTGCTAAAAAATTGGCACTATATATTTCACGGCATGCTTATTTGATGATAATGGTGTTCAGGTGATGGAGGTGGGAGGAGGACAAGTCATACTGAGACATTCAGTAGTCTAGCAAATTACTCACTTCTTTTTGACCCTCAATCTGCAAGTGAGGGAAGGTTGATAAATGGAGAGACATTTAAATGTCCTTAAAAACACATCAGACTTTGGCTTGATAGTTCATTGAGGCAGGGAACATTATTGACAGGATGATGTTATGATCATTAGTCTATTCACTAGTTTTTCTGGTCCTTCACTGTTCACTGGTGGTTTGTTCGTTTTCATCCCCTTGAAGTTAGATGGAGACTATTGATCTTATTTTCACCAGTGAAATATAAGCAGAGGTGATAGGCTCAATCAGTTAGGTCACAACAGAGGAGGATATGCAAATGAGATCTAGATTGGAGTGAGTTTATTTTTCTTTATTATTGTACTTTAAGTTCTAGGGTACATGTGCACAACGTGCTGGCTTGTTACATATGTATACATGTGCCATGTTGCTGTGCTGCACCTGTTAACTCATCATTTACATTAGGTATATCTCCTAACGCTATCCCTCCCCACTCCCCCAACCCCATGACAGGCCCCGGTGTGTGTTGGTTCCCACCCTGTGTCCAAGTGTTCTGATTGTTCAATTCCCACCTATGAGTGAGAACATGTGGTGTTTGGTTTTCTGTACTTGCAATAGTTTGCTCAGAATGATCATTTCCAGCTTCATCCATGTCCCTACAAAGGACATGAACTCATCATTTTTTATGGCTGCATAGTATTTCATGGCGTATATGTGCCACATTTTGTTAACCCAGTCTATCATTGATGTACATTTGGGTTGGTTCCAAGTCTTTGCTGTGAATAGTGCCACAATAAACATACGTGTGCATCTGTCTTTATAGCAGCATGATTTATAATCCTTTGGGTATATACCCAGTAATGGGATGGCCGGTTCAAATAATATTTCTAGTTCTAGATCCTTGAGAAATTGCCACACTGTCTTCCACAATGGTTGAACTAGTTTACAGTCCCACCAACAGTGTAAAAGTGTTCCTATTTCTCCACATCCTCTCCGGCACCTGTTGTTTCCTGACTTTTTAATGATCACCTTTCTAACTGATGTGAGATGGTATCTCAATGTGGTTTTGATTTACATTTCTCTGATGGTCAGTGATGATGAGCATTTTTTTCATGTGTCTGTTGGCTGTATAAATGTCTTCTGAGAAGTATCTTTTCATATCCTTCACCCACTTTTTGATGGGGTGGTTTGATTTTTTCTTGTAAATTTGTTTAAGTTCTCTGTAGATTCTGGATATTAGCCCTTTGTCAGATGGGTAGATTGTAAAAATTTTCTCCCATTCTGTAGGTTGCCTGTTCACTCGGATGGTAGTATCTTTTGCTGTGCAGAAGCTCTTTAGTTTAATTAGATCCCATTTGTCAATTTTGGCTTTTGCTGCCATTGCTTTTGGTGTTTTAGTCATGAAGTCCACGCCCATGCCTATGTCCTGAATGGTATTGCCTAGGTTTTTTTGTAGGGTTTTTATGGTTTTAGGTCTAACATTTAAGTCTTTAATCCATCTTGAATTAATTTTTGTATAAGGTGTAAGGAAGGGATCCAGTTTCAGCTTTCTACTTATGGCTAGCCAGTTTTCCCAGCACCATTTATTAAATAGGGAATCCTTTCCCCATTGCATGTTTTTTTTCAGGTTTGTCAAAGATCAGATGGTTGTAGATGTGTGGTATTATTTCTGAGGGCTCTGTTCTGTTCCATTGGTCTATATCTCTGTTTTGGTACCAGTACCATGCTGTTTTGGTTACTGTAGCTTTGTAGTATAGTTTGAAATCAGGGAGTGTGATGCCTCCAGCTTTGTTCTTTTGTTTAGGATTGTCTTGGCAATGTGGGCTCTTTTTTGGTTCCATATGAACTTTAAAGTAGTTTTTTCCAGTTCTGTGAAGAAAGTCATTGGTAGCTTGATAGGGATGGCATTGTATCCATAAATTACCTTGGGCAGTATGACCATTTTCACAATATTGATTCTTCCTATCCATAAGCATGGAATGTTCTTCTATTTGTTTGTGTCCTCTTTTATTTTGTTGAGCAGTGGTTGTTAGTTCTTGAAGAGGTCCTTCACATCCCTTGTAAGTTGGATTCCTAGGTATTTTATTCTCTTTGAAACAATTGTGAATGGGAGTTCACTCATGATTTGGCTTTCTGTTTGTCTGTTATTGGTATATAGGAATGCTTGTGATTTTTGCACATTGATTTTGTATCCTGAGATTTTGCTGAAGTTGCTTATCACCTTAAGGAGATTTGGGGCTGAGATGATGGGGTTTTCTAAATATACAATCATGTCTTCTGCAAACAGGGACAATTTGACTTCCTCTTTTCCTAATTGAATACCCTTTATTTCTTTCTCCTGCCTGATTGCCCTGGCCAGAACTTCCAACACTATGTTGAATAGGAGTAGTGAGAGAGGGCATCCCTCTCTTGTGCTGCTTTTCAAAGGCAATGCTTCCAGTTTTTGCCCATTCCAGTATATTGGCTGTGGGTTTCTCATAAATAAGCTCTTATTATTTTGAGATACATCCCCATCAATACCCTAGTTTATTGAGAGTTTTTAGCATGAAGGGCTGCAGAAATTTCTGCAGACTTAAACGTCCCTGTCTGACAGCTTTTTTTTTTTTTTTTTTTTTTTTTTTTTTTTTAAGACAGAGTCTCACTGTGTCACTCAGCCTGGAGTGCAGTGGCCGCGGTCTTGGCTGCAGCCTCCGCCTCCCACCAGAGTTTCAAGCAATTCTCATCACCTCAGCCTCCCAAGTAGCTGGGATTACAGGCACCCACCACTGCATACAGCTGGTGCATTATTTTTAGTAGAGATGGGGTTTCACCATCTTGGCCAGGCTGATCTTGAACTCCTGACCTCGTGATCCACCCACCGTGGGCTCTCAAAGTGCTGGGATTATGGGCTGTCTGACAGCTTTGAAGAGAGTAGTTGTTCTCCCAGCATGGAGTTTAAGATCTGAGAACAGGCAGACTGCCTCCTCGGTGGAGTCCCTGGAGTAAAAGTTTAAAAATGAATGAGAGATGAGTTCAATTCCTGGGATATCCTTGTTAGCTTTCTGTCAGTCTGTCTAATGTTGACAGTGGAGTGTTGAAGTCTCCCATTATTATTGTATGGGAGTCAAGTCTCTTTGTAGATCTCTAGGTTGCTTTATGAATCTAGGTGCTCCTGTATTGGGTGCATATATATTTAGGATGATTCAAAAAAGGGATGCCCTCTCACCCACTCCTATTCAGCAACATAGTGTTGGAAGTTCTGGCTAGGGCAATTGAGAGAGAGAAATCAGGGGGTGATATTCCAGTTAGGGAAAAGTCAAATTGTCCCTGTTTGCAGATGACATGATTGTATATTTAGAAACCCCATTGTCTCAGCCCAAAGTCTCCTTAAGCTGATAAAAGCAACTTCCAGTAAAGTCTCAGGGGTACAAAATTAATGTGCAAAAATCACAAGCATTCTTATACACCAGTAACAGACAAACAGAGAGCCAAATCATGAATGAACTTCCATTCACAATTGCTTCAAAAGAGAGAATCAAATACCTAGGAATCCAACTTACAAAGGGATGTAAAAAGGACCTCTTCAAGGAGAACTACAAACCTCTGCTCACTGGAAATAAAAGGGACACAAACAAATGGAAGAACATACCATGCTCATGGATAGGAAGAATCAATGTCGTGAAAATGGCCATACTGCCCAAGGTAATTTATAGATTCAATGCCATCCCCATCGGCTACCAATGAGTTTCTTCACAGAATTGGAAAAAGCTGCTTTAAAGTTCATCATGGAACCAAAAGAGCCCGCATCTCAAGACAATCCTAAGTCAAAAGAACAAGCTGGAGGCATCACGCTACCCTGACTTCAAACTATACAAAGGCTGCAGTAGCAAAACGGCAGGTACTGGTACCAAAACAGAGATATAGACCAATGGAACAGAACAGAGTCCTCCAGAAATAATACCACACATCTACAGCCATCTGATCTTTGACAACCTGGGAAGAAACAAAGAGGAAATGGGGAGAAAAGGATTCCCTATTTAATAAATGGTGCTGGGAAAACTGGCTAGCCATAAGAGTGAGAAGCTGAAACTGGATCCCTTTCCTTACTCCTTATGAAAAGTGATTTCAAGATGGATCAGAGACAAATGTTAGACCTAATACCATAAAATCCTAGAGAAAACCTAAGGTAGTACCATTCAGGACATAGAGCATGGGCAAAAGACTTCATGTCTAAACACCAAAAAGCAGCAGCAAGCCAAAAGAGTGTTGACAAATGGGATCTCCATTAAACTAAGAGCTTCTGCACAGCAAAGAAACTGCATCAGAGTGAACAGGCAACCTACAGAATGGGAGAAAATTTTACAATCTACTCATCTGACAAAGGGCTAATATCAAGAACCTACAAAAGAACTCAACAAATTTACAAGAAAAAAACAAACAACTATCAAAAGGAAGTGGAGCAAAGGATATGAATAGACATTTCTCAAAAGAGACATTCATACAGCCAACAAACACATGAAAAAATGCTCATCATCACTGTGCATCAGAGAAATGCAAATCAAAGGAAACCACAATGAGATACCATCTCACACCAGTTAGAATGGCGATCATTAAAAGTCAGGGAAACAACAGCACAGGAGAGGATGGAATAGGAACACTTTTACACTGTTGGGTAGGATTGTAAACTAGTTCAACCATTATGGGAAAACAGTATGGCGATTCCTCAAGGATCTAGAACTAGATGTACCATATGACCCAGCCATCCCATTACTACTGGGTATATACCCAAAAGGATTATAAATTATGCTGCTCTAAAGACACATGCACGTATGTTTATTTGCAGCACCTATTCACAATAGCAAAGACTTGGAATCAACCCGATATCCATCAGTGACAGATTGGATTAAGAAATGTAGCACATATACACCATAGATACTATGCAGCTACATAAAAAAGGATGAGTTTGTGTCCTTTGTAGGGACATGGATGCAGCTGGAATCCATCATTCTTATGAAACTATCACAGAACAGAAAACCAAACACACATGTTCTCACTCACTTAGGTGGGGTGAACAATGAGATCCCACTTGGTTCCGGGGAAGGAACATCACACGGGGCCTATCATGGGGAGGGGGGAGGGGGGAGGGATTGCATTGGGAGTTGTACCTGATGTAAATGACGAGTTGATGGGTGCAGCACACCAACAAGGCACAAGTATACATATGTAAAAAACCTGCACGTTATGCACATGTACCCTACAACTTACAGTATAATAATAATAAATAAATTTAAAAAAAAATAATAAAAAAATAAAAATAAAAATGAATAGAAGTTGAGAACATGGACTTATGTCTCTTTGTTGAGAAGTTGCAACATAAAGTTGGTTAAGAAAATAATGTAATGATTGAAAAAAGTTGTAAGATTAGTGGAGGATTTAGATATTTAATTTTAGGTTTTTTTAGTCGAGGTAACATCTCTATGTCTAAATGTCGGTGAGACAGCAATGTATAACTAATAACTTTCAGAACACTTTCAAGGCAATTTCAGGATGTTCTGTTTAAGAAAAACACACAAGTAACTCTTGGAATTCATAGAAAAGAGGAAGTAGAATCTTCAATCACACTTCAGTAGAGATGTTATTGGCTATGTTATAATTATTAGCTAAATTTTAAGGCAGATGAAAAATAGAGGCATGAAAGTGAAAAAGAAACAATGACAGACTAAATCATGTATGTGAAATAGAAGAGAATAGAACGAACATAACATGAAGTAAAATAACTTAATATAACATAATAGCAATTGATAAGTAAATGTAGAAATGAGCCAGAGTGAAAATTTGACTCTGATTCCAAAGTTTCCAGTAAAAACTCTTCCTGTACAGCAGCTCTTCTGGGAGGGTGTAACAAAATAGAAATGATTGATTTTTTTTTTTTTTTTTTTTTTTTTTTTTGGAAATGAGATAATGAGTTCAGCTCTGCATATGTGGAGACTCTACTGACTATGGGATTATTTGATAAAAATTTGGGACTCAAATCATAAATGATATTTTAATTTTCCCACTTTTATTGCCTTGGCTTTATTTTAAAACACAATGCTTTTATTGTGCTGAGTGGATTGAGCTAGTAGCCTGTCACAAGGCCAGTTTTTCCAGAGCATATTACCTGGTTAATGCTTTTCACCACCCCTTTTTCTCTCTATCAGCATGTGTTGAGCAATGAAGCACAAAAATTGCATATGGTGCCTTAATTTTAATGCAAAAATATATATTGCTTTACTATTGCATTTTTTATCCTTCTTTTTCTGAAAGCTTATTTGATTGAATTTTTTGGCTCTAATTGAGAAGGTTGAAATAAACCAGTTTTTAACTTTGAATAATGATTTTTCATTACTTGCTCTTCTTGAATAATGAGAACTATAAACCTAACCAGGCAAAAGTAAAGATCCTTTGGGGGATTCTGAACAATACATTAGGATGTTTTTTCCTTAAATAATAACTCAGCTGTGGTAAAGAAAAAAAAAAAAAAAAAGGAAAATTTAGATTGTGGTAATAACACATTTTTAAGTAAATTACTTCAGATTTGAGATTTCTTCATGGATTCCATCAAGGAACTAAAATGCTGCCCTATTACACAAGGTCTTTAAGGGTAATTGTATGAATTAGCATACCTAATATGATGGCAACAGCACTAAGCAGGTGAATAATGAGTGTTATCTAAATTAATGCATTTCATTTGTCTCTGTTCATCTACTAACAAAAACAATAATATTTTAAACAGTAAATTCAAGAATCTTTTTTTAATTTATATGGAGTTTTATAACAAATGAGGAAAATATATATGAATTATATTTTCCTATTTATTTGTAATATTGCCTTTAATAATGATGCTCTCATATGTATATCAAAAATAAAATTACCATCCAATGATTAAATAAAGGTATAGAAAGTAGGCCAAAAGAATGATATATTATATTTGGAATTCTCTTTATAAATTGTGTTTTTAACAATGATTTGCTTGATTTTTGCAAACCTAAGACAATCATTCTTGAAATCTATCAAATACTGTGAGAGAACATTCAAGATGCTCCCCAGTTTGTCTCTATATTTGTTTATATGTCTTATCCCTGTATGCTAGTTACAGCTACTTCTCATTTTCTGAAAGTGCCATCTTTTCTCATGAATATTAATTTGGTGATTTGGTTTACTACTTCCTGGATTGCCCTTTTTATTTTGAGCTCTTATCTCTTCCTCCTTACCTAACTCATCTTTCTACTACTCTCCTTTATTATTTTACTCTTTTTCCTCTTCATCTTTCTCCTCCCCCTTCTTCATCCCTGCAGTTATTAATTTTTTGAATATGTAATTAATTTCCTAACAGATCACCTCATTATAAATTATTCTGCACTTCTATGTGAAAATCTAAGGTTATATTTTTATTTTTCGTATGCTGCCAATAACTGTATGCCTTATGTTATGAATACTTGTGTGTGAATATATATATATATATATATATATATATATATATATATATATATATATATATATATATGAGCCCCTTGCCTAAGATAATGAAGATTAGGTAGAGATTATTCACGTTTGTCTTTCTTAGTAACAAACCCCACAATATTTATATGATTAATTATTAATCAATGTCGGAATGCATTGAATGTGCATGGTATTTATAGTCAAGGCAGATCAACTGAATTATATGATAGTACTTTTCAATGAGATAAATTAAATAGGATCTTTCAATGTATAAAGAAAATAACTAAATGGGAGAATGAAAATTTTAACAAAAATCATGTTTCTAGTGGATTCTAGTTAACACTAAAAGCTTGAAAAATTAAGATAAATCACTTTTTAAAAATAGAGTTCAGAAGAGACCAAAGGAAATAAAGTAATTTCCATTTGGATCAAAAAGAAGCAATGAAATTATTAGTAAAGATTGGAGGGAAAAAATAGCACTGGAAGGAAGTTCACAGTGGAACATGACAAGGAAGGTGCCTAGCATTTAGGTTGACAACTGAATATATGAAGACTTCAGGTAAAGAGGAGGTAAAGATGAAATAAGATCACAAGCACAAATAAGATGGAAATCCCAAAATATATAATACATTATTTTTAGTGTAATATACATTGAAATAAATTGAAATGAGATGGAGTAGAACAAGATGGTGGAATACAGGGTCCCACCAATTGTCTCCCTTTGTGAAGAAACACTAAATTTAACAACTATCTACAAACAAAAATCACCTTCATAATAACCAAAAATCAGATGAGCCTTCAAAGTACCTGGTTTTAATTCCGTATCACTGAAAGAGACACTGAAGTGGATAACAAGGATAGTTTTGAATTACTAATTCCACGTCTCTCCCATTTCCCCATGGCAACCACATGGCACAGAGAAATGGTGTGCTTGACGGGGGAGGAAGAGCACAGCAATTATGAGATGTTGCAATGAACTCAGTGCTGCCTGGTCACAGTGGAAAGCAAAATTGGATTAAACTCAGCTGACACTCCCCAACAGAGGGAGCATTTAGACCAGCCATAGCCAAAGGGGAAGCACCCATCCCAGAGGTTAGAACTTGAGGTCTGGCAAACCTCACCACCATGGGCTAAAGTGCTATAGGGTCCTAAATAAACTTGAAATGCAGTCTAAACCATAAGGAGTACAAGTCCTAGTGCTAGGCTAGGCTCAGAGCTAGGAAGCTTAGGGGTTACATGACTTAGCGAGACACAGGGCAAGTCAGCTAGGGGAGTGTAGTGCCACCATTCTCCTATGCTCACGAAGCACAGCTTACAGCTCCCAAAGAGAGCCCTTTCTTCCACTTGAAGAGAGGAGAGGAAAGATTAAAGAGGACATTTGTCTTGCGTCTTTGATACCAGTTCAGCCACACTAGAATAGAGCACTAGTCAGAGTCATGAGGCCCCAATCCAGGACCTAGCTCCTGAGAAACATTTTTAGACACAACCTAGGCCAGAAGAGAACCTGTTGCCTTGAACGGAAAGACTCAGTCCTGGTGGAACCCATCACCTGCTGACTAAAGAGCCCCTGGGCCCTGAATACCCAACAGTGATACCCAGGTAGTATGCCATGGACCTTGGGTAAGACTCTAAGAAGTGCTGGCTTCAAATGAGACGCAGCATATTCTCTGCTATGGTGGCTGTGGCTTGAGAAATGCAGGGGGAAAATTAAAGGAAAGTTTTTACTGCATCTTAGATACTAGCTCGACCACAGTAGTGTAAAGCACCTGGGGGCTCTTGGGGGCCTGATTCCAGGCCTGAGCTCCTGGATGGCATTAATGACATGCCCTGGGGAAGAGGAGAGCACACTTCCCTGAAGAGTGAGTCCCAGGCCTGACAAAATTCACCACAAGCTAACCAAAGAGCCCTTAGGCCTGAAGTAAATATTGGTTATATCCTGGCAGTATTCCTGTGGGCCTCTGGTCATGGTGGTAGCCACAGAGTGAGGCTCCTCGTCTATGGAAAGGAGAGGGAAGAGTGGAAATAATTGTGTCTTGAGGTCTGAGGACCAACTCAAACATGTTAATAGTGTAATGAAAACAAAGTAGATGTATTAATTTTTCAACTGCAGTCCCTAGCTCCTGGATAGCATCTCTGAATCCACCCAGGGCCTGGGGGAACTCACTATGCTTAAGGGAAGGTCACAAGCCTGGCTGGCTTCACCATCTGCCTATGGCAGAGCCAGAGGGCCTTGAGTGAACATAGGCAATAGCAAGGTAGTGGTAACCCTGGAGCTACGGGCAAGACCCAGTATTATGCTGGCTTCAGGTCTGACCCATCACAGTCCCAACGGTGGTGGCTACAGCGATGCTTGTGTCACACCACCCACAATCACAGGCAGCTCAGCACACAGAGAGACACTCCATTTGTTTGAGAGAAAGTAAGGGAAGAGAACAAGAGTCTCTGCTTAGTAATCCAGAGAATTACCTGAGATCTTATCCAAGGTGGTATCTCCAGGACACTGCAGAAACCACAGCGTTACTTAGGCTTGAGTGCCCCATACTGCAGGTGGAGCTTAGGTCACAACACCCAAGTCCTTTCAAATACCTGGAAAGCCTTCCCAAGAAGGATAGATACAAACAAGCACAGAATGTGTAGACTACAAGAAACATCTAAGTCTTCAAGGTCCAGACACTGACAAATATCAGAAAACATCAAGACTATCCAGGAAAACATGTTCTAACTATAAAAGGCACTAGGGACCAGTCTTGAAGAAACAAAGACATGAGACCCTTCAGACAGAAAATTCAAAACAGTTGTGTTTAGAAAACTCAAAGAAATTCGAGGTAACATAGAGAAGAAATTCAGAATTCTATTGCATAAATTTAACAAAAATATTGAAATAATTAAAAAGAATCAAGCAGAAATTCTAGAGTTGAAAAATGCAATTGACATGTTAAAGAATGCATCAGAATCACTTAATATCAAAATTAATCAAGCAGAAGAAAGAATTAGTGAGCTTGAAGACAGGGTACTTGAAAATACACAGCCAACAGGGACAAAAAATAATAATAAAAAAAATAAAGTACACCTACATGATCTAGAAAATAGCCTGCAAAAAGCAAATATACAAGTTATTGGCCTTTAAGAAGAGGCAGAGAGAAAGATAGGGTAGAAACTTCATTCAGAAAGATAGCAGATAACTTCTCAAACCTAGAGAAATATATCAATATCAAATACGAAAGTTTATAGACCACCCAGAAGATTTAACCCAAATAATACTATCTCAAAGCACTTAAACTCCCTAAGATCAAGGATAAAGAAAGAATCCAAAAAGCAGCAAGAGAAAATAAAGAAATAACACACAATAGAGCTCCAACACATTTGGCAGCAGACATTTCAGTGGAAATCTTATAGGCCAGGAGAGAGTGCCATGACATATTAAAGGGCTGATACCAAAACCAGACAAAAACATATCAAAAAAAATCTATAGGCCAATATTACTGATGAATATTGATGAAAAAATCTCCAAAAAATATTAACAACTGATTTCAACAGCACACTGAGAAGATCATTTATCATGACCAATTGTGGTTTATTCCAGGGATGCAAGATGGTTCAACATATGCAAATCAATCAATCAGTGTGACGTATCATATTAGTAGAATAAAGGACAAAAACTATATGATCATTTCAATTGATGCTGAAGAAGTATTTGATAAAATTCAACATCCTTTCATGATACAAACCCTCAAATAACTTGATATGGAAGGAACGTACCTCAACAAAATAAAAACCATATATGACCAACTCACAGCTAGCATCATACTGAGTGGGGAAAAACTACAACTCTTTTTTCTAAGATCTGGAACAAGACAAGGATGCCCACTTTTAACACTGTTATTCAAAATATTCATGGAAATCCTAGGTAGAGCAGTCAGATGAGAGAAAGAAATAAAGGATACCCAAATTGGAAAGGAAGAAGTAAAATTATGATTTTTTTTTTTTTGTAGATTGTATTATCTTATATTTTGAGAAACCTGAAGACTCCACAAAAAAAAAAAAAAACTATTAGAACTTATAAATTCAGTGAAGTCAGAGTATACAAAATTAAAATTACAACAGCAGTAGCATTTCTATATTCTGACAGTGAACAACTGGAAAAAGAAATCAAGCAAGTAATTCCATTTATAATAGCTACAAAATAATAAAATACTTAGAAATTAACTGAATCAAAGAAGTGAAAGATCTCTACAATGAAAACTATAAAACATTGATGCAAGAAATTAGAAAACAAAAAATGGAAAGATATTCCATGTTCATGAATTGAAAAAAATAATATTTTTAATGTAATAATATTTTTAATGTCTATACTACCCAAAGCCATCTACAGTTTCATTATAATGCCTATCAAAATACCAAATACATTCTTTGCACACATACAAAAAATCCTAAGATTTTTATGCAACTATAAAACACTCAGAATAGCCAAAGTTGTCCTAAGCAATAAGAATAAAACTGAAGGATTCATATTACCTGACTTCAAATTATACTACAAAGCAATAGTAATCAAAACAGTCTCGTACTGGCATAAAAACAGATACACAGAAAAGTGGAACAGAATAGAGTACCCAGAAATAAATCCATACATCTATGGTGAACTTACTTTTTACAAAGATGCCAAGAATGTATATCTATACTCTGATTTTAAAATGGGCAAGAGACCTTCAGAGACATTTCTCAAAAGGAAACATATATATGGCAAATAGGTATATGAAAAGGTGTAACAACATGGATGGAAGTGCAGGCCATTATCTTAAGTGAAAAAGCCAGGCATAGAAAGACCAACTTCACATGTTCTCACATATTTTTGGAATCTAAATATTAAAACAATTGATTACACAGAGATAGAGAGTAGAAGGATGGTTACCAGAAGCTGGCAAGGGTAGTGGGGGATTGGGGGAAGGCTGTGGGGAGAAGTGGGGTTGTTTAATGGGTGCAAAATATAGTTAGAAAGAAGGAATAAGATGTAGTATTTGCTAGCACAACAGGATGACTATAGTAAAAAAACAATTTAATTGTACATTTAAATATATTTTTTAATGAATTGTTTCTGATACATAGGATAAATGCTTGAGGTGATGGATACCCTATTTACCCTGATGTGATTACTATGCATTGCATGCCTGTATCAAAATATCTCATGAAACCATAAATATATACCCTAGTATCTACCCATGGAAATAAAAAAAATAAAAAAATAGTTAAAAAACAGTAAAGCAGACACTACAGAGAATTTTTCAAAAAAAGAAACTAAAATAAGATAAAATAACAAAGACTCCATCTTTTGTTTTTGTTCATTTATTCACACTGCTGCCTAACATAAAAGAAATATAAGAACATAAATGGGAAGAATTTCCATCCAGAACTCTATCATATTTGCCTTTTTAAAATCTTGGTTAAAACATTAAAAATGTATGAATAGAAGACTACCAATCCCTAATTATCATCTGACATATCATTCATGTAATGCTTTGTATTTATTTGCCCTTGACTCTGTTTTCCTCAATTCAAGCCGTGTTTTCATCCTGTATGAGCTCAATATACATGTAGATGACTCTGATATTCTGCCTGTTGGTTTGTTTATCTTCTTAATTAAAAAAAAAAAAAAAATGTCAGGTGTGGTGGCTCAGACCTGTAATCCCAGCACTTTGGGAGGTTGAGGTGGGCAGATCACTAGGTCAAGAGATTGAGACCATCCTGGCCAACATGGATGGTGAAACCCCGTCTCTACTAAAAATACAAAAATTAGCTGGGCATGGTGGCACACATCTGTGGTCCCAGCTACTCGGGAGACTGAGGCGGGAGACTCGCTTGAACCCGGGAAGTGGAGGTTATGGTGAGCTGAGATCGCACCACTGCACTCCAGCCTGGGCCTGGTGACAGAGCAAGACTCCGTCCAAAAAAAAACAAAACAAAACAAAACAAAAAACCTTTATCAAGTTAAAAAAGATGTTTGGATCTTCAGATAAGCATTGCTGGAATCCTCAACAATGACTTCTCTTTACATGTGTTCATTTAAAATGGATCACATGGCCACATCTAACAGCAATAAAATCATGAGATGAGCATTTTTAAATAGGTACATTGTCATGTTGAAAAAAATCAAGAATCTTGTAGTAGACAAGATAATGTAATTGGATAGGCAACTAACAGAATCTGCCACACCATGTATTTTTCCATCTCTAAAAATGTATACTACTAATAGCCTTTTCTTCTCTTAGACATACTTCTACTCTCCAATTAAATCTTCCCTTTGCATTTTAAATACTGTCACATGTGTGCCTTTTGTAAAAAATAAATCCCTTGTTAAAGTGCTCAAATGCTTATTGTTCTGAAGCTACATCTCTTGCCTCCAATTGCAGCCAACATTCCTGAAAGGGTTGTTGAACCTGAGTCTCCATTTCTTTGGCTCTCATTTATTCACAAGTCCAATTCAATCAGGTTTAATACTCACTGTAATGCCATAGCGTCACTGTATCACTGAATGTATTGGTGATATCTGTGACAGTTAATGAATCTTCTTTTTTAAGAGTCTTTATCTCTTGAACTTGCAGAGAACTGTCTTCTTAAAGTATCTCTACCTTTGCTTCCTTAACTAAACCTTTCTGTGAATTTTCAACGCATATCTCAAGTTTTTTATCTCTTTTTTGCAAACTATTACTCATCCACACAGCCCTTGCACTTTTCAGTTATTCAAGACCACATTTTGTTATATTTCCAACTATAATGTCTTCCTAGGCTATCTAATTTATTCACTCGTTCAATCCACAAACATTTACTTAACCACCTATTCTGGACCAAGCAGTCATTCACATGCCAGGGATGGAAAAAGCCTGCAAAAAACGTGATTCATGAAGTGTATATTTTAATGTGGGAAATTGTTAAAACACAAGGAAAACAAATGAGATATATAGTATGTCGAAAGGCGACAAGCACCAAGGAGTAAAAATGACACAAGGACATGGAATAGGCATTATCATGGAGGAAAGATTAAATTTTAGACATGGTAAAGGAAAAGTCTCACATAGAAGGTGATTTTGGAGGAATTTGAAAGAGATTGGAGAGGGGGATTATGTGACTACATAGGAGAAATTATTTAGGAGGAAGAAAGGCAGAAGGCATATTAAATACACCACGTACACAGTTTCAGTGGTAGTCCACAAAGAGGTACTAGTTTCCTGAATGAAGAAATGAATCATTATGATTACTATTCTTCATAGGAAAAGAAATATATCAAATCAAATCATTTATAATCAGTGAAATAAATGTTATTTAGGTTATTATTAGCCTTGCTGTTATTTGTAATAATTATTCACATTTTATATTATAAATTAAACCTAAAATTTTTTTATCACTCTTCTAGATACTGAAATTAAAAGAAGAAAACTAGGAGGACTATAGTAATTTATAGGGTGGATTTCAAATACTTAATTCCAGTCATGCACATATATTCTAAAAACTTGGAGTAGGTCATTTTGAATTCCTTCTATAGCATAACCACTGTGTTCTCTCTGTCTTCCTTATAAGTACACTTTGATGACAACACAAATAACCCTGGCATTAAAACCAAAGAATTTAAAAAGATATGTCTACAAAAATGAGATTATTGATCCAACAGATATTCTACACTTAGATAATTTTAATCTCAACTTTCTATGATGCTGCTGGTTTCAACCAAGAGTGAGGTTGGAATATGTTGGCCCAGGTACATTCTTCTCCATGAAGCTTAAACAATGATTTATTTTGTCACATCTATTTACTAAATTTCAGAATATTAGTTGTGGCCTAGTTCATGAGCCAATGCCATAAGTTATTTCCATAGGAGCCTCCTGTTTCTATAAAAGCCAAAAAACTTAATGAATCAATGCAATCTAAATTTATGTTATCCCACCAGCTGGAATTATGGCTAGCCTTTGCCTTCCCTTGGTATATCTCCATGTTTGACTGTTGCGCCACAATGGGCTAGACAGTGACAAGGGAATACAGAGTCCTTATACACTGATGATACACTGAGATAAAGGCTAAGATGTTCTCTTCACCTGACATGTAATGTTATTATTTTAGTTTGAAGTTAAATATATTCTCTTATTTAAATACAGACTGCTTGTAATTTTGCCTGTGGTTTTTACAAATATGTGTGTGTGTGTGTGTGTGTGTGTGTGTGTGTGTGTGTATGATAAAGATGGATTAAATATATAAAACTCAGAAGTCTGGCAAGAGTTAGAAAAGAAGGTACATACTTTATATAAAAAGTATTTATTGCTGTCAAGAAGTCTATCAAGCTAGATATAGATATGTACTAACTGTATGCCTCCTCATACATATTCTCCAGACTGAGAAAGCCGCCAAATCTGCATGGCAGTTCACCTTCAGCCTCCTGCCCTGCACATCCATGCACAATTTTTAATCCAGTCTTATACTGGGCTGAGGAACTAATTCTCATCTCCACTGAGATATTTTCAACATCAACAATATTTGTTACAACACTCAGGTGGACTTTTTAACATTTATGTTAGTTCTGACATTCTGAACACATATTCCTGCATTTCAGGCATACTTTCCTATACAATTCCTTCTTATTATTCATAAGATAATTTAGGTAGTCTATATTTACTATGGTTCTGTTGCTTCTATTCATTGATCCTAGTAACATATGGTCTCAGTTCTTTCCATTCTTTTTCATATGACATTTCCAAGTCCTCTTTCCATAATGATAATGCCAGTATCTTTTTCTGTCAATTACTTTGCATGATAGATGTTACTATTTAGCAACTACTAAAGTGCCATCAACACCTTCATATAAGACACATGGCACATTGTAGATTATAAGAAATATTGCTTAATTGAGAATCGTCACCATTTTTTCTAAATACTAAGTTACAGAAATAATAGGTTTGGAATCTGAAATTCAAATCAAATCTTTCTTCCTCCAAAGTTAGTTTTATTTCCACTATATTTCTGACTTTATGCTTTTTATTCTCTATTTTCAGTTCCCTTCACTCTGTTGATTTCTTGCAGCTGTTTTAACAACTTACCACACACTTGGAAGCTTAAAATAAAAGAAATTTAATCTCTCACAGGTTTTGAAGGCCAGAAGTCTGAAATCATTATCAGTGGGCCTAAATCGGAGGGTTGGCAGGGCTACACTCACTCTAGAAGCTCTAGGGGAAAATCTATTCTTTGTCATCTCCGCTTTGTGGGGCAGCCAGCATTCTCTGGTTTTAATTGTTTAATTCCAATATCTACATCTGTAGTAGCATTGCTGTATCATCTTCTGTCTGTGTCAAATCTGTCTTTACCTCCCTCTTATTTAAGGATATAAGTAATTGCATTTAGGGTCTGCCTTGATCATTCAGAAAATATTGCCATTTAAAGATATTTAACTGAATTATATATTTTTACCATATAACATCCACAGATTTCAGGGATTAAGACTGACCTACCATACTCTCCACCCTTCTTAACCCTATACTTTTCCCACCTCATAGTATCATGCCATTACCAAATCCCTTCAACTTCACAAGGAGATAGAAGCTACTTTTCATTAACCCTGTGGTTCAGCACTATCCCATACAGTTTCAACTACCTATAGCTTTGTAAACAGTCCCATTATTAAACCTTTCTTGAATTATCCATATTTGCATATATCATCTGTGTCCTACTGGGATCTTTAAAATATCCAAGACATAAAATGTAATTTGGTACATCATAAAGATGATGGAATAAAAAGAATTGAATCTCCCCCCACCATGAACACACTGATTCAAAACAAAGCACAAAATAATTTCCTTTGTGTGAAATACAGAAACTAAATGAGAGACTCCTATATTCCCAGGCAAGCATGAAACTAGCCACATGGAAACCGGTAGAAATATTCAAATTGTGTCTCACCATAAGCTCTGCTTCTGACATGGTGCCCAGTGATTAAAAGGAAATACCCATCTCACAGATTACCCATATGGAAGTAGGAAAAGAACTTGATTATATGTTCAAGACTGATATTTCTGGGGCCTCACCATGGCACTTGTTTCTGTCTTACCTACCCCTAAGGGCTAATGGGACCCAGCATACTCTAGCCACCTGGGGGCCACTGAGATTAAAAATCCACTTTGAACTAGCAAGCTAATGCATGCCACAGTGGAATACCCTAGCACAGTGCAGAGTGATTAGGAGAATAAGAAACAGCTCCCAGCTTTTCATCAGGCAGGGAAGAAAAGTAGTAGACAGTACGTCCAATGCTCTTACAGTTTTAGAGGCATCCAAAGCAATAGATTCTGTTCCTCATGTCTCAGAATTTTGATAAGATCTAGTGTATTTTAGAAACCTAGAGGCCACCAACCACAAAGATAGCAATTTGAACTAGCACAAAGATTTGAGAGGTCCTCAGAATCTCTCGCCACATTTATTAGCAAGGGTCTTCTCTTGTATAAGAGCAGTCCACAAAGACTGAAAGAGGTGGCCGTTTTATCTAATATGCAGACACCAGTTCAAAGGGTTAGGGAAAATGAAGGCACAGGGAAATATGTGGCAAACAAATGAATAAAATAAATCTCAAGAAAAGCATGCTAATGGAATAGAGATATGATTTAGTGACTGAGAATTCAAATGACAATTATGGAGTTGATAAGTGAGGTTAGGTGACTAATTTATGAACTAAGTGAAAATTCTAATAAAGTGATTGGAAATATATTTTAAAGAACTAGAAAGGAATCACAGAGCCGAAGAGTATTATAATTTAAGTAAAAAATTTACAATAGGGGTTCTATAACAGACTAGGTGAAGCAGGAAAAAGGATTAGCAAGCTTGAAGACATGTCATTGGAAATTATTCAGCTGGAGGAAAAAAAATAATAATAAAGCAGAGTGAAGAAAGCTTAAAAAGTTCCTGACACCATAAAGCAGATTAACTTCTGCAATATGGGAGAAAATAATAAGACTAAAGAGAAAGAGATAGAAGCTTATTTAAATAGTGGCCCGATCTTCCCAAATCTGAGGAAGGACATTTACATCCATATTCAAGAAGGTCAACGGGCTTGAAGAAGAGATAAATCCAAAAATCGTTCACACTGAGATACATAATAATCAAATTGTAAAAAGTGAAAGACAGAGAGAACTTTCAAAGTGGCCAGAGAAAAGTGACATTTAATGTACAAGAAAACCTCTATAAAACTATCATTGAATTTCTCAGCAAAAACATTGCAAGACAGAAGAGAGTGAGGTGACATATTTAAAGTTCTGCAAGAAATAAAACTGTCAACTAAGAATACTCTACTTGGAAAAATTGTCATTCAAAAATGAAAGAGAGAAAAGAAACATCCCTAAGCCAGCAAAAACTGAGGGAGATATAACCATGATAACTGTCTTACAAGAAATTCTAAAGGGAATTTTTGAACAATGGAATGAAATAATATGAAAGAGAAATGCAGAAGCACAAAAAATTATAAAACTCACTATTAAAAGTAAATACATATACAAATACAGAATACTGTAGTAGTGTAATAATATTAGGTAAGTCATTTTCACTTAAAGTATAAAAATTAAAAAGCAAACATTAAAAGTAAACATAAGTGTAAAATTTGCATATTGACACGCAGTCTAAAGATATGCAAATGATGACATCAATAACTTAAAGTATGTGAGTGACTAAAAGTATAAGTTTTTATACAGGATTGAAGTTTAGTTCTTATCAGCTTAAAATAGACTGTTATAAGTTGATTTACCTAAGTCCCATGACAACTATGAATAAAATATCTGTAGAAGAAAAACTCAAAAATAGAAAAGAATCAAAGGAATAATATTATAAAAAGTAAAAACACAAGGAAGACAACAAGAGAGGAAAAGAGAGACAATAACAACAAAACAGAAAATAATTTGCAAGACAGTAATTCTAAATCTTTTTCTATCAACTATTACTTCAGATATAAATGATTAAATTTCTCAATAAGAAACTACTGAGTAACTGAATGGATTAAAAATAACTAAGATTCAATTACATGCTGTCCAAAAGGAATTCCATTTAGATTTAAGGGCACACAAAGGCTAAAAATGAAGGCAGGAAAAAAGATATCCCATGTACACAATACATAAAAATGAGCAAAATCGTCTATACTTGTATTAGAAGACACAAATGTTAAGTGAAAAACTGTCATAAGAGAAAAAGTTATACAATAATGAGAGGTCAATCTTCCAGGAAAATATAACATACACACACACACACACACACACACACGTTTGTTATAGCTAGCAGGCTAACACAAGCCACAGTGGCGCACCCTAGCACCGTGCAGAGTGATTAGGGGAAAAAGAAACAGCTCCCAGCTTTTCATTAGGGAGGGAAATAAAGTAGTAGGCAGTAGGTCCAATGCTCTTACATTTTTAGAGGCATCCAAAGCAATAGATTCTGTTCCTCCTGTCTCAGAACTTTGATAAGACCTAGCATATTTTATATATATATATATATACACACACACACACACATATATTTAAGTATATATATTTCTATATATATTTTTATATATATGCCCCAAATCAGAACCCCTAAGTATATAAACAAACATTGACAGAATTGAAGAGTGCAATCGATAGCAACACAATAATAGAAAAAGACTTCGATACCCCCACTTTCAATAATGGATAGCCCCTTCAGTCATTTAGACAGATCAGCAATATGGAAACAATGAACTGGAACAGCCGTAAAGACCAAGTAGACCTAACAGACATATACACAACACTCCACCCAACAGTAACGAAATATATATTCTTCTCAAGTACACATTGATGATTCCCCAGAATAGTAAACATGTTGGGTCATAAAACAAGTTTTAACAAATTTAAGAAGAATAAAATCATACTAAGTATAATTTCTAACCATAGTAAAATTAAACCAGAAATCAATAGCAGAAGGAGAACTGAAAAAATCATAAATATGTGAAAAATAAACAACAGACTATGTATGAGTCAAATAAGAAATCAATAGACAAATTTAAACTATCTTGAAACAATTGAAAATGAAAATACAATATGTTATACCATATGGAATGCAACAAAATAGTACTAAGAAGCATATTAATAGTGATAAATGTTGACATTAAGAAAAAAAAGATTTCAAATAAAAAACCTAACTTTATACATTAAAGAACTGGAAAAAGCAGAACAAACTAAGACCAAAGATAACAGATGGAAAGAAATGTAAAGATAAGAACAGAAACAAAAGGATTAGAAAACAGAAAGGCAATAGAGAAAAAATCAACAAAACTGGATTTCTTGAAAAGATAAAATTGACAAACCATTAGCTACTAAAAAGAAGCAAGATGACTCAAATAGAAAAAAAAAATCAAAATGAAAGAAGAGACATTACAACTGATAGCACAGATACAAAATAAATATTCAAGACCACTGTGAACAATTTTACACCAACTAATTAGATAACTTAGAAAAAAAGGATTCATTTCTAGTAATATACAACCTACCAAGAGTAAGTCCAAAAGAAAGTGAAAATCTGGACAGTCCTATAGCTAGTAAGGAGATTAAATCAGTAATTTAAAACTTCTCAAAAAAGGAAAGCCCAGGACCATATGGCTTCATGAGTGAGTTCGATCAAACATTTAAAGAAAAATTAAGGTCAATTCTTCTCAAACTATTCCAAAAATAAAGCGAAAATGATTTTATGAGGTAATTTTATGTTTCAAAATTACCCTAAAACATCCCTGATAAACACAGATGAAAATGTCTCCAAGAAAACATTAGCAAATTGAATTTAACAACACACTATAAGGATTATACAACACAATCATGCCAGATTTACCCATGGCATTCAAGAGTGTTTCAACATGCACAAATCAAGAAATGTGATCCACCTCATTAACAAATGAAGTATAAAACATGGTCATCTCAATAGATGCAGAAAATGCCTTTGAAAAAATTCAACATCATTTCATGATCCAACAAAACAAAACAACCTCTCTAAAAACTAGGAATAGAAACAAATTACTTTAAAATAATAAAAGTCATACGTTTAAAGTTCACATCTAACATTATATTCAATGGTGAAAGACTAGCGTTTTCCCTAACATCAGGAACAAGACAGTTATCCCTCTTTTATTCACCATAGTGCTGGAAATTTTAACCCGACCAATTGGCAAATAAAAAAAATAATAATAATAAAAGGCATCAAAATCAGAATGAAAGAAGTAATATCATCTTTTTTACAACTGAGGTAATCTATAAATATCAAAATCTCAGAACTCCAGGTGCTTGTTTCTATATAGGCTTATGTTACTCTGAGCACAATGGAGTCTAATTTTTCTTTGAGATCTTTTCTAATGATGTTGGATAATTTTTTGGACATGTCTACATTTTAAATCTAATTTTACAGTAAACGCTACAATATGTAGAAACGCTAAAGATTCTACAATAAAACTATTAGAACTAATAAACAATTTCAGTAAAATTTCAGGATGCAAAATCAAAATACAAAATCAACATACAAAAAACAAAAAATTGTACAAAGTCAACTTGCAACAACATTTCTATATAGTAACTACAAACTATCTGAAGAGGAAATTAAGAAAAATTATCATTTACAGTACAATCAAAAATAAGGTACTTATAAATAAACTTAACTAAGGATGTGAAAGGCATGTAAACTGAAAACCACAAAACATTGAATAATTAAGCAAAACACAAATGAATAGATGTTTTGCGTTCATGGATTGTAAGACTACATTGTTAAAATGGACATACTACCAAATTTATTTACAGATGCAATGTAATTTATATGCATTGAATCAGTAATCCTAAAAATATTTTTTACAGAAATAGAAAAAAAATTAAATTTATATGAAAACACAAAAGATCCAAAATAGCCAAAACAGTCTTGAGAAAGAACAGATTGAGGAATTACACTTTCTGATTTCAGAATATATAAGAAAGCTATAGTAATTAAAAGAATGTATGATACTAGCAGAAAGACAAACATATAGAACAAATGAACAGAATAGAAACTCAAGAAATTAACCCAATCAAATACAATCAACTGATCTTCAACAAAGATGCAAAGAATAGAGAAAGGTTAGTTTGTTTCTTCAACAAATGGTGCTGGGAAAACTGGTTATCCACATACAAAACGTAGTTAGACTCTTATCTTAAAACATAAACATAAATCAACTCAAAATGTATTAAAGACTTACATGTGATACCTGTAGTGTGAAACTCCCAGGAAAAAATAGGTGGAAAGCTTTATGACATTGGTAGCGACAAAAGCAAAAATAGAAAATTGTAACTACATCAATTTAGAAGGTTTCCGCATAATAAAGAAAACAAGCAACAGAGTGAAAAGATAACCAGAAAATAGGAGAAAACATTTGCAAACCATACATTTGAAAGAAGGTTAATAGTCAAAATGTATAAAAAACTTTAACTGAACAGAGAAAAAAGCAAATGACCCCATTAAAAATGGGCAAAGGACTTGAATAGAAATTTCATGAGCAAATACATACCGATGGCTCAACATCACTAATCTTCAGGGAAATTCAGATTTCCTTTAACTACTATTGATTCTATTTATTTTACATTATATATGTGTATATATACATATGTGTGTGAATATATATACACATTGACTATACATTCAAAGGCTGATTTTTTTTTTCAGATTTTATTTGGGCATGGGCAGAATTCACTGTTAATTCTGAAAAAAACTATTATCATTTGAGATTACTCTTTGTTTAAATAATGAATAGCTGTCCATTAATCTCTTTAAGTAGAATGTAACAATGTTTCCATTGTGAAGAAAAAAATCTTATCTAATAATGTAGATTTGATTAACTGTTTTTGCATTTTCAATTGAAAAGTTAATAATCATTACATGCACATTCCTGATATCAGGAAGAAGAAATCTGTTATTGACCTTCAGGGTGTGAGTAGAAATTATTCTTTAGATAGAAAAAAATGTAACTAACAATTCTTCAACTTTATTGTAAGGAAGCACCAATAATAGAATGCAACATATACGATACACATTATTATCAATTTTGAAAGTATCCCCTGTAGATCACCCTGTGAGCTGATTTTGTAATTCAATTAAAAATGAAAATATAATTCTAAAATGTTGTTAACAAAATTATCCTCTCTCAAAAGGAAATATATTTGACTATTCCTGAGGCTATTTTATACATAACTTACTGAAGAGCAAAATGCAAATATTTTTGGAAATAGTAGAATTTTAGCAACAGAGGGCACAAAGGAAATATACTGGTTGTATTGTTTACCTCAGATGCACAGAAGGCCTAGCTCTATGCCAAGAAGTGAGGAAATAGTCCTTTAGCAAAGAAACCTGTCTTTGTTTTATTAAACTATTATTGCCTTTATTAAACCATTTGGTGAGGGACAAATGTCTGCACAAAAATCATAGATATGTATAGGACTATTTATATTGAATATATCCCCTTTCATAACCCAATAGTTGAATTACCTTTAAATATGCTCCTTTCGTGTATCATTTTTGCCTTTAGCCTGTAAAAACTAAAGAGTTTAACTTGTCTTTCAGTGTAAAGCCGAATTTATAAGTTACAGGGTTAATATCTGAGCTTAATGTTTCTGTCAATGTTATCACCTAATATAAAGAGCTAAGGCCAACCAACTCTCTGAGTAGAACTCCAAGTGAGGAAGCTGCTTCTCAGCAGTATTAGCCAAACCATTTTCACAGCTTTCGCCATTTCCTTTTAACTCCATTCATCCTCCAGGATCATATAAACATCTCTTTTCCTGGTATGTGACTTCTCTGCTACATGACTTTCTCAAGATCTTTTCCTCACAGCTTTAGTTCATATTTTTATCTGTGTGTCCACTAACTTGTATCTCAAATTAGATTTTTCCACATCTATGAACATCAAACTCTCAGAACTCCAGGTGCTTGTTTCTATAGAGGCTTATGTTACTCTGAGCACAATGGAGTCTAATTTTTCTTTGAGATCTTTTCTAATGACATTGGATAATTTTTTGGACATGTATACATATTAAAACTAATTTTACAGTAAAATTATATGAGTAAAAGTGTAAAATTCAGACAGATCGGAAGGCCACCCTAGTGAAAAGAGAGCACCCTAGCATCTAAACTTGTTCCTCAGTCCAAGGAAATAAACAGTATTAACTGCATTTAATATGCTTTTCTATTTTACTATGTTCTATACATACCTAAATATGAGCATACTATTACAAAACCTTCTTTGGCACCTAATAATATATATTGGAAAATGTTTTATCTGTTAGGACATATAACTGAGATACACTTGTGGCCCAACTTAAGTCGACTCTGTGATTAAATATTCCATGTGCTGCTGCACCTGGTTCTTATTCCACAATTTATTTTTATCATCTCTTTTTCCACAAACCTTTCTAGATTTCCCTCACTGTTGGTCAATTCTTCAGCTAGTTTTGTGTGCTTGCCTGATTGAGTGATTCAGACTTTTATCCCAGAGGAGTCTGAGATTTTGTTTTTCTTGATCTTTGTCAGATAGCCCTTCCATCAAGGACACATTTGAGACTTATCACTGAGCTTGAAAACACCAAGATGTTTCCCAGGGGAAATTGAGTTCAGGATATCCTTATAGCTACTTTACTGTAACAGTCAGCATCAGCTCCTCTTTATAATACAGGCTTTGCTCATGCTAGTTTTACAACTTATTACTCCTCTTACATATATACCAGCTTACAATACTCAAAGTGGCCAGGAAAAAAAGTCATTACTTTAGGTTTAGTATAATCTTTACTGTATCCCTTGGAGGAAAGTATCTGCCTGGGTAATGGTATATTTTATCCATCAGAATGTAGGAGCACCAAGGATGGGAAGCATTTGAGAATCAGTATGTGAGAGAGGAAGATTAATTATCTGTTTCCTGTTTCTTTTGCACTGCAATATTTTTACTCAGTATTTTCTATTTTTGATACAACCTTAAATTTAATGAATTAATTCTGTTTGATAATGTAGCTATTTTTATAATAGATTTCAAGTAATTTACTTAAAAATTTTGCATCATTGTTGATAGTAAATTAGCCTCTGTTTTATCTGTATGTTTTTTTTTTTTTTTTTTTTTTTTTTTTTGCTGGTACTACATTGAACTCTCCATACATGATGCAGCAAAAATCATTTAAGGCTGACACAATAAGGCAGAGTGCAAGAATTATAAGTCAGCCTTCGCAAGAAAGAACTGATGCTGTTAAAGTCACTCATGGTCTCCATTCCTTCGACAATAGAATGTGCCCATCTAACAAGCCATAAGCTGGCCAGAACAGAGACTGGATGCCATCCATTGAATGTTTCATTCTGTCTACCTGGTTTCTGAGTCTCTCTTCTATAGTAAATGTTCACTGATGGGTATTAAAATAAAATAGAGCTCATCATGTTTGTGTCTGTTTTTCAGACCGCTTTTTACTTTGAGAAAAAGCTGTTGGCCATTGCCCAATAGTTTCTTTAATGTTTTTCTTAGAGTATTTTGCCCACCATACAAGGGAAGAAACAATTATAATTCTTAAAACTGTCCACTGAGAAAATTTCTTCTCCCTATTTCTTATTAACGTTATCGCTGAGTAGGGATGCAGTACAGTGGTTCTCTACTTTCAGCTCACACCATACATTGAGGTGATCCATCCATGAACTATACCTGAATTTTATTTCTTCTCTATTATTTGGAAACAGAAAACACCTTTTAAGTCCATAGCTTTGTTGGGGCAAAGTCATTGTACCAATACAAGGAGCTACTATGAGAATCCATTTCCTGGGGTTTCATTTACCTACAGTCAGCTACAGTCCAAAAATGTTAAGTGAAAATTTCCAGAAGTAAACCATTCATAAGTTTTAAATAGTGGACCCTTGTGAGTAGTGGGAAAAAATCTCACAACTTCCTGCTTTGCCTTGCCTGAGTCATGAATAACCCCTTTCTTCAACTACCACCCTGTTAGTCAGTAGGCATCCCTATTATCACATAGACCATGAAACTATGACAGTTCTTGTCATCAAGTAACCCTTATTTAACTTAATAATGACCCTCAAGGCACAAGAGTAGTGATGCTGGCAATTTGAATGCCAAAGAGAGCTATAAAGTGCTTCCTTTAAGTCAGAATGTGAAAGTTCTGAACTTAAAAAATGAAAAAGTATTGTATGCTGAGCGTCCTAAGATCTGTAATAAGAGCAAATCTTCTTTTTATGAAATTGTGAAGAAGGATAAAGAAATGTATGCTGATTTTGCTCTTGCACCTCAAACTACAAAAGTTGGTGCCACAGCACGTAAGTGCTTACTTAAGATGAAAACAATTAAATTTGTGTATGGAAGACATGAACTGAAATGTGCTTTGATTGACAGCATTCAGGTTCAGTACTATCCAAGATTTCAGACATCCACTTGGGGTGTTGAAACATGCCCCCCATGGATAAAGGGACACTACTGCATTCTTTTCTGTGCTTCCTGGAACCACTTGGTAGTGCCACAGGATCCTTAGAGTGTCGCCTTTCCAGCTAGAAGCCCCTGTAGATGGCAGTGCCTTTGCTCAAGTTTTGTTCAGGCCTGTGGGCTCATTCCACCCACTCGGCCTGGCAGGCTGCACTTGGCTCATGCTACTGGCCCAGATGCCACACCTGTCAAGGATGAGCCAAGCATGGAATGGTGAGGGATGCATGAGCCAGAGAGTGTGGGATCTGGCCAAGGCGCACAACCAGGCATGCTGGCTCTGTGCATGCCTGTAGCTGGATCAGATGCACTGCAAGCAGCTTCTGCTGTAGGCACCCTTTTCTGGATGAGGGGAATGCAGTGGTAGCCAGAAGCTTGGAGATGTCAGAAACCACTGAGCTCCAAAGACGATGTCACAGCCCTGGCTTGGGGAGCCCCTAGGTCTGGGCTTCCAGAAGGGCCACAGCTCTTCTCTCCTTCTTGTTGCCTGCAACATGGCCAGCAGGGGTTTGGAGGGTGTGTTTCAGCCCAGTTTGTGTTACAGATCTTTGAGTCCTGCCATTTGGCAGGTCCCAAGTTCTTGTCCCAAATCCAGGAAGAGTTCAGTATTTGGACAACTGGAGGGTGAACAAAGTAAATAGGTGCTTAATTGAGCAACAGTACAGCTCTCAGGAGATCCAAAGTGGGTAGCTCCTTTGTGTAGGCAGGTCATCCCAATGTCTACAGCTTTAAGTGGAGAAGAAACCCACAGTGGGCTGCTTCTAGCCACATATGGGTCATCTCAATGTCTGCAGCCTTCAGCAGAGAGGAAACCCAGAGTGGGTAGCTCCTATCCACAGGCAGTTTGTCAGGGATGTCTTTGTGAATCTGGCTGAGTTGGGATTTTTATGGGCTTCAAAAAGGAGAAAGTACATGCTGATTGGTCAGTAGGCAACCATAGTGGGGCCTGGAAAAAGCACCATAAGTTCTCACTCCCAACCACAGACTAACCAGAACTAACAGCTTAGCCCCCATGCTTCAGGCCATCCTTGGCTTGAAGGTAGATCTTCACTGGGAATCTGCCCATTTCCACACAGGAGCCTTTCTGCCTCCTGCTGCCATCCACATGTCATCCATGGTGCCCAGGCTGTTCCTGCCGAGGGGTAACTTCACGCCTGCACCAACCTGCCCTCGTCACTCCCTTGGCCTCCCTCCCATTCTTCTTGATGCCCAAAGTCTGGAGGGGGCGAAGGCAGCGGGGGACTGGCATGTCAGCACCACCATGAACTTGCGCACACTTGGCCAGATTGTGACAGCACTCAGGCTCAGGTACAACTTTGCTCCAAAATTGGAATGGGCACTGGGAGCTGGGAGAATCCAGACAGCAAGAACAGGCACTTCTGAGCCTGCTGGGGTAGGTGGAATTCCCAAGCTACCAAGAGTGCATGGATGACTGGGTCTACAGCCATGGCTGGGCAGCTGCAGCTCTGCCCAGGTGGGTGGGGCTCCTGTCCTGTCAGCTCCATGAAGCAGGCAACCCCAGCCATACCTCCCTCACTGGAGGCTATGCCTTCACACTGACCACTCTGGACAGGCTGCCACTGCCATCAGTACTGATCCTGAATATTTATGTTTCATCATACAACAAGTGTCTCCCGTATCAGTCAAACCCTATTATTTGTGGCAGTATAGTTTAGGTAGTTCATGATGGACAGAGTTACCCATAGAGTCATTTAAAATCTCTAAATTCACTTTACCAATATGATGAAATTGTAATAATTTAGAGGTCACTTTCCACCCTCCAGCATTCATGCATCGTAATCAAGAATACTTGCAATATTAAAGTTATGTCATCAATATAATGTACCAGGATGATGTTCTATCCATAGAAGACTATGAAGGTTTCTAAGGACCATATTATGACAGGAGGTCAACAGAGCTAACATAACCCTGCAGCAAAACCATTAATGTGTTTCACTATACCCCTCACATAAAATGGACTTTGATCATTTTAATTGATGAGAATTGAAAACAATGCACGCCAAGAGCCAGAGGCTGTGCAATTCTACTCCATTAAAGATATACTTGCCAAAGCAGCTGCAACTGGAAATGCCACTTAACTAAATTTTTTACATTTCATTTTGGTCCCATTTTATGTGGGGGGGGGGCACTGATGCAAACATGTGAAATCAAAGGGATATAATGGGACCCACAAACCTCTGCATCCTTTCATGTCACATGTTACACTGAAAATTGTAACAGTTTCTCTCAGGTGGGAGGTAAAACTTATGATTCACTAACTTGGTGTGGGGAGAGGAGAAATAGTTTGGGGAGGCTTCACCTCAGGCTTTTCTAACATCTTAGGTCAGAAAAACACTGTGAGGATTCTACTACCATCTAAGCACATTCATCCTACTTATGGATCATAGTACCAAGTAAAAAGTACAAATCAGTCTGGGGAACAATTGGATCCGATGTGAGATGTTTGTGCCAAAATTCTGTGTACTACCTGGCCTTCATAGGCCCCCTATAAAAAGGATGCCAGATTAGCACTTTAGGATATCTAGTATCAGTGCCAGTTCAAATTCTGCATATAACAGCATTCAAAATGTTTCAATATTCTACTTTTTTCTGATATACCATTGACATCCTTTGTTGAAGGATTGGGAGGCATTGCAGTATTCTTCCTCAAGGAACCCAGTCTGCACCTGAGTCAATGTGTTTTGGATCTGATAACAAGATCGGATCTAACAAGTTGATGAGTGATTATAACTTCTCCCTTGTGGCATATTTTCACCAGATCTACTTTTAATTTTTTTTAATCACACAAATTCAGTGACATCCTAAATTACAGTCTACTTCACCCTCAGTTCTTTCTTTTCTTTATTTTCCTAATTGACCCATGGATTTCCAATCAAAATGTAAGATTTAACTCTATTTTCTCTTCAATTCTCTTATACATTCTAGCGCGAAATTTTTCTTCTTATAATCTTTTTGTTTTACTTGTAAAAGGAGTCAGTTATAGGTCCCAAATAAACAGATTTGCTATTGGCATCTTTTACCTGCTTCCAACTTTTTGCAGTTTTATCTTGCCCTATTATCCTTAAAGATAAGGCTCATTAGGCCGGGCGCGGTGGCTCAAGCCTGTAATCCCAGCACTTTGGGAGGCCGAGACGGGCGGATCACGAGGTCAGGAGATCAAGACCATCCTGGCTGACACGGTGAAACCCCGTCTCTACTAAAAAATACGAAAACTTAGCCGGGCAAGGTGGCGGGCGCCTGTAGTCCCAGCTACTTGGGAGGCTGAGGCAGGAGAATAGCCTAAACCCGGGAGGTGGAGCTTGCAGTGAGCTGAGATCCGGCCACTGCACTCCAGCCTGGGCGACAGAGCGAGACTCCGTCTCAAAAAAAAAAAAAAAAAAAAGATAAGGCTCATGCTATTGCCCGCTAATGATATTCAAATAAAACATTCAACATAAAGCATTCAACTAAAAATGCACCCCACCCTTATCTTTCAAGATACTAAGCAATTTTTTATAGGATGCTAGCAAGCAGCTGCAGTCTCAGTTCCATTCACAGATGCTTTTGAATCTTCTGTATAATCTTCTATATAAAATTTCATTTGGAAAAGCAAATAAACATATAAAACATATCCATGTTGTACTCTTGTAGATAACATGTAGAATACTCCAATTCAGAAGTGGGGAAATTTAGATATAATTATTTTTTTGTGAATATACCCAAATGATTAATCATTATAAATATGTAATTATGATAAATCACAGTTATAATGACAAATAGGTAACTTAAAACACTCAATTCTTAAGGTAAATTTTCATTTAATAAAATATATTATATGTGGTATAAATATTTGAGTAATTATTTTTACATATTAGGGTCACATTGGTTAAATTCCTTTGCTGCATTTTAATACTGCTTCTTTTATTTTCTATTTATTTACTTAGTTCTTTCTATATCCTCACTTCTGTGATTAATAAAAAGACATGAAAATATAAAACCTGGCTAAAATAAAATATTTTTAGATCCTAAACTAGAAGTATATTCTATATGAACATGCCCACTTAAGTTTTTAATGTATACGTAGAGAAAAATGATCCATTTATTTAACTTTACCTGCTGAAAATGGAAGCGGTTGCTGGAGGTCTTTAGCTACATGAAAAGGTATCAAAGTTCACATGGTAAGGATCATTTCCTCCAAGCTGACAAGACATACACATCACTTCTAGTCATTTGAAAAAATTAATTGTTCACTTCAGTTCCCATTGTATCAAGGCTAAAATATAAAATTTTGATAGTGATTTCCTTTCAATTATTTAAGGAAACTGTGGGATATCTTCTCCATTATCCTCTGGCCTTTGGCAACAGTTGTCTGTTTTACTTTCTTGTATATTTAAGGCAAAATTCTAACAGACAGTCAAGTGTGGCAGAGCTGAGTATTTTTTTAATATGCTCTTTAGAAGTATGCGATGTGCAAGCCATCAGCAGTAATACGTTAACATAGTTAATCTTAAGTATCAAGCTGCAACCTACTTTTCTCTAATACACTTATAACCATATGGTTGTTTCTGTTTTTGGTGTCAATTTGGTTGGGTGGGCAATAGTTAGGCACAACATGAGACGTTTTCATTGATTCCTAAAAGGTCTTTATTCACACTTGAGCTAAAGCAGCTGGTGAAGGGCTAGAGAGCACTCGAGTCACCCAAATCTCTGGATATTGCTTTCTGCTGCACCATCTGTGCCCTGTTAAATATTCTTGATTTTTGCCAAGTTTGGGCCAATTTATATGTTAAATCAGTTACTGAAATCAGAATCCAAGAAGCTTCAGGGAGGGAAAAAAAGGATATTAAACTGCAAAACTTACATTAATCATTAGTATTGGAATGGGAAGTTCAAGTACCGCCATCCAAAAGATCATTGTGAGAAATCAGGGTCCCTGGATTTGGGAAGAGCAGTGAATGGGAATTATTTTTAAAAAGCATTCACCCTGGAGACATGTTCCCCATCCTAATATTTCAAGATACTGAGTGAATTTTTTATGCGATGCTAGGGAGCAGCTGCAGATTCAATTCTGTTCACAAATGCTTTTTAATCTTCTATGCACCATTGCCTAGTAAGACCTAATATAGTGGCTAATTACTTTGGTAGTGTGACAATTTTACTGTGTTGTACATGACAATCGCTTCAAGTAACACAGATTAGTCAGTGTGTAGCTGCACACTTTAAGAGGCATAATATTCTAAACTACCACATGGAATAAGGACTCAAATTTGGAAGGCTACTGTACTGCTTTTGAGATACTAATTTTCAACAGTAAACAAGAATACCTTGTTATTTCTTAATTAAGAGGCAGTGTTAGGATATAAAGGCCAAATTGTAACACATTTTTAGATATGTGATCATATGATTTAATTAGATAAGAGTTTTACTGGAACCAGTATCCAAGAATGGAAAAGACTAATATCTCCTTTGGAAATGTTACAGAATGAATAGAGGAAAAAAGAAAGATGAATGGTTATAAAATAACAACAGAAAAAAAAACATGTAGACAGTTTTCCCTCAAATATTTAGTAAATCCACTTAACATGCAAGAATATTTAATCTAATTGAAAATGTGTTTAGTACAATGATCCACATATTCTACGTTAACTAAGATTGATTTTAGTTAATATTTGCCAATTAAATTATCTTCTATGTGCACAGTACTCTGCTAAATACATTGATTCTTATCTCATCCAACATATACAAAACAAGACACACAGGAGGTAGTCAGAAAACCTTTACTGATGTTAAAACCACTTCAAATTCACTTACTGCTGAAACTTTCTGCTCAATCATATCCAAATATTTTAATCATAGATTCAGTAATTGTCTCACAACTTTTAACTGTGACTACAACCTGTGACATAACATATTATGAAGGACTGATATCATGTCCTTTTTTTCTTTATATTGCATTGAAATGAATTAATTGCAACATGTTCTGTAAAGAGATGGTATTCAGTACATTGCCCACATGAAAACAAAGGTAAAAACAGTGGCATACTGCCAAAATATCAAAGCAAATTGGCAAAATATACATTTAGAATTATTGGAAGATCTGCCAAATTTTCAATACTTACATCTAAAAACACCAATATACTCTTTCTATAGGATTAAACATCTAATTTTCTGTTTTTGTTGTATTTCCCACAAGTAAAGCTAGGAATCACTTTGTCTCTAGTGGGATGTTCAGGAATATCTTCCAAGTTTCAGAGCAGTCTAGGGAGCAAGTTGTGCTAAGTAAAATCTGCCCAAAAGAGTAGATTTTTTTTAATTCCAGAAAAATAAAACGTATGTACTTTCTTAGAAGAAGTAAATTCAACTTCACAAAATTCCAAATGATCTAAAATTTCCTTAGTCCCTGCAGTAAATTATGTTAAAATTGGGAATTTTGACTGAGTTTATGTAACATCTCCAGGTTAGAATACTAAACTAAAATGTAAAATATAAATAAATAAGAAAATGTAATATTCCATACATGAGTTTTCTTTAAATGTGCCGCTATCTTAATTTACTTTTTAGCTGGCTAAAAAGAGGAGTAGCCAATATGAAGAATAAAGTAGATTTTAAAATAATGATTCATGTGGAATTACCCCAATTGCCTTCTTTCCTAATCCACTTGGGATGCTCTAACAAAATACGTTATACCAGGTAGAGTATAAACAACAAAATTTATTGGTCACAGCTCTGGAGGCTGAGCAGTCCAGGATCAAAGTAACAGAAGATTTGGTGTGTTGTGAGGACTCATTCCTCATAGATGGAGACTTCTCAGTGTCCTCACATGGCAGAAGGGGTGAACATCCTCCCTGAAAACTCTTTTATAAAGGTCCTGATCACTTTCATGACAAGAGGAGCTCTCATGACCTTATCACCTCCCAAAATACTATCATTTTGGAAGTTAGGTTTCAACACAGAATTTTGGAGAAACACAAACATTCATAGCATACCATCTTTTATAAGACAAACACAGCAAATAGACACCATCCCTTCAAACAGAGGAGCAAATACATAAATAATGACTATAACACTTCATCAGTGAGGATCTGTCATCTAAACCCAGGTAGACATATCAAGGCTCTTAGTGGAGTGTTATGGTTCTTTTCTATAATAGAGCATGGTATCATTAAAAATTGTATTAAGAATTCACAAAATATTATCTGTAACAATTGTATCAAAATTTCAACTATTAAAAACTTATACTGGCCGGGCGCGGTGGCTCAAGCCTGTAATCCCAGCACTTTGGGAGGCCGAGACGGGCGGATCACGAGGTCAGGAGATCGAGACCATCCTGGCTAACACGGTGAAACCCCATCTCTACTAAAAAAATACAAAAAACTAGCCGGGCGACCTGGCGGGCGCCTGTAGTCCTAGCTACTCGGGAGGCTGAGGCAGGAGAATGGCGTAAACCCGGGAGGCGGAGCTTGCAGTGAGCTGAGATCCGGCCACTGCACTCCAGCCTGGGCGACAGAGCGAGACTCCGTCTCAAAAAAAAAAAAAAAAAAAAAAAAACTTACACTATTTGGCATTATTCTGTAGGGACAGTTTTAATATTTACTGTAAGTAAAATAGAACTTTTAGCTTGGTCCTCTATCACTAATTCCATTTGGTAGACACTAAGCTTAATATGGAAATAAACTCAATGACATTAACTGGCCATAAATATCTTATTTCTATATATGAATTATAACAATTCAGATAATTAACACAAATTTTATTCCATTCTAACTAGCTATAATTTACAAAACCTAGCCATTGAAATTCATACTAGTAAAGAAAACATGTTAAATTGTGAACGTATATGTGTGTGTATTTATACAACTGATTCCAAATAAGATATTCTTTGAATATGTGAACTGAAAAAAATTAACATTAATAGAAAAGCTCAATTTATTTTCTCGTTTCATTATTTGATTTATTTACTTTTTTCTTTTGAGATGGAGTTTTGCCCTTGTTGCCCAGGCTGGAGTGCAATGGCATGATCTCGGCTCACCACAACCTCCAACTGTTCAGTTCAAGCAATTCTCCTGCCTCAGCCTCCTGAGTTGCTGGGATTATAGGCATGTGCCACCACTCCTGGCTAATTTTGTATTTTTAGTAGAGACGGGGTTTCTCCATGTTAGTCAGGCTGTTCTCGAACCCCTGACCTCAGGTGATCCACCTGCCTTGGCCTCCCAAAGTGCTGGGATTACAGGCGTGAGCCACTGCGCCTGGCCTATTATTTTAAGTTATTAGTCCCTTCTATCCTTTCTCCATTTACTCTTGGCTACCTTTTTTCTCTTCTATGCTTCTTTCTTTCTTCTAACTTCCTGTACTTTCTTTCCAAAGGCTAAGATATATTACTTAAAATATAGAAAAGAAACAATCCTCCAAATAGACTACATTAAAAAAAAGACTCAAAATGATCTAAATTCTATATAATTATAATGTGTTTAATATGATTTCTATGGAGCCTTCTACTAGTATACCAATGTTTATCACAATACTTTTCTGATTTATACATCTCATCATTTTGAATATTATTTTAATGATTTGACTGTCATTGTTATATTAAACCTAAATAATTAATTTTCAATGATTTTAAGAAGCTGAATCATTGCTAATATTTTAAATGCCTCTTTTCTAAAAACATGAATAAATGTTGAGATTTAATTAAATAAAGCTCACCAATAGAATGGTTTATAATCTTTTACATGTGTTGTTAAGAAATATAGACTCTTCTGAAAATATTACTAAACTAAGGCTTAGGATTTCTTTCTTCTGTTATTACAAGAAAACGTGGGGAATTCATTAAGAAAATTAAATTAATTTTGTATTGCAGTGTTTGAGACTTAATGCTTCTTTTTATGTTGAAGTAATATTAAAAAGAAAGAAAACATTTTAAAAATATTGGAGATATTAAATTCTCAAAATCGATTAGAGATAATAAAATAAAGTGGAGCTTTTTATAGGTATGTGACCATGGTCACATTGACACCAAAGTACATTTTGATAGAAGCTGAATTCATCAATGCCATATTTTTAATGCTAATGTGACACATAGTATAAAGGACCATTTTCTAAAGAGATCAAATTGATGCTCCTATTCACAACACCTAATAGTAGAAGAAAATTGGCACATCTACATGGTAATTTCCACATAGGTTATAGATATGGATTAGCTGGAGAGTATAATGGATTTGTTCAGTAATGACTTTTTATGTTAATAAGAAAAAGAAACTAATAGCTCAAAATAAAGTTTCAGGCCACTTCAAAATCACCAATCTTTCTTAAAATGTCCAACTTAGAGAATAGCAATAAAGTGATGACTGTCCATTCTTAAGTTATGTTTCAGTAAGTAGTCTACATCTTGATTTAAATATTTGAACATGAGAGTTCAGAAATATAGACTGCTGTTTACTTTCCCATAGTAACAAATTTATAACTAATATCTGAAACATGGTATGCCCAATAATAATAAAAAGTTATTCAAAAAATATAAATTTTTAAAAATATCTCAGAAGTAAAGACTATGCTTCCTGCTAATACATGGGACAAATATTATGTGAATTAACTATTATGCAGTCTAAATCAATACAAGCTTACCATTTTCCATGTAGAAAATGTTCTTTTTTGTTACTATTTAATTTCCAAGTAGAAAAAAGTAGCCTGAAGAAATATAGACAAGGTTATTATTTCTAGGGTATTCAGAAATAGTCAGTGTTCTCATTTAACACAACCAAGATATAAAATACAGTGAGCCCTCCATATCTGCAGGCTCTACATTTGCAGATTCAACCAACTGCACATCAGAAGTATTAAATAAAACAATAAATATAACAATGCAACAATAAAAATACTACAAATAAAAAATCACAATATAACAATTATTTACATATCATTTACATTTTATTAGGTATTATAAGTAATCAAGATGATTTAAAGTATATGGGAGGATATGCATAAACTATAGGCAAATACAAGGCTATTTTATATAAGGAACTGAACTTAGTCATCTAAAGATTTGGGTATTCCTAGGGGTGGTGGTCCTGGAGCCAATCCCCTGCTCAAACTGAGGAGTGACTGTATTTCTAGTCACACTCAAACTTCTCAATACCATCAAGATTAAAATTAAAATGGCAGTCTCATGGCTGCATTCCTAAAAGAAGTTTAAATATCTAAGCAGTATTAAACAAACAAGCAAACAAAATTACTTTTCTCACATGTAAGTATACATGATCCTTTAAAATGTCATTTTAATTTTTCTAAGGAGTCATAATGTCTTGTAAATAAGTAAATATGTAATAAAAAAGAAAGGAAGATTATTTTAGGATGCATGAAAGAAATGTATGTTCTACTAGAAAAAAGAAAGATGGTGGGATAAACCTGACTCAGAAGTCTCTCTACTGAATAATTAGAATGATAAGGGTAACATTAACTCAGTCATATAAAGTCAAAGAGAAGCAGGTTTTCTTGAAAGATAATGAGTATGATTAATATAAGAAAATATAAATTTTGACTCCCAGCGCAGGATCAGTATCAGAGAGACAAATTTAAGAGAAATCAGAGTTAAGGTTTGCAGGCAATTGGTGATGTGAAAAGAACTTTACAAAAAAATTTCAAAAAGATGAGATTTTAGTTATTGCCTTCATTTTATTTCTTTTTCACAAATTTACTTCGTGAAGTAGGGGCTTCCCCTTCCTCCCCTATTTTATGAAAACTTAAGACTCAGAGAAGGGAACTCAATTTCTCAAGTTCACACAAATACTAAGAGTAAACCCAATGTCTAAGACGCCAAGACTTCAGTAATTTATGTTACATCATTAAACTGAGAAAAAGTTGTTTAAAACAAAGGAAGATTACCAGGGTGAAAATTTGTTATTGAAAAGGTTCAATAAATATTACTCAAATGAATTTAAAAAGCGAGGAAGTGATAAAGCTTAATATGAGCCACTACCCTAATAACCAATTCCTTAATGAACAGATAAAAGTATCCAGATCCAGCAATGTGATTTGAAGGTAGATTGGAAGGTCATCAGCATAGGTGCCAAATGTTCATAAATGAAAACATAAAAATATAGCCTCAAAAATTAATGAAAATATGATTTATATTGTGGAGAAAGTGAATTAAAAGTTGATATATGGAGTTTTAATATAGCTTCAAGTAATGGCTTATTTATACCGTCAGATTTTGATAGAAATTTCTAACAAAGTGGTTATTGAACACCAGGACACCAGACAGTATGGACAGATGCAAAATGTATCTCCAAGACTGTATGTAAAAATCCATTCTTGACAAATTCAGGCTTGTCTACTAAGCTATGTTGGAGAGTCCTGTAGCAGAGAAATTTAATTTGTTGATGTCTTTAGAAAGATATCTTTATGGCCGGGCGCGGTGGCTCAAGCCTGTAATCCCAGCACTTTGGGAGGCCGAGACGGGCGGATCACGAGGTCAGGAGATGGAGACCATCCTGTCTAACCCGGTGAAACCCCGTCTCTACTAAAAAAAAAAAAATACAAAAAACTAGCCGGGCGAGGTGGCGGGCGCCTGTAGTCCCAGCTACTCCGGAGGCTGAGGCAGGAGAATGGCGTAAACCCGGGAGGCGGAGCTTGCGGTGAGCTGAGATCCGGCCACTGCACTCCAGCCTGGGCGACAGAGCCAGGCTCCGTCTCAAAAAAAAAAAAAAAAAAAAAAGAAAGAAAGATATCTTTAAAACAATAATATATTTTTTGTTTCCTTTCAGCTACCAGACTTTTAATACAACACTATTATTTTATGGTGTGCTAATGATATCCGGTACTGTATATAAGATCAGAGTTTGATGTTGATAAGTGACCTGCTTATTTGCAGAATGCAGATGTATTTGCATCAATCTGTGCTGCATCTGAAGCATTTCTGGCTCCCACTGAATGTTCTCTCCTAGGCTTTGGAAACCTAGACCTGAATTAGGGGGTGAGAAAAAAATCTTTTTCCCATGTGATCCACTATGCCTAACAGTGTGTAACAAAACTTCGATGAACATTACTAGACAATGAACGTATAGTAACTAAAGCTATCTCAGAAAAAGGGAAATAAGCTATAATAACATGTTTAATATGTTTGTGTGTGTTTGCAGAAGAGTAAGTTGGAGAGGGAAAGAAATTGTTTCGAAGGAGCAATGTTGGCAGGCAATTAGTATTGTCATTAGATGACTATTTATTGTACTCTTACTGAACACAAACCAGATATTTTTCTTGTGCTGTCACAGCATAGTGAAAACAATACGGCAAAGAAACAACAGGCATAATAAAACCAGCAGATGCTGAAACTGAATACTTGAAATTACTAAAGATTAAAGAGGAAAAATAGCTTTTCAGTTTTTATATCTAATTAGAAAGCGAGATAGAAAAATCACTTTTAAAAAAGGAATTCTGAAAGTAAACAAAAAGACCTAGCAAATTTATAAATGTGTTTCATTTTAAAAAACATAGAACCCCTTTTTGAATTGTGGGTCAGAGCCTCAATTAAAGCAATATTAAAATGTGTTTTAAGAGAGGCCAACGACTCTCAGCACAAGAAAGCAAAATTACTAAAAACCACAAAGATCAGCACAAAAGCTGGATCTTCTCCAAGAAACCTTGGCATAACAAAGTACATGAATTTATAAACTGCATCTACTCTGCTAGAATACCAGCCA
This sequence comes from Papio anubis, assembly GCF_008728515.1. Classification (NCBI taxonomy): domain Eukaryota; kingdom Metazoa; phylum Chordata; class Mammalia; order Primates; family Cercopithecidae; genus Papio; species Papio anubis. The sequence goes on along the minus strand of NC_044988.1, from coordinate 40,586,901 downwards.
ATTAGACTTAACATTTTCTTGAATATACATTATAGTTTTAGGAAAGCAAAACTGTGGATGCATTTATCAAGATAATTGTGAATTTTTTCTTGAAAATCTGATTAACAACAATTAAGATTTCATTTTGAGGTTTTCTAAGATATACGATACTGTGAGCTATAGGCATGACAGTGGGTCAGTTCTTGCTCCTGAATAAGCTATTTTCCAAATAAAAAAGTGATAGTTACTTTTGTTTAGATATATTTTCACTTCAATGTACTAGAAAGTAACTTTTTCTTCAAGTTGGATCTAAAATCCCCATGTAATCACTTTGAGAAAAATGACATTTAAAACAAACTAACATGTAAGATATGACCAGCCAAATGGTCAGATGTGAAAGAGTGATGTCACTTTCATTCAATTAGGCTACTTATTGAGAACTTTCTATGTGTCAGGCACATAGTGAATAGAATAACAATAGTGAATAAGACTCCTATTTATTGTATCAAGTTGAACTTTAATTCCAAAGAACTGTTTATAGAGTAAGACACATGCTTTTTTGGTACCTGGCAGGAAAGTTTACGTATTTTCATTTTTTTATCTTATTCAAATTAAATATGATGAAATAACTCTAACAGAGGTATATATTATTTATGTTGTTTTTTAATAAAAATTTCCAAAAATATACAACAGGTTAAAATAATAAAATGATCACCTAGATTTATCAATTTTTTCAAATTTGCTCTATTTATCTATTATCTATCTATCCATATTTCTATCTATATATTTTTTCTATGCATCTATATTCACCTTTTTTGTTTTATTGAATCATTTGCAAGAAAGTTGCAGAGACCATGACACTTCAACCCTAAATGTTTCATCTTAGATCTACTAAAAGGATCTCTCTTCATGTCATCATCATATTATTCTCACACTAAAGAAAATTTACAATAATTTTCAAATATTAAATAATACATAGTGTATACTCAAATTTTGTTAATTATTCTGAAAATACCTCTTACAGTTACATTTATTAAATCATCATTCACTCAAGTCACACATTATATTTGGTTCTTACATCTTACATCTCTTTAGATTCTTAACATAAGATAAACTTTTAGATGTTCTTTACAAAGAACCACGATGAACTATAATTCTACAAAAAGCAATATATAATTTTGATTATTTATTTTCTTTCTTTTTCATTCTTTAATCTTTTATTTATTAAGGATTTGTATGAGTCATTTGTTTTCATTTAATTCCCTCATGAGGATCAATATAGACTACATGTATCTGTGTATTTAGTGTATAACAATCAATTATAGTTACATTCTTTGTAATGTTTAAGTGCTTGGTTGCCAAATGTGGCTAGGGAGTACCTTTAATTTACCTTCTGTGTCTTTTTTTTAAATTTAGTTTTATTTTAAGTGCCACAAAATAATTATACACACTTATGGAACGGAGTGTGATGTTTCAATATATGTAAACAATGTGTAATGACCAGATCAGGGTAATTAGCATGTCTGTTATCTCAAATATTTATCATTTCTTTGTGGTAAGAATACACAAAGAATTCTGTCTTCTAGCTGTTTTGAAAACTGCAATATGTTACTGTTAACTATATTTACCATACTGTAGAATATATAACTGTAACTCATTCTATCTAACTGTAACAATACCCACTGACCAACTTCTCTCCTTCTCCCCATCCCCCTTCTTTCCCAGTGTCTTTTGACATGCTTCAAATTAGTCTTGGAAAGCTATTTTGCCTTTGGTAAGACACAATATACCATATTTTTCGTGTACTTTTCCTACCTTACAAATAGAAATACCTGTTTCTCTAGCAGACTCTCTTCCTGTTACTGAGGAATTATACTCAAGGTTAGGAATCTAGGGATGATCACTGCTAATGAATGGTCTTTCAGTATACAGAGCTAAAGAATGAAATTTTAAAATTAATTTGTACAGACATGCCAAATTTAAATTTAAGATTATATGTTTCTTAACTTATTTTGTATTTCTAAATTTAAAATATAAATTTAAAAAAATATTTAAAATATTTACAAATTTTAAATATTTTTCTAAACATTGGTATAGCTTTTATGTTTCTGCTTATAGTACAATAAAAATGACGGTTTCAAAATTACTAGTAACATTACTCTAATACTATAAGGTTATAGTAACATAGTAATATAATACAGTATGTTACTATAATGTACTATATGCTATATATTGCTATGTTATAATATATATTCTAACAATACATGATACTATAATATAGTAATACTACTACTATATACACACTATATATTACTATTTAATGTGTTATATATAATCCATATTATATATTATAGTAATATTATTACTGTATTACCATAATATAGAATAATATTAAAGTGTATTTACTAGTTACACATATGAGGAAAGTTTATTATTTTGTGTTTTTTCTTTGGATTATATTGCATTCATTATTTACATCAGAGTGCTATATTAAAAAACAATGTGTAGAGTGTTAGGATTTTATTGCCTTCCTTTGTAAGTGTTGAAACTCATTTAGGCAGATGATTAAGTAGTTTGCAGGTCACCTTGGTGCATTTAAGGATTGTTTGAAGGTTTTATTATGGCAGGTCTAGAGTAGACTTTACCAGTACTAATTGAGCTAATTGGTACCAATAACTATAGCAGTAGTTAGTAATTAGTAAATCTAACCTAAGAGAGCCGTACTAGTAAGGCATAACACTTCTGGGTTCTTTATTAAATGTTCCATATTTTTCCTACTAGGGCTGGTTAAAACTCAGATGTCTCTCATCATTGTAGGAGGTCTTATAATTGTTTAGCTTACATCTTGTTTTCTGTTTGATTGTTGTTTGGTGGTGGTGGTGATTTTGGCGGTGGTGATGGTAGTGTGTGTAAACACACTCTTCAGATTGTTTAAGGTACAGTTTGTAAAGCTTCACTTACATTCACAGCTTAATATTCAGACTGAAATACATAAAACTTCCATGCAGATTTCGGTTTCCTTTTCTGTGTAGCTTCCTTCACTCTAGTTTTCAGTTCTATACATTTTCACTGTCTTGAGCCTTCCAAATTTTGACTTCTCTCTTCTCAACCAAAGGAAACCAAAGACCAATTTGTAGTTCTCAAACTACTCTCCCTATGCCAAGTTCCAGATAGTGCTGTGGGCAGAAAAGCAGACCAATGCTAGGTTTTGTCTCATTTGAATATTTCTATCAGAGAACAAAGTCCTCTTTGCTTATTGTCTATTATCAAAAAAACTGTATAGTGTTTTTAATGTTTACCTCAAGATGGTGAGTATAATATTAGACATTGCCTCATAGATAAAAATGGAGATCTTTCATATTCATTTTTCATATGCATGATAGACACGGCTGGTCTGGCTCAGTCAGGGACATATCTTGGCATTTTTACCAGGATTGTGCTAAATATATAAGCTTATTTCAGTAGAATTGTCATCTTTGCAATGTTAAATTATCTTATCCCAAAACAAATATCTGTTCCTTTTTCCAAATAGACTTTTGTGTCTTTATCAATGTTTTAAATATTTCATTATGTTTATTTTTAAAACTTTCAAAATATATTTGTATTTTATACTTTTTTCTTGCTATTATAAATATATTTTGTTTTATTATATTTTCTGTGGTTATTTTTTGAGTATATGAACCGCTTATTGTATATTTATTCACTGCTACATCTTCAATTAATTTATGTTTATTAATTATTCATGGATATTCCAGTTATCCAAACGAATCATTCACAAAGAGAAAAACTTTATTACTTCTTTGGAATTATTTTGTCTCCAGTTTTTTATTTCCTGTCTAATTGCATTGTCTGATATTTTGAATAAAATGTTAAACAGCAAAGGACTATTCTGTGAACAGCTCTGCCCTTTGTCTATCCTTAGTGGAAATGCTTCAAAGTTATTCCCATTAAGAAGAAATGTAAGTCCATAATGAGATATATGTGCTTTGCAATGGTAAGAGTCTATGAATTAATATAAAACGTGTGTTTTTATCAGAAATGGTTATTAAATTTTATGAAAGCCTTTTCAGCATCTATGAAAATAATCACATTTTTCTTTAGGTCTATTAATGTGGTAACATTAATATTTTAATTATCTATTCCCTCAATTATAAAATACCATCATTTGTATAACCGGGTCTTTTGAAAAATAGCTTTTGGGGGACAAAATACAAATAAAAAGTAATATTATTTATATAAATATTTTAAAAATCTCAGAATCAATAAACTATGATACTTTATGCTTAACAAATAAGATCTGTCTAATTGAACCTCACTTGTAAGTCATATTGAACCAACTCTGAATAAAACAGCAGATCAATTTTCATTTGTATTTAATAGATATGGAACAAAGAGCATCATCTTATATCACTGAGAAGCTATACAGCTTCATTTGATCATTGTTCTGTATAATAGACCTCATTCTCAGTTTACAAATTTATATTTATTAGAAAACTAAAATGATGCTAAAGTTATAGAATAACAGAAACTGAATATTAGGATCTGGCTATATTTACAAAAATGTTACATACCTTTAGCATTTAATTCAGCAAGTCTGATTAGAAAAAAATGTCACAAAATAAAATTTTATAAGTATCCTAAAATGTATGAATAATACTATTTATTGTAACTTGATTTTTCAAGTACCAAACACTGAAATTAATATGCTCATCTAGGACTGCTTATTCAAATTATAGTGTGTCTATACAGTAATATACTATTAAACTGTTAAGAAAGTGAAAAATTAGTATGTATTGACATGTAAGAATCTCAAAGATATAGTAAAAAAAATGAAAGGAATTAAAAATATGTATAATATATAAAATATAATTCTATTTTAAAACTGGCATATATGCACAAAGAATTTCTGAGACAGCATGAGCAAAATATTTTACCTAGGAAAGAGAAACAAGGGAACAGGAAAGAAGTCTTTATTTTTGGAATATTTTTAAATGTGCCCATATTGCTTTTATAATAAGCAGTTTAAGTTTTAAAAGTGCAAAAGTATATTGTTAAGTATATCCAAATTTAAAAAAAAGGTATCGTATAGAACAGCCATGACTAATTATTTTTTACTCATATTGAAATTTGATTGATGTTTGTTTTTAACAATTAGATGGTTGGAGTCAAGCAAAACTTTTCAAGTTATATAAGCTTCAAGTTATAACACCAATAGTCATTTTATTTATTTATTTTATTTCTTGGTTCTTATTCCTCAGAATCAAAGAATTACAAATTAAATATATTGAGCAATTTGGGAATGTACCATGCAGGGGTGAATCTATTTTTTTCTATCACTCTTGTTTCTATATGAAATTTATTGTTCTAGGAAGCTAAGTAGAGGAACTTAGGAGCCTAAGGTTTAGCTTTTCTATACATTACAGGTATCTAGTTATCAGAGGTCTCACTGAAATCCTATAATCAGAACATGTTAGATTCTGTATCTGAAAATGCAGACCTCTCCAGCACATTTGAGAATTACTACCTACCAAAGAGCCAATTTAGGCTATGAGGAGACCATCTAAAATTCAGAGGCAGTATACACATATCTAGAAACTGCTAAATCCCAAAATAATTGTATCACAGGAATGTGAAATAAAGTTGATTTTTTAAAATGTCCTCTGGCAGTAGACTTTGATTAGCTACTCTGGCCCTCAAACTTTCGAAGATGACAATCTCTTCCTCTTTCCTGCCTTTGCAGTGCAAAAGTTTCTAACCAAGTAGTATACATTTTAACTGAAAAAGTTGATCTCTTAAATGTCTTTTAGGGTCTAGTTACTGGACACTGTTGGAGCCACTTTTAAATAATTTTTATATTTAATAGGTAAAGTAGGTTAGACAAGAACACGTTTTAAAGATTAAACCATGAGGTGATCTGTTGGGGAGAGAGCTTCTGTGTGATGTAAGGATATACCAAGCGTAGATAAAGTCAGGTTTCCTTATGCAGATTGTATTAGAGGAAAAAACATTTGGTTGAATATCTAAGCTGTAATATACTTTAGGCCTTAAATAGTATACTTGAGCACTACAGTGTATTAAAGAAAAAAGTAAAATCTTAGTTTGGCAAGGCGCCTCAGAAGTCATAGAGTACTTTTCTTCTAAGCATCATTTATCCTTGGAGCATGATCGAACAAATGTGAATCTATTTTAACATTAATATTTTCAGTGGGAACTTCACAAGGTTGGCATAATAATTAGAAATTATCTTTAAACTAAATTCTGCCTCCTCGTATCCCTACCCAGTGGTTTTTGGTTTGCCCCCCAAACAACATGGAAAGAAGTCTTATAATTTCATAATATAACTCATTAAATAACTAAATATTTCTACTCTATCTCTATTTTCTATTAATTATTAGTCACTGTCTGTTCCTTAAATCATTCCCTTGAACATGGTATTCAAACATTTGAATGCTTAACTGTAAACCTTTCTTTTAAACCTCCTTTTCCTCTGTTTTTCAAAATCCTCATCATTCTTAAGAATCAAAAGATGGTGTATGCTATTTCTTGCTCTGTTATAAAAACCACATTAAACACCCATCTTCTGTCTATTTCAGTATTCTAGAAATATCAGAACATCAGAAATTCTGCATCTAATTTAAAATATATGCTTCAGATGAAGTTTTCTTCACTTTCAAACAAATATTCTAGAACAGTAGTTTTCATTTTTGTTCAGACCCATGAGCATTTCCCAGACACTTTCAGAAGACTTGTAATAGCAAAATCATTTAAAAATAATACTAAGGTGTTATTTCCTTTTACTGAATTAACATTTTGCAACAATAGTACAAAAGAAATTGCTGTTGCCATTTCATGAGATGTGGAAGTAGCACCAAACAATACTTGTAGTTATTTTCTGTCATTGCCATGAATAAAAGAAAGAATAAAGATAAGTGAGTTTAACTTAAGATTATCCTTGATGATACAGTAAAAATTAGTAATTTTATTAATTCTTCATTATTATGTGACAAAATGGAAAATACCTATAACTGGGAATTTATAAAAATTAATAGATATGATCAATTCCAATATGTGACCATATCATCATCTTGTGGTATTTTACTAGCACTCGATCATGAGATACAGGATACAGGAAAATTAACAGTTTTATATTGTAGATTACCCATATGGATACTGAAGTCACTGAGGTGGTGACCAAAGTAGAAATAGAGAAAACAAAGAAAGAAGGCAAAATATTATTCAGTGATTGAAATGTGTGTTGTAGATACCTAAGCAATTGGCGAATGATAAATTAGAAGGAGGGGTAATGATATTATTTTAGTTAGTTAGATGACATGAAGTTCAAAGAAGCTGACATTTTGAAGGAGTAGCTAAGAGAATTGATTTGCATTTTAGAGTGGAAGAGAGAAAAAAATACCTACACTACCTCCTGGTGCCTAGTTATAAGGAATGAAATTAAGAAAAAGTCTCCTGCTAAAGAAACCTACAGAGACAATTGTTTCATCAATAAAGAGAACTCCAGTTCTCACCAAGAGTGAAAAGATGGAAACATCAAGAGAAGGTCTTGAGTTTGGAGAAGACTTGTTTAAATCACATGTCGAAAGTACAGAAGACCCAATGAAAGAGTTTGAGGGGAGAAAAGGTGTGGGGAATTAAGTTTTTCAGATGATTGGACTAATGTGGTGATGATTGTCCTCTGAGTATGGTAATTATTGGGCTGAGATGAATGGGGATATGAAAGGTGATGATTTAAATTCTGATACATTTCTTGTTTTAAAGTAAGTAGCACATTTAATTCAAATTATGATCCTAAACACTTAGAATGGGGGGTACAGTGTAAGTCCTTCTTCTTGAAGCTATTCAACATATGTTTGTGGGGGTAGAAGGACAAAAGGCCTATTTTACAGAGGGAAAGAGAAAAATTGTTCACTTTCCTATGTCCTGTATCTCATGATCAAGTGCTAGTGAAGTACCACAAGATGACAATTGTTCCTATTACTTCACATGTCACTATTCCCAGTGTCAACAAGACCCTTGATGTAATGCAATAGGGTAGTTGACAGGGAAAAAAAGCTTCATGTGAGCCATGAAGTAAATCAACACATTGGAACAATAAGGCTAGGAAGCACTTAAATGTAGGCTGAAACTTGCTGTTACTATGCATTAGCTTACTTGAGAGATGCTGACTAAGAAGAATGAAGTAGAAAGCAATGAAGTGATATTTAACAAGCATGGTAGCATGACTCAATGAGGAGTAGAAATCAATGAGGCAGAAACAGACTCCCCTTGAAAAGAAATGAAGCAAAAATGAATCAACTTCCAGCCCTTTTCAGGATCCTTTTTTGTTTGTTTGTTTGCAACTAACTCAGCCAAGCTGAGTTCTAGTCATATTTCTTCCTGTTCTGAATTGCCTATATTTATGTCCAGTTATAGACATGAAAAATAGTCCACTAGAAGCATAATTGCCCATCCTCCTTACTCTTCAGCCAAAATTGCTGTTTGTACTGCACTAGTTCTAACTCACAATGTGCCTAAATGTCATCACTCAGTCACTGTCCAGCTTAAACCAAATACATCATACCATTTCTCTATTCAGAAAATAGGGCTGGGAGTAAACAAGGACATTAGAGAGAACATTGTGCTAATGGATAGGAGTAGAATTCAAACACAAAAAAAATAGAATCCAAAAGAAATCTTCAGGGCAAAGTTATATTGTGTTTCTAAGAACAATTTTGCAGTTTCCAAGGCTGCTGAGAATGGTATTTTTAGTTCGGTTTAGTATCAAGGGACGACTCATAAAAATGGTTTAAAAGCATGAGATGAGTTCACTATTCTGTAGCTAATATTTAAGCAAGGATGTATGGAGAGGGAGTTAATGTCTTTAGAAACAAACTATTGAATTTATAAACATGTGACAATAATTCATTCTAAAATATAAGATAAAAGTTCAAATTATCTAGCCTGGTCTTTGAAGTTTCCTATAACCTATTGCCTTCTTTCTCATTAGACTTAGCTCTCAGTATAGGTACCAGTCACGTGGAGATGTTGTACGCTCCCTTTGTGACTTTTCTCATGATGTTCTTAGAATGAAATGCAGACTTCTGATGCTCAAGCCATGTGAACTTCATTCTCCAAAGCTCATCTCAAATACTCTCTCTCTGTTATCCAGCCCTTATATGATCATAAAGTCACTTATAGAAGAAGAAGGAGACTTTTTCATTTTTGCCTCTATACTCGGTTTACCACAGTGCTTTGAAATAATATATATGCAGTGCCTTGTCCCTTCTATGTACTTTGAGTCAAAATGTAATGTGGTTGATAAAACCAGGGGTCCAAATCTGATACTTAATTCTACCTCCACAGTACATAATTCTGTACAAATTATGACATTTTATAAAAATTTATCCTAAGTTTACAATGATGATAACAAGTCACATAAAATAGAATATATAAAGGGATTTACCACCATGTAACATGAAATTACCAACTAATATCATTTCCTTTTATTTTTCAGTCCAAAAGAATACCTCAACTAAAGTAAAAGAGGAATTCAGATCTTAGAAAATAGATAGTTTGGTTAAGCTTTGAGATAAAGCTATGGATATAGCATGCCTCTGAGAAGAAAGACATTTCTTGCTTTTTGAAAACTTTTATTGGGCCAGTGGTGATGGCTCATACATGTTATCTCAGCACTTTGGGAGGCTGAGGCAGGCAGATCTCTTGAGACCAGGAGTTAGAAACCAGCCTGGCCAACATGGTGAAACCCTGTCTGTACAAAAAATACGATAATAATAATAACAATAATAATAATAATAATAATAAACCTAACATGGTGGCATATGCCTGTAATCCCAGCTACTCAGGAGCCTGAAAAAAAGAAAAAAAGAAAGAAAGAAAGTAAGAAAGAAAGAAAGAAAGAAAGAAAGAAAGAAAGAAAGAAAGAAAGAAAACAAATGAACAACAACAAAAAAACACTTTTGTTTCTAGTATTGCAATGGGAAAAAGATACTGAATAGGGTATTTCCCACAGAAATATTATTTTATTGCAAAGCCTATATTAAGCATATAATTTTGAAGATGGAATTAACATGCCACCACCTTGACCTAAGTATTTTTAACACGAAGTGAGAAATGGAGTGGTCTGTCCTATGGCACTTTCCATGTAAAAGAGTATGATTCTTTATGATAATAACTTCACTTATGACTGTTTATTATTAGTGACAGTGAGCAAAGAATGTTGAGGCAAGTTGTGGAATCAGTTCTGGAATTGTGGAAGTAGATATAGTGAGGATGTTTTTGTTTTTTATCAATGTTTTATTTTTAATTATTATTAGAGATAACCAAGCATTGGAAACTTTTAGGGGTGGAAGATATTACTGATTCTCAATGTGGCATAATGAAAATATATGTAAAAATGGCTTACAGAAGCAAAATGTGTTAAGGCTTTTAGCTAAGGCCATTACACCACTGTAAAAACCTCTGAATAAACTAAAGCATATGCGAGTAAACATTCAACTAAGGGTGTGTTGCAAAAAAAACATGACAGATGGAAAATGGCTCATGGAAAATTAGCTAAGGAGGTGTGTTTTTCACCATTACATCATGAGCTCAAGGCACTCAGTGACCTTGAAAGAGAAAAGAATATGGGCATAAAAAAGATATAAAATACATATGAAAATTATAACTCAAAAGATTTCTCAATTATGGCCATTGGCACATAGTGCTGTTTGGAATCAATCTGCTGATAGGTTCTTTCAAATTTGAAAGAAATGTATGGCTAAAAGAAGCACCAGTCTGGACTTAAATGTACTTTAAAGCTAATAATGACATTGGGCCTCCAACTATTTGAAGAGCAGATGGGCTGAGAAATCAGTTGAGCTCTTAATACAGGCACATTTATTATTGCCTACTTGAGGACAATGTAAAAGGAAGAATGTTTCAGGTGTCAGAGCTATGAGGAATAATGGGCAGGGATGCTACTAATTAGAGAGGCAGCCTAATTAAACATCCTCCCTCTAATATTGCTCTCCTGCCCCAAAGTCTTAAAATCCTTACACTTATCACTTTGGATATCATGGTCCACCATCAACAAAATCTCTCATAAATTTAATCTTGTACCTGACATTCTCTAAATGTCATTATCTAAATATAATTTGGATCTGCCCCAAGAATACAGTTTTATCTGCATAACTCGCCTATGATGATATTCTCTCTAACAGCCATTGGTCCCAAAGGTAAGGTAGCCTACCTTATCCTCCTCGTTATGGTTTATAAACAAACAATTATTTCCCTCAGGTAACTCACCATTATTTCTCGAGAAATGTAGTTTCTGAAATATAACCAGTTTTTAAAATTAGAATATTAGATGTGTATTTTTAATTTAATAAGTCTTATTTTTAGAAAATTTGATAAATGTAATACTCTGATGAAATTGCTAAATAAATATTGTGAATTTGTACTATATACCTTGTTTTCTGATACTTTTTTGTGATTTTCCTTAGATATAATCAGCTAGCATTCACAAGCATAACTAGGAAAAGTAATAGGTTACTCAAAATCATATTAACTCATCATAATATTAATTGCTAAGACTCTGAGTGCAGTATTTGTTGTACAGATCTCTCTTAAGACTGTACTTTTTCAAACATCTAGCTTGCTTTTTATTGTCTACAGAATGACCATTAGAAATGTTATGATTTCCCTTTTGTTGTTGTTGTTGTTGTTGTTTTGTTGTTGTTGTTGTTTTGCTAACAAGTCCAAAGTCCTTTGGAGCTACCTGTAGCAATTATAATGTATTACATGGATTCTCTGTTTCAATTTCTTCTTATTTTAGAACATTGTGCTTTCTTTTCCTCCAGCCCTTTCATCTATTTGTTTGCTTAATATCAATCGGTAAATCAATTTAAAAACAACAACGACAATGAATATGTCTGGAATACTGATTACACGTTTTAAGGAACAATTTACATGGTGTCAGAGATATTAGACAGACTCAAACAGCCAAGAAAGGGACCTAATCTCCAGAAATGAAGTTTATGACATAGGAACTCCTCAGTAATTAGTCAAAACTCTGTCAGGATGATGGAATGGAGCTATTTAAATAAATACTATCTGAGGTCAGGGTCCTTGAGAAGGAAAAGTTTTAGACATTTAGGTGGGACAGCAAATACTGAGAGGACTGTTGACCAAACACAATGTAGGTAAGAGTAAGGAAAAGACTACCACAGTTGAGATTTTTTTTGTCCTGCAAAGATTCTTCAAGGAGAAATTAGAAGTCAAAATTCCCTCCTAAAATTACATCCAAGTACCTGCTCTCTAACTAAACCTTGAAACTAGTAACAGTTATTTTTGTGTCTGTTAGCTACAATCTCAAAGTTTCTACCTATCAAAACTTACCTATAACTGATGAGGCGCGGTGGCTCATGCCTGTAATTCCATCTCTCTGGGAGGCTGAGGCAGGCGGATCACAAGGTCAGGAGATTGAGACCATCCTGGCTAACATGGTGAAACCCCGTCTCTACTAAAAATATAAAAAATTAGCCAGGCATGGTGGTGGGCGCCTGCAATCCCAGCTACTCGGGAGCTGAGGCAGGAGAATGGCGTGAACCCGGGAGGCGGAGGTTGCAGTGAGCCGAGATCGCGCCACTGCACTCCAGCCTGGGCGACAAAGTGAGACTCCATCTCAAAAAATAAAAATAAAAATAAAAAAATTTAAAAAAACCTTACCTAAAACTTCAAGAGGATATAATTTCAGAATATAGGTTTTTACTTTATGTGTGATCACTGCATTCCTTTCACAAGCAAGAAAACTCAATGCCTACTTCATGTGTATACTCATATGTTGAAACACGTATTCAAAATTTATAATATAACTTTACATTCAAGCAGAATAGTACACTATCTGTAGTATTTTGAAGATTGAGACTATTTCTAGCTACATAGCTTAATTATTTCAGAGTTGAAATTACTTCGGTCAAAATAACTTTACTATTTATTCAAAAATTATTTTTCAGGAAGATAAGGGTGTAAAGCACAAATAATTTCATTGCTAGATTTGGGGAAGTTATACTGATCAATTTATACAGACAAAAATTTGCTCACATGGGCAAGCAGCTTTCTTATCAAATAACACCTTACTTCTCAAGGTTAACTTTAAGAACCTCTTCTTGCCACTATCACATCATTAAATTTGCTGAATTAATACATACAACATACTAAATTGACCCTCCTCCATAAAGATGCCCCTTACACTGCTTAAGCTAGACTGCAAAATCTATAAATACATCCCTTGAATCCCCCCCTTTATAGACTACAACTAAATTTTTTTCAGGATAGTGTTGTTTACTTAAGCTGTTTTAATAGACTTAGATTTCCTAACACTTTTCCTGCTGGTCTTTGGTAGGAGATTGTATTAGTCCATTCTGTGTTGCTATAAAGAAACTGAGACTAGGTAATTAATATGGAAAAGAGGTTTATTTTGGCTCATGGTTTGCAAGCTGTATATGAAGCACAGTGCTGGCATCTGCTTCTGGTGAAGGCCTCAGGAAGCTGCCACTCATGATGAAAGGCAAAGGGCAGCTGATGTTATTACATGGTGAGAAAGAGGAGAAGAGAGAGAAGGGGGAGGTACTAGAGTCTTATACAACCAGTTTTCACATGAACTAGCAGAGGGAGAACTCATTACCATGGGGATGGTGCCAAGCCATTCATACAACATCTACCCCCATGACCCAAACTCTTCCCACTAGGCCCACCTCCAATGATGGAGGTCACATTTCCACATAAAATTTGGAGGGAACACACATCCAAACTATATTAGAAACTGACAACTGACTATGTAATACCAGAAAGCATTGTATCTTTGTATATATATCAGAAAATATTTTCTGCAAATTTATGGCTAACATTGAAAAAGGAATATCAAGAAACTAAACTTTAAACCATACAGATTTGGTTCAAATTTTATATTGTTCACTAAGAACCTATTGAAAGTCCATCATTATATGTGCTACTAACATATCAATCCAGAATTTTGAGTTAAATAGAATAAAAAGTCATAATTATGATAATGGAATACATAACAAGATTCAGCACCCACAAGAATGCTGATCAGACAGGCAGCAAAAACAAACATCTGAGGAATCAGGTAGAAGAACATAGAGTTTAGATAAATTGATAGTAGACATCAAAACTAATCATCAAGGAGAAAAGTAATAGCTCTAGCTAGGTCTGGTGGCAACAATCACCTTGAAACTGAACCTTCCCCATTTGGAAGAAGGACAAGAACATAGCTGATGATAAACTTGCAGCAGAAAAACACATATGTTCTCAAGAGGAGTTCAAGGATAGAAAGTCTCATGGTTTTAGGTCTTATGTTTAAATCTTTAATCCATCTTGAGTTAATTTTTGTATAAGGTGTAAGGAAGTGGTCCAGTTTCAGTTTTCTGCATATGGCTAACCAGTTTTCCCAACACCATTTAGGGAATCCTTTCCCCATTGGTTGTTTTTTGTCAGATTTATCAAAGATCAGATGGTTGTAGATGTGTGGCCCTAAGAAAACCTAGGCAATACCATTCAGGACATAGGCATGGGCAAAGACTTCATGGCTAAAACACCAAAAACAATGACAACAAAAGCCAATATTAACAAAATGGAATCTAATTAAACTAAAGAGCTTCTGCACAGCAAAGGAAACTAGCGTCAGAGTGAACAGGCAGCCTACAGAATGGGAGAAAATTTTTGTGGTTTATCCATCTGACAAAGCACTAAATTCCAGAATCTACAAGGAACTTAAATACATTTACAAGAAAGAAACAAACAACCCCATTAAAAAGTGTGCAAAGGATATGAGCAGATGCTTCTCAAAAGAAGACATTTATGCAGTCAACAAACATATGAAAAAAAAGATGAAAAAACTCATCATCACTGGTCATTAGAGAAAAGCAAATCAAAACCACAGTGATATACCATCTCATGCTATTAGAATGTCGATCATTAAAATGACAGGAAACAACAGATGCTGGGGAGAATGTGGAGAAATAGGAATGCTTTTACATTGTTGGTGGGAGTGTGAATTAGTTCAACCATTGTGGAAGACAGTGTGGTGATTCCTCAAGGATCTAGAACCAGAAATACCATTTGACCCAGCAATTCCATTACTGGGTATATACAAAGGAGTATAAACTCATTATATTATAAAGATACATGCACACATATGTTTATTGCAGCAGTATTCACAATAACAAACACTTGGAACCAACCCAAATGCCCATCAGTGATATACTGGATAAAGAAAATGTGGCACATATACACCATGGAATACTATGCAGCCATAAAAAAGGATGAGTTCATGTCCTTTGCAGGGACATGGATGAAGCTGGAAACCATCATTCTCAGCAAACTAACACAGGAACAGAAAACCAAACACCGCATGTTCTCACTCATAAGTGGGAGTTGAACAATGAGAACACATGGACACAGGGAGGGGAACATTACACACCATGGCCTGTCAGGGGGAGGAGGACTAGTGGAGGCATAGCATTAGGAGAAATACCTAATGTAGATGACAGGTTGATGAGTGCAGCAAACCACCATGGCACGTGTATACCTATGTAACAAACCTGCATGTTCTGCGTATGTATCCCATAGCTTAAATTATAATTTAAAAAAAAAAAAAAAGACTTATTCTTAAAAAAAAAGAAAGTCTAGTGGGTCCTGACAAATGTCCTAATAACTTCCAGCTAAATATTAGAACAAATTATTCCTCTTAATTAACATGATCTAATTTGAAATAGAGCCAGAAAAGGAAATGTGGCTAAAAATGTGTAATGATTTGCTTCCTCCTTTTCTAACACTTTACCAAATTGCATAAGAAGAAGGAAACTCATAACTTTTTAAAGTAATCTTTAATCCTTTCTGTGAGATAATTCAAGATAGATTGTTTTCTTTTTTAGAATCTTTACTTACTTGGTAAGTTAAACATTTCATATGACTGACATATCTGACAGACATTATATCACTAAGAGGTACTTTTCCAGGAAAGTTATTGTGAATTTTTATTATGCCAGTTATTATTTGAAGATACAGTGCCTGCTTTTTCAAGCTAGAAGTGAACTTTTAAAAAAATTCTTTTCCCACAAAGGTAATGTGCATCACTGACAATTTCTATTCTGCACATTGAATTTAAGCAATTTATGCTTCTTAAGTCAGAAGTATTAACCCTGTGGAGTTCATGTTTCATTTTATAACTATTTGTCAACAACTTGAGGTCATTTTTATGCTGAGAAATGACACATTGCTTAAAATAAATATGAATTTTAAAGATATTTTTATTTTGTTAATAAATCTGAATATTACTTGCTACTTTTAAAAGATTTGTATTTTGAATAATTATTTTCCATTTTAGCATGCATATTTCTTGAAATACAGTTGATTTGTCCCAATTATAATTTTAATAAGTTTTGTTTAAGGCAAAATTAAAAATAAAGAGTCAGAGCTGGTTTGTTTAATTCTCTCTGGTTAACCTTAGAGACATTACTCATTTAGCCACAAAATACAGATTATTAAAAATATATGAAGAATAAAAAATGCAGTTTTGAGCTAAACTTTCCTTATTGTATAAAACATATATTTACCTGTTTGATGATTTAGCATGTTTGTACATTTTATAAATTGTTTTGCCTATTATATTTTGTAAAACTTGATCTTAGGGCATTTGTACCAGCTAATTTCATTCCTTGGAACACGTTTTCTCCTATTCATCATCTAAGTCCTATTCACTCTTAAGTTCTCAGTTTTTCATTTTAATAACAGCCTCTCCTTGAACCTAATCTATATTTTGCCACCTGTTATTCCCTCATAGCTCACACATTTACTCTCATAGCATGATTACTTCTTAATACTTACCTCTATTACTTTTGTGTAGGCTGCATAATGGTAGAGGCTGTTCAGTGATATCTTTGAATTTGAGTGTGTGTGTGTATATAAATCTGTGTTTTATGGTTTTTCTCATACTAAAGTTTAGTACTTTGTAATTTAATATATCCCAGCCTAATCCAATAATTATGTCCTGAGAATGTTTTATTTCTCTTTCATCATTTACTTAGTTTTTTATTCATTCTCTTGATAACTTATACCGAGTTCCTACTATGTGCTGGGATGGTGCTGCATAACAGAAATTCAGTTCTTGAGATTAACTCAACACTTGAAAGGTACTCAGATTCAAAGAGTACCTTTAGAGATACTAAAAAAGACCGTAGAAAACAAAACTGATAAACAGTATACTAATCATTCTGTTAGAAGTAAGCAAAAAAAGGGAAGAATCTATGAGTTTCTATATTTCAAGTTAGGCTTTTCACAGGAAATGATGTATTACATTTTAAGTAGTAATTGTCTAATTTGAGAGAGACTCCAGGGCACAGAGAAAGTGATGGTGTGATTAAAATATTTCCAATGGAAAATTTGAATTAGACTGTAGTTGGGCATGCCTTTAGGGCTTTCACTTCACCTGTTCCCTCTATCTGAAGCTCTCTCCTCTTAAATGGACAAATGGTTGACTTCTTTACAGTCTTGAAGTTTTTATGTGAATTTTACTGCAGTAAGCCTTTTTGGTCAACATATTTAAAATAGTGGTTTTGTAGATCTCTCAATGCTCCTTGCCCTGCTCTGGTAGTAAGAGTTTAAAAAAATTCTGCTCATTTATGCATTTTATGAAGAAGTCATCATATATCTGTGACTTGCTTTTATTCTATGATATTGTGTCATTAATTTTCTTATAGTCTATTACATGCAGTACACTCATGGTTGCTGATAAATATAACTGTACTCTGTAAATATGAAACAATTTTTTTCATTCCCCTGTCAATGACCATTTACATTGTTTGTGCTATTATTAACAAAGATACTACTTATCCTCCTATTTATATCTCCAGATCTACATGGGCCAGTGTAATTTTTTTCAGATTTTAGAAGTAAAATCTTTTAATCAGGCCGGGCACAGTGGCTCACGCCTGTAATCCCAGCACTTTGGGAGGCCGAGGTGGGTGGATCACCTGAGGTCAGGAGTTCGAGACTAGCCTCAACATGGAGAAACCCCGTCTCT
Organism: Papio anubis; assembly: GCF_008728515.1. Classification (NCBI taxonomy): domain Eukaryota; kingdom Metazoa; phylum Chordata; class Mammalia; order Primates; family Cercopithecidae; genus Papio; species Papio anubis. Next base: position 40,568,825 of record NC_044988.1, on the reverse strand, counting down.
ACTAAAAATACAAAATTAGCTGGGCATGGTAGTGCATGCCTGTAATCCCAGCTACTCGGGAGGCTGAGACAGGAGAATTGCTTGAACCTGGGAGGCAGAGGTTGCAGTGAGCCGAGATCACGCCATTGCACTCCAGCCTAGGCAACAAGAGTGAAACTCCGTCTCAAAAAAAAAAAACTTTTAATCATAGGATAGGAGAAAATTCTTCCTCTAAAGATGATGCTAAATTTTAAAACCAAGTATTTATAAATATTTTACACTCATCAGTAATATGTAAAATGTTTGTTTCTGTTCTTGGTGTTCTTTTTAAGTCATTTTTCAGCCTAGACTAAGAATATAATCTGGGAACATATTCATTCCAGATATATGTCTCTGACATATTGTTCTAGTGTATTGAGTTTCTGATGAGTTTTAACCTGCATATGTGTCAGATGTTTTTGAACATTTGCCTAATGGTCACTTATCAAATAGTATGTTGTGATTAAAAATACATAGCAAAATTTGAGACTCTGAAAATTATATATATGAGTGCTGCAACACAGATGAATATTAACAGATGGGTGATCAGAGTTAATAGTTCACTTTTAAGCCAGATCACACTGTGCAAAAAAAAAAAAAAAAGCTAGAGTATAGTTCTTATTTTGAAGCTGAAAATTTCTCAGAACTAAATATAAGAGTATTAGACAGTGAGGGAAATAAATAAGTGCATGAAAATTAAACCTGGGTTTTGTTCCATTGAATTTAGGAAGAAGCTAAATACTTCACACAGCAATCTACTAAATCGGAAACATCTTAGGTGGATGCTGCTTCTTCATGAAAATCATTTTATTCTTAAGTTTGAAGTCTCAGGGTAGAACAGTTTTCAGTAATCCATGAAGTCATGGAAATTATACATCTAACAATTATTGCCTTGTAATTTTATTGCTGTGCTTATTCTTGATAATACCTGATAACATCCATTACTAGGGATCAAGGGCTGCCTTTCTCTGAATCTTCTAGAAGACACAGTCTCTGGATTTTAGGTAATACAAAGATGACTTAGAAGGATGTTGAAGAAAACAGGCCACTATCAATTGATAATAACAGTATGTGAATTTCATAAGCCCCACATATTATTTTGTCATGTCTGCTTGCATTAAGATCTTTAGTGTTAAAGACGGTATTCTTACATAAATGATTTGGCTTGTTACTAATTTGTAAGGGAGAGAAAAAAAAACAGACATGGTTGAGTGCATTTTTCATAAAGCCCTCAATAGTATATTTTAGACATGAAGTTTGAGGTTTTTATATTTTTAGTTTAGAATTCCATTTGTTATTTCTGGTTTTTTTTGTTTGTTTGTTTTTATTTTTGTTTTTGTTTTTTTTCCTAAAGATTTCTGTAGTACAGTGAAGTTCGAGTAAGTGTCAAGGCATTTTAAATATCTTAAATGACAATCACAGTAAAATGGGCACATGATTCCTGGAGAAATAGGTTGGGGTTCTCCAGGACATATTTGTGTATTTTCCAAATTCCCTTCTGTTACTGTTTTCTTGTTTTATACCATCATGGTAAAAAGAGATACTTGATGTCATTTCAATCTTATTAAATTTATTAGGATTTTTTGTCCTAATAAATGATCTATTCTGGAAAATGTTTTGTGTACACTTGAGAAGAATGTGAATTTTGCTGTTGTTGGATAGAAAAATCTGTATATGTTGGTTAGGTCACTTTTCTATATAGCGTTGTTCAAGTCCATCATTTGTTTATTGAATTTCTGTTTGGATGATCTATTTTGAAAAGTAGGGTATTGAAGTCACATATTATTATTGTATTGCAGTTTATCTCTCCTTTCAGATCTATTAATATTTGCTTTATATATTTAGGTGTTCCAATGTTGGGTGCATATATATTTATAATGGTTATATTCTCTTGATGAATTGACTCCTTTATCATTATATAATGGTCTCTTTTGTCTCTGTTTACAGTTTTTGACTTAAAGTCTATTTTATCTGATAAGTATAGCTGTTCTTGCTCTTTTGATTTACTTTCACATGGAATATATTTTTGTGTTCCTTCACTTTCAGACTGCGTGTGTCCTTAAAGGTGATTTGTAGGCAGCATAACGTTAGGTTAAACTATATATTTGGTATGTTTAAAAATAATGAAGAGCAAATTTTTGTAGCTTTAAAATATTCAGTGTTGCAATTCTAAAATATAATCAAACTAGAGCAAACAAATAACATTTGAGTCACTACTAATCAAAAAGAACTTATAATAACCCTGTGAAGAAGACATAAAGTTCAGATAAAGCAGAGCTTTTTAACATTAATTTGAAACATGTGGTATAAGTGGAATATTTTTATGTAGGCAAGATTTAATTAGTTCATTCAGGTTGGCAAAAAAGAAAATGTTCTGGCCAGTGTTTAATTCTTAAAAAGAGACACAGTAATCAATGTAGTCATACCTCTCTACAATAAGAATGAAGTCTGAACTCCTTCAAGTAAATTGCAAATGGTTCCATTTTTCCAGATACTCTGTTGAGTGGTTATCAAATAAACACCTTCAGAATCTAAAAGAGTGACAACTACTACTTTGAAGCAATGATTATTTTGGCATTTTCCTCTATTTAGGGCAGTTTTCTTTTTTCTTCATTTTTCTCTCATAATTTCCTTCTTTCTTTTATTTGATTTATTTTCTCCCTTTCTTCATTCCATCTGAGCTATTTTTTTTAATTGCCTTTTTCTCTCCCTACCTTTTTCTTATACAAATGGTAACAGTACAATTGCTAATCTCTCTTACTAAACCCTCAGGCTTTTGTTTTATTTTGTTTTCCTTTGTATTAAAGTATAATTATAGAAAATACAGGCCGGGCGCAGTGACTCACACCTGTAATCCCAGCACTTTGGGAGGCCGAGGTGGGCGGATGTCGAGGTCAGGCATTCGAGACCTTCCTGGCTAACACAGTGAAACTCCATCTCTACTAAAATTAAAAAAAAAAAAAAAAAAAAAACAGCCAGGCATGGTGGCACGCACCTGTAGTCCCAGCTACTCGGGAGGCTGAGGCAGGAGAATTGCTTGAATTTCGGAGGCGGATGTTGCAGTGAGCAGATATCGTTCCACTGCACTCCAGCCTGGGTGACCAAAAAAAAAAAAAAGAAAGAAAAAAAAATACAGCAATAATAAGTGTACATCAACAACTAATTACTAACAAGTGTATGTCAACAACTATGTCATAATATTTCCTCGTTACTTTCTATGGATTTCAAATTTATGCTTTCTAATCTTTTTTCTTACTACCAATACACCAGTCGTCCCCAACCTATTTGGCACCAGAGACTGGTTTCATGGAAGACCATTTTTTTCACTTACCCGTGTTGGAGTGGGGGGATGGTTTGGGTACGATTCAAGCACATTATGTTTATTGTGCACTTTATTTATATTATTATTACATTGCAACATAAAATAATTATACAACTCACCATAATGTAGAATCAGTGAAAGCCCTGTGCTTGTTTTTCTGTAGCTAGATCATTCCACTGGGGAGTTACAGGAGACAGTGACAGATCATCAGGCATTAGATTCTCATAAGGAGCATGCAGCATGGATCCCTCGCATGCACAGTTCTTAATAAGGCTCACGCTCCTATGAGAATTTTAAGCTGCCGCTGATGTGAGAGGAGATGGAGCCCAGTTCTTAACAAGCCACAGACTGTTACCAGTCCATGGCCCAGAGGTTGCAGTCCCCTTCAGTACACTATAGACAAATTCAAGCTTTACAGTTTTTCTCTGAATACTTTGACCACATTAACACACATTTTTAACTGTCTTATTTTATTTGCTATTAGTATTTGTTCAATTGTCTTTCTTTAGGGAAAGCAAAATATAGAATTATTCTATTGATACTGATACTTAATTTTCTGTGACCATGACAATTAAAGAAAAATTATAAATGGTAATTATTATATTTTATGATTATAAAGAATACAAGGGAAAAGTCCTTATTCAGATTCCATGGGGAGTTTTCTATGTCACATATTATCTACTCCTGGAATTTTAAGATTTATCCTAAGCCATTTACTGTGAGAAATAATAATTTGCTCTTTGAGGAAAAATATATCTCAGACATGATGTTTCAAAAAAAAAAAGAAAGAAAAGCTCAAAATTGATGTCAATTATACTTAAATAGCTAAATTTATCATGTTGTTTATGTGTGTATATATACACGTAAAATATATTTTAAAACATTTTTATTCTCATTCCATTGCTCTATTCCCTGTAATTTATTTAGAGAAATTTTGATAATTTGTAAAAATGTTGGATGCTTTAAAAGTTATCAAGATCATCCTCATAATGTTCTGTATTAGGTTATTATATTTCTAAAGATTGCAAACTAATACAATTTTATGAAGGGATTGCAATAACACATAGGACATGATCAAATTTGTATCAGTCAGTTACCAACTCTCCTACATTCCCCCCCAAAAACAACCTCAAAGCCTCAGTAATTTATATAGTCAGATATTATTTTTCTTGATCCCTGGGTATTTTGATTATGGCACTCTGGGGCTCAGCAGGGAAAATCTGGGTTTAGTTTCCAGCAGCTATTGATCTGTGGCTATGTAGAGTGTGTTTTCCTTATATCGAACCATAGAAGTGCCAGAAAAGTGTGTAGAAATGTGATATATCTCAAAGCCTCAGTTAGAAACTGGCTTAATGTTAATTCTACTCAAATTCTATTACCAAGCGCAAATCCCATGATCAAACCCACACAACCAGAGAGGGGCAAAGGCAGTAATTCTATTTTAATGGGAGGTACAAAGGGCATGAATATATATTATTCTAATAATAGAAGGATACAAAGAACTGGGAACACTGTTGCAAGCTGACATACAAGAAATTTTTATCAATAGCAAATGAAGAAAAATGTTCTAATAGCTTAGAAAGTTATACCAGACCATTCTTCTAAATATTATTATTTATGAAATTTTAATAATTATTGCAGAAATTTAAGTTTCCACTGCATTTTAAAGTATTCCATATTCCTCTTAAATACAGTGTGAATGACTTTTTTAATGTGAGTTCCAAGTGCATTTTTTTCTTTTTCAGCCGTCTATGGGTATTTGTTGTTTGTGTAACAAACCACTCTAAAATGTATTGGAGCCAAACAACACAAATGTATTATTTTTCATAATTCTGTGGGTTAAATACATAGTTCTTCTGCTTCATATTAGTTAAACGTGATAATGCATGTGTTTGCACTCAACTATGAGCTGAGCCAGCACACTTCAGTTTTCTTCTATGAGGCATCTCTCCATGTTGTGGCTCATTCTTCATGGCCTTTCCATGCGTCTTCTGTTTTCAGCAGGTTACCTGGAGTTCTTTGTGATATAATGACTGGTATTCAAGAGAGAGTGCACAAACAAGTAAAGAGGAAAGCTGCAAGACCTTAAGAACTTGCGCCAGAACTGGCACAACATCCTTTCTATTGCATTCCAATAAACAAAACAAGTAGCAAAACTAGCCTGGATTCAGAGAGAAATGACCTGCTCTTGGAGGGAGAGAAGGCATAATTAACAGCTTTATTCATGCTTATCTATCACCACAGTCTAAATTTGTCAAGATCTATTATTCACTTTTAATGCCTTATGTATTTTTATTGCTTATGCAAAGAAAAATTCAACAGCCAATAACATTTAGCTGCTCAAAGGAAGGTTTTTTTTTAATAATGAATATTAAGTTCTTAAAAAACAACATTAATACTGATACTTAAATTTTATTTTTGATAATTTGAAAATTATCTATATTTTTAAAATTCTGTCAAAAACAAGATGTTACAAAGAAACAAAGATACAAAATTATCTATATACTGAATACTGTACAATTCTATTTATATGATTTCATTACATATTGTTATATAAAAGTTTAATTAATAAATATAGATGTCATATTAGTGATTACTTTTGTAGAAGGAGATGTAGCCTGGAAAGTGCAGAAGTGAATCTTGCCGAGTTCTGGAAATATTCCATATTTTTTATCTGATTTGTAGTTACACACATGTAAACATACTGTAAAAAACAAAATCAAGTCATGTTCTTAGCATCAATGCATGTTTTATATGTCATACTATATATGTTAAATTCATTGAAACAACAACAAGAATAATAATGTTTTCTTATTGCTAACTCACAGGTCTTTTTTCACTATTTTTTTTGTTTCTGTCAAATTTAGTAAGGGATGAATTTTGTATAGTACACTGTTTTACACTAAGATAAAATAAAAGCTAGATATTTTTAAAATTTCTAAATATTTAACCTAAAGTTTTATTAGAAAATATCTTAAAAATTATTTCACATTTAAAATGTTTTTCTAAAACCTGGGTTTTTTGTGGGCTGCATACATTGAAATAATCTTTAAATATTTTAGATCATAGCATTCTCTCAGCTGTATCTTAAGAAATTCTTATTTAATTGGTCTAGGTTGAAACTTGAGCATCTATATTTTTATAGGTCACCACTCTATCCTAGATGATTACAATACCAGACAGTTTTAAAACCACTGGTTTATTTGAACAGTGGGATCTTAAAAATCAGGACAATATATTTCTATTATTTGTATCCCTAGTACTTTACACAGAATACATTATTAGGCATAGTAGCGGCATGTTAGGAAAGTAGCATAAATACAGCATGTTGACACAGTTCCTCAACTAAAGTTAAAAATTAAAAACATAACTAAACAAAACAATCTTTAGCTTTTCTCTTGAAGGTGCCTTATTTATATGTTATGATTTCAATAGTTTCATTTACTTTTTTAGAATAAAATCATGTTCTTCAATCATAATCTTCCCATATCTTCCTATTATATCAATCATTTGAAACGATTACCCATTGTTAGTTTTTGATAATGCACCTGTTTACCTTAACTAAATGAAATCAGATTTATTTATTTATTTACTCATTATATCTGAACAAATTTAAAGTTAGTGATATTTTTAAGTGGAAGCAGAAATTTCAACTGGTAGCTTATTCCACACGACAGCTGTGAACTAAAGTTTTTATAGAACTGCTAGATCTCTGGTGAGATAGGTAGTCTTAATTAATGCCAAATGATGTTCACACCAGGCAGGAGACTTCTTGCAGTGCAGGAGGAAGCAGCACATTTAATTTGTTATCACTGAAGGAAATGCAATACTGGTACTGAATGATGTTGAAGATAAGAAGGATCTATCTGGCGACTGTCAATTTAGTCTCATGTACATTTAGTTGACTATGCAGTTGTAGTTAAATAAATATCTAAATACAAGCTACATTTTGTATTGGATTGATTGCTCTTAGTTTTGCTGTCTTGCATGTTTTAAAAGTCAAGGTCAATTTGTACAGCTTCAGGGGAAATGTTAATCAGTCACAATTCATCATTTCTTATAATTTTTCTGAATCTTCCTTGATTAGAAGTTTTAAATTTTTACTTGTAAGTTTTAAAGTTTACAAGTATTAAATTTTCTATTTAATCATTACTTCATTTTCCCAGTAGAGCATATATAGACATATGTAATAAAAAGGGATACATATATCTGTATATATGCAGTCATGCTCTACATAACAATATTTGGGTCAAAGACAGATCATGTATAAGACAGTGGTCCCATAAAATTAAAATACCACATTTTTACTTTACCTTTTCTATGTTTAGATAGGTTTAGAACATGGGTATTTACCATTGTATTACAATTGCCTAAAGAAGCCAATACAGTAACATGCTGTACAGGTTTGTAGCCTAGAAGCAATAGGCTATATCTTATAGCCTAGGTGTGTAGTAGGCTACACCATCTAGGTTTGTAGAGGTACACCCTACTATATTCACACAACAGCACATTTCTTAGAAAGGTTCCCCATCATTAAGTGATGCATGACTGTATATATAATGTGTGTAATTTCTAAATATATAACCACATTTTTAATTTATCTTAACATTTTTCTAATATATCCAAACAATTATGAATAATACTTATAGAAGCCTACTAAAAAAACTGAAATTTTAGAAAGATCTCCTTACAGTTCTAAACTTTAAAAAAAAAAAAAAGTCTTTAGCTGCTTTGATGTTTGCATACAGATTGTTAACTACTATGTTTTCTTCATAAATTATATACTTTATCACGACCCAATGTCCTTTTATCCTGTCCAATGATTTTTACCTTAAAGGGCATGTTTTCTTTTATTTTCATTGTATTTTAGTGTGCATTACATTTGTCAGGTATTGTTCCTTGGAATAACACCTATAGAAGGAGGGTGAGGCAAAACAATTGTGTAGAGGGAGTAGTCTACCTGCAACACAGTCCCAGAAGGGCCAGCCTACCCTATCAGGAGTTCTGAAGCTGAAATAGCCCATCAGGGTTATTGTGTATTCACAACTGACTAGACACTTATGTCTCCACTTTGAATAGTAATTACATGTAAAGAATATCTACCTGAAGTGACCCCAGAAGTTTCCGACAACTGAAGGCCATCTCTGTACAACACTGCCAGCTTTGGGGGAAATTAGAAATAGTTCTTCCTTGAAGAAGGACCAGGGTGTTATATCACCTGTCCACCAAAAATTGTAATTTTTGTGATAAATATCAGCATCGTTTTCTCTTATGTTCTTTCTTTGCTGAAGAGCCTAATTTTCATATATTATTATTTCTGTGCAGCCTCAGGAATATTCATTAATATATCTGGTAGTGCAGGTCTGCTAGTGAAGCATTTCTTAGATTTCTTTTACCAGAAATGTCTTTATCTTTCATTCTTAAAGAATATTTCTGTGGAATATGAAATTCTTGGTTATGATTTTTGTTTATTTACTTATTTTTGTATCTCTTAGCACTTTAAAGCTATTGTTCCATAGTCTTATGGCCTCTGTAGTGTCTGATAAGGAGCCAGTGGTCAACCAAGTTGCAGTCCCCTCTTATGTAATGTATTGGTATTTTATTTTTATTTTTATTTTTTTTATTTCAAGATTTTCTCTTTGTCTTTGGATCTCATCAATTGGACTAAGATGTGCCTAGGTGTGGTTTTCTTCATATATATGTTGCTTGGAGTTCACTAGCCTTATTGAAGCCATAAGTTTATATCTTTAAATAAATGAAGAAAGTATGGAGATTCTTTCTTCAAATGATTTTCTGCCCTATTCTCTTACTCTTCTTCTTCTGAGACTCCATTTCTTACTCTTCTTTTGAGACTCCATTACATGCATATTATAGTTTCTGATATTATCCCACAGTGAGACTGTTTACTTTTTATCCCTGATTTTTTACTGTTCTTGAAATAGGATGAGTTCAATTAATGTATATCCAAGTTAACTGATGCTTTTTTCTGCCTTCCCCATTCTGTTCTTTAGCATATCTATGAATTTTTTATTTCAGATATTGCATTATTCAATTTAAATGTTTCCATTTAAAGTTTCTAAGTTTTTTCATAATTAATATATCTGGCAAGTATTTTTTATCTTCTTTCACTGTGAGCATGTTTCATTACACATCTTTGAGCATGTTTATAATCGCTGACTTAAATTATTGTTTAATTCCAGTGTCTGTGTTATCTCAGATGGCCTTTTCTTTTCAGAATAATTCACATTTTCCTTGTGTTCCATATATGGAGTCACTTTGGATTGTAATATGGACTCTGTAAAAGTTATGTTGCAGAGACTGTATTCTTTTACATGCCTCTGAAGAGTGTCAGTTTAATGTTATAACAAACGATTAATTTTGTTGCATTCAAACTGCACTTAGCTAACTGGAATTTAAAAACAGTTATTTGAAGAATTTTGTAGTGAAAAATCCACAGGTGGGAAGAGGCTGGCAGATCCCTTCCTCTCTTGACTTGGCATACTGTGGCAGGCTTACTGCGGAAACCCTGTAATGCTGTTTGCTTTCTACTCTCCTTGCACATTTAGAGACAGGTAAGGCACAGCTTATGCACATAGCTTATTTTTGCTTTGGAGAATCAGAATGTCTTCTACCTCACTGTCAGTGAGTAAACAGAAACTAATTTATACAGTAATTCCAGTAGTCATAGAGTTCTAAAAATCAACCTCTCCTCAACACTAAACTCTAATGCTGTTCTCCTGACATATTCATGGATAACGAAAGAGGAAACTGTTCTGTCTCCCAATTCTATCTGCCTGAATTCCAAACAGTGCTCCATTTCATTATGCAATGCTGCTACATAGGTCTCAGAAATATTTTGGTTTTGAAGAGGGAAAATTTTGAAATTAAATATAGATAAAATTGAACCATATTCAGATCAGTATGATTTTAGAACCTATAGATATTTGCCTGCATTCTCTAAACTGAGACTGAATAGCATGCATATTATGTTTAGTGGGTATTAATGGTTCCATGATTCTAATTTTGCTCGTTTTTCTGGCATATATTGGCTACCTGCCCTACTTTTGCAGTTGACTAGTTTTGCTTATAAAGACCAGGCTGTACTGTGGCCTTCATCCTATCATAGCATATCTTACCCCGCTGTATCTGATATTAGGTTCCTAAATAAATAAAAATAAAACTTTACTATTTACTCACTAACTCTAAAAATGCCTTCTCTTCTAGTTTATTACACCCATACAGAGAAAAACCGTAGATATTTTATAATATAGTTTAGATGCATAAGTGGCAATACTTTTAAGTATGCAAATTAGTGACAATTATTCAAAAAGATTTTTTTACTAATAGCCATTATTTAGGGAGATCGTTCTGTGGTTTTGCATGCCTTTCAATGTATTGCTACTCAAAATGTGGTTCATTGATCAGAGCCAGTCTGAAAACTCTTAACTGCTGGTCTGTGACAAAATGAGTGCAGAAATTGAGAGTATGTGTTTGTTAATTTTTATGAAATTTGTTGGACTTATTTCTTATCTGTGGAATGTAATGATTTAAATTGCTGTGTATTTTTAAATCTTTGTTTCTACATTTTACTCTCCAGTAATTCCTTTTCATTGTATTTTATGAAGTTTTTTTCTGTGATATGTTGAATCAACAAAATTAGTGATGTCTGTAATAAAAATTGTCTCATAAGCATTTCCTTGGCAACTAAGGACATAGATATAAGTGTAAGTACATTGGTAGAAGAATGCCTGCACTTGTTGCAAAATAACTAAAAAACTTCAGTCAATGAAAGGACTTGAGACAGAAGAATTAAAGAAGATCATTGTATTTTTAAAGTGAAGAATGCCTGAAAGCAAGAAAACCACTGCAAATCTTAGTGTTTAGATGGGAGATGAGAGTCTGGTTCAAAATTAGAGTAGAATAGAAAGAGTGGAAATAAGACAGAAGAGATTATATTAATTAAAAAGTATCTGTAGCTCTGGACCCATGTTCTTATCGTACATGATTATGTCGTTAAACAAATTTAATAACACAAAGGGATTTCCAGTAGGATATAATAAACTTAGTAACTGTTTTGGAAGCACACACCTTTAGTGAAATAAAATGAATGCATACTCCATATATCTATATCTAAGGGCCTATAATATTAATACCATGATTCTTTAAAATTCTTAAAATATACAACTTTACTCATTATTAAAAACTTTTCTAAGGGGAAAAATATTTGAACACATGTTTTATGAGAAAATTCTGCCTTACATATCATTTTAAGGGCAAAAATAGTAACTGAATAAAAAAATTAAGTCTGAGAACAAAAATCTGATAGAGGAATGGTTATTTACATTTAGATGATCCTATTACTAGATGACATACATATATTTTGAGATATAAATAAGATGCCCATGAAAAAATACTTAGATATGATGAAAATTGTAGCAATATATACATGCCTGGAATTATACATATAAATTTTGGAGGTAATTGTTTACATAGGATGTTTTATTTCTGACTTTTCGATAGCCTTAAATATTAAATTAGATATTTATGGAATTAGGCCAAGTTCAGTGAAATTGATATTCTATATTTCTGGGAGGGGTATGTGTTTAATATCATTTTTATGCACATTGGGCACATCAACTAATATCATTAATACTGTAAGCCTAGACTAGATAACATATGCCATCAATTTCTATGTACTTAGAGTCAGTTCCCAACAGTGTGGGGAAAAAACCCACAACTTTGGTAATTAATTTATACCTATTTCTTCTGTGGACCATAGTGAATGCTACCTTTTAAAGCCATCCATATAAGATTCAAATATATTTGGATGCCTACGTAACTTCTGTCACTTTTATTTTATTATTTTACAAACCATCTGATTTAGCCAGTTGGTCTGTTTTTTTTTTTTTTTTTTTCTCTCCTAAATAGGTAGTGTTGATCCACATTTCTGCAACTTTTCTCAATCGTATTCTCTAATTCAGGACCCATCTAAGATTCAGGCTTCTTCATGAATATTCCACTATCTGCCCAAATCTATCATTAAATGTATTGTTTCAAACATTTATTTGACAATATCTATCTTCTTTTATTGACTTCCCTTTTTTCTCATTAAATGCAATGCACAGTTTTACATTTTTGAAGTGTTATGTTGTTTTGAAATTCTATGCATAGCAATGAACATGTATAGATTTGGATGAAGTCCAGCATATACCTGTTGAAGTTCTTGCCAGATCTCTTGAGTGTTAAGGGAATCCTGAAGCTAATTGTTATTCAAAGGGCAAGTCCCATTATTTCCTGTCACTTTCCCTGAAATCAGTACACGGACTTAGATGATTTGAAGCTGGAAAATGACCAAACTGTTACTAGAAATCTGAAGCATTGGGATGTGACATTCTGGGTAAATGCTGTTTAAGCAGCCATGAATAGCTTTGGAGGAGTTGTCTTTGTTCACTGCCACTGTTAGCACTAAGGAAGTATTTACATCTAGGAAAGGTGGATGCTTCTATCTCGTTTAACTACATTAGGTTCTCTTTTTAAATGAATCTTATACTCTCAGCTTTGTATTGCCACTGTATTCCACATTTAGGCTTCTAAGCTTACAGGATCCTACTTTATATTCATACTCTCAAGTGGAGTTTCCTGAGTATTTGTGAGCTTTTGGCCTCCACCTAATTGTTTCAGAACATTAGTGGCCCCAAGTCTGTTTGAATTACTCTGTAGCCAAGGTCACCAATCCAACTATCTTACTCATGTTTGTTTTTCTTTGAGACACTTATTATATTTTATTGCCCAAAGTTCTGTCAGTATCATATCCATTCATTTGAAATGTTGTAAGACCAAATTCCAAAAGAGGATCGGTAAATGACTTTTCTCCCAGGACGCTTCCTACTGTTATGCTAGTTTACCAATATGGAGCACAGCATGGAAAAGAGTTCTGGGAGAGGCAGCCTCGGAAAAGGTATATAAAGCAATCTCTGACACCTTTCTCCCCTATAAAACAAGGTATATCTACTTGTCTTCTATTTGCATGACTTATAGGAGCCCATATATTCTCCAAAGAAGCTGAGTATGTAGACCTCTAAATATAAAATGTAGTTAAAAGTTGATGGCTGATGGAAAGAGACCCTATATTAGTCCATTATCACACTGCTATAAAGAAATACCTGAAACTGGGTAATTGATGAAGGGAAGAGCTTTAATTTGCTCACATTCCTGAAGGCTATGCAGGCTTCTCCTTCTGGAAAGACCTCAGGAAACTTAACAATCATGATGGAAGGTAAAGGGGAAGCAGTCACATCTAACATTCCTGGAGCAGAAGGAAGAGGAAGAGGTGAGAGGTGCTACACACTTTTAAAGAACCAGATTTTGGAACAACTCACTCACTATCACAAGAACAGCACCAAAGGGGAAATTTTCCCCCATGATCCAATCACCTCCCGCTAGGCCCCATACCTCCAACATAGGGATTACAATTTGACATGATATTTGAGCAGGAACACAGAGGCAAATCATATCAGACTCTTATTAATGGAAGCCCCAGATATTTGTGTCAGGGAACAAGGTAAAATATGAGTATGAAGAACCTATTTGGATAAGATTAGACTGTTTAATACATAATGATGTTGAAATTTTAGGCCATATACTAATGAAATCCACTTGTACTAGCATAGTTTCTGACATATTAGCCTTTAAATTATTGGCCTCTAGCCAACATCAAACAATATATCTGCTTTGATCTATATTACATCTGAACCATTTGTCCAGTTTGCTCTCTAGAGAAAAGGAAGGTAACACCAATAGGATCTATTATGTAAATCAATTCATACAAAAATTTTTAAGAAATTACTGAATATAATCTATCTTTATATAGTGACCCAACCCACAGAATAGGAACCCTGAAACAAACCTAAAATCACCGAAGGAATAAAAAGGCAAAATATTTGAATTTTCACATTGTCTTATAGTTGCTAATACAATAAAGTTAGCTAAAGAAACCTTCTCTCAGAAACAAGTAACAATGCCCTTTGTTTTCAGCAGAATGTAAAATGTTGCTGCTTATGCCAGATTTGAATAAAACAGATAGTCTTCCCAAAATTACACTTGGGTCAAGCTTTGAATCAAACTTCCTTTCTTCTTTCCTTCCTTCCTTCCTTTCTTCCTTCCTTCCTTCCTTCCTTCCTTTCTTCCTTCCTTCCTTCCTTCCTTCCTTCCTTCCTTCCTTCTTTCCTTCCTTCTTTCCTTCCTTTTCCTTTGTTTACTTTTTCTTTTTAAACAGCAACTATCTCACAATTTTGATATTAACTCATTTCTATGGTCACTGTCTATAATATGATAGATATGGTTTATTTTATGTTTCTTGGCTTGAAACCTTTTTACTATGGCATTTATCCTTTCATGTTCTCTGATTTGCCATAAACAGGTAATTATGCCTCCATCCTTAAGTGAGAGATTTTTCTAAGATGTCTTACAACCGTGATCTGATTATTATTATTTAAGATACTTATGTTCTTCATAGTTGAATCTCTTGCAGCAATAGCTCATATAGTTCTTCCAGTGAAAGATAAGACTTTCAAGACTTCTTCCTTAGTACCTGGGCACCAGCAACCTTTCCAAGACCACATGGTGCATATGGCCAACTTATTTCATCTGACACCTTTGCAAATTCACTTCAAATTTAATATCAAATTATTCATTGTCGACTTTCTGCAAAAAGTTAATCTGCCTTCTTTTTAGTAACAACTGGTGTATAGCTGTAGAAAGGTGATTACTAGATGGACCAAAAAATTAATACTTTTGTTTGTTCTACAGGAAGCAATATATTAATATTTTCTAAATTATCATATGAGGAAGCTATTACAATACAAATCTTTACCTTTTAGGAAGTAACATTCATTATCACAAATTTAAATCATAGGGCTTTATATCAGTAGCAAATATCTAAGATTTTTAACAAAAATGTATATAATAGCACTTGATAAAACCATGGCAAACACTTACTTGTTTATGAAGCATTAAAATAATCGGAAATACTTGAAAAAACAATCATAAGATAAAATTAATCATGTTCTTCTTTCATTCGGATTTTGTTAAACTTAATCAAATGATCTTTGTAAGTAATACTACAAATAGGTTCGTCTTTTAACCATGTACATGTATCTTTAATAGATTATTAACAAAACAATAGATTTTTATCTAGGGTTATATTCCTAAACATTTTCCCTCCCCTCCTACATACCTAAACATTTAACACAAATTTAAAATTTAATAAATATTGTATAAACACCTAGTATGTCCAAAGAATTGTACTAGATCTGGAAATACAGTTAGACAATAACATTTTTCATCTTCAAGAAACTCACAGTATAATGAAGAACACAGATGGTTAAATTAGTGATGGCAATCCAATCCAATATGCTTAGTGTCATAACAGAGATATTAACAATATGTTGTGAATTTTAAGCTAAATACCCATTATTATTTCTAAAAGAATGAGAAAGGACCTGCCAAAAGCAGAAATTTAAGCTATTTCTTTTTCATTGAATCAAAATATCCTAACTTCCAAGAACATTAAACAGGGAGGAAAAGGTGCAAACAAATGTGTAAACGACAATGTCTGGCACATAGGATAGCTCGTGTTGAAGAAACAATGTTGGGAAATGTCAAAGAAAAGAAAGATTGAGGCGTTGTGTGAATGATCTTTCATCTCAGTGTAGAGGGTTGAAGATTTATCTGTAAAAACAGTAACTCAGTGAAAGTCCCTAAACAAGAACATAATACAACAAAATTTGCTTTTAACAAGAAAACTTTGATAGTTCTTTAGAAGAGAGTGAAAAAACAGAAGAAACACTTACCAAGAGGACAAAGAAAGACGTTAGGGCAATAGAGAGGGGTGCTTGTTTGTTGCTTAACTCTCTTTGGTAAAAGAGCACTTAGTACTCTTTACATATGGAAAGTACATCTTAGAATATGTGAACTGTAAGTTAGTGAGTCATTCAAATTTATATATTTCAATAGACATATTCTGTTTGACAAAGATAAACCCTTTTAAAGGTCTTATCACCATAAGCAGCTTTGTCCTGCAACTCTCAGCCAACATACAACTCAGTAGTATACCGTATCTCTGGTTTCGAGTGTAATTTAAAGAAGAGTCTTTCAGTCTTCACAACATATATTAAAGCTTTTCTGAAACACTTAAAAAAATAATAAAACTACCTAACTGTGCCAAACTTTGTGGCAGCAGTTGTTATACTTTTTAATAGTGAAATTAGACACCAAAAGTTTATACTGCCATTGCTCTAGGTTGTATTGTTTCAGTATTTCAGTTGTAATATATGAATATGGACTCTCTCTCTTACTATGTCCCCTTATTTTGTCTCCAACATGCAAAGATACAACTACCAGCCTCATGCTAATAACTATATAATATTATTTTAGCTTCATTCATTGTAACTACTGGCCATTACCTAAACTACTATTACGTAATAAAGTAACTTAGGCTTCTGCTATTATGGAAAAAAAAAAAAAATCCAAATGGGAGGAAGTAAATCCACTGAAATTTCACTCAAACTAATTTTTTATTTTACTTTCTCTAGAAATTTTGTTTGCAAAAGAGGAAACAGAAAGAGAGAGAGAGACAGAGAGAGAAAGACAGAGAGACAAAATGTTGTATTTTCCCATACTAAATGTAATGTTTGAAAAAAATTATGACCTAAAACCTCCACACTGGTTATTAAATAGTGAAATGTTTACTGTTGCTTGTGTTTTTCTTTTCTAAAAGGTGAAAAGATTCTAATGAAAAACAATATCACAATATCTTTTGAAGGCAGTGTAAAAACAATAATTCTATTATGTAAACCTACTATAAACTTAAAATGCAGAAATATGTGTTGTGAATAATATTGAATTACTCTATGTATTAGTCTATTCTCATGCTGCTACTAAAGACATAGTTGACAGTGGGCAATTAATAAAGAAAAAGAGGTTTAATAGACTCACTGTTCCACATGGGCTAGGGAGGCCTCACAATCATGGCAGAGAGTAAAGGAGAAGCAAAACACGTCTTACATGGTGGCAGGCAAGAGAATGAGTTCAGGAAGCAGAACTCTCCTTTATAAAGCCATCAAATATTGTGAGACTGATACATTACTACTAGAATAGCAATGGAAAGACCCACCCAATGATTCAGTTACCTCCCACCTGGTCCCTCCCATGGCAGGTGGGAATTATGGGAGCTGCAATTCAAGATGAGATTTGGATGGGAAAACAGCCAAACCATATCATTCCACTCCTGGCCTCTCCAAAACCTCAAGTCTTCACAGTTCAGAACCGATCATGCCTTCCCAATAGTCCCCCAAAGATTTCAGCATTAACTCAAAAGTTCACAGTCTAAAGCCTCATCTGAGACAAGGCAAGTCTCTTCTGCCTATGACCCTGTAAAATCAAAAGCAAGTTAGTTACTTCCTAGATACAATGGGGGTACAGGTAAATACACCCATTCAAAATGGGGGAATTTGGCCAAAACAAAGGAACTACAGGCCCCATGCAAGTCCAAAATCCAATAGTGCAGTCATTAAACCTTAAAGTTCCCAAATGATCTCCTTTGATTCCATGTCTCACATCTAAATCATGCTGATGGAAGAGGTGGGCTCCCATGGCCCTGGGCAGTTCTGCCCCTGTGGCTTTGCCGGGTATGGCACCCCTCCTGGATGCTTTCCAGGCTGGTGAGAGTGTCTGCAGCTTTTCCAGGTACATGGTGCAAGCTGTTGTGAATCTACCATTCTGGGATAGGAAAGATGGTGGCTCTCTTCTCACATCTTCACTAGGCAATGCCCTGCTGCCAACTCTGTGTGGGTACTCCAACTCCACATTTCTCTTTCACACTGTCCTAACAGAGATTCTCCAGGTGGGATCTGCCCCTGTAGCAAACTTCTACCTGGAGATCCAGGTATTTCCATACATCCTCTGAAATCTAGGCAGAGGTTCCCAAACCTCAATTCCTGACTTCCGCACTCCCACAGGCTCAACACCACATGGAAACTGCCAATGCTTGGGGCTTGCACTCTCTGAAGCCATGGCCTCAGCTGTACTGTGGCTCCTTTTAGCCACAGCTGGAGCATCTGGGACATAGAGCACAAAGTCCCTAGGCTGCACACCGCAGACAGTACCTGGGCCAGGCCCACAAAACCATTTTTTCCTCCTGGGCCTCTGTGTCTGTGATGGGAGGGGTTTCCATGAAGGTCTCTAATATACCTTGGAGACATTTTCCTCATTGTCTTGGTGATTAACATTTGACCCGTCATTACTTATGCAAATTTTTACAGCTGGCTTAAATTTCTCCCTAGAAAACGAGATTTTCTTTTATATTCACATTATCAGGCTGCAACTTTTCCAAACAGTTTTGCTCTGCTTCCTCTTGAATGCTTTGCTGCTTAAAAATTTCTTCCATCAGGTACCCTAAGTTATCTCTCTCAAGGTCAAACTCCCACAGATCTCTAGGGCAGGGGGAAAATGCCAACAGTCTCTTTGCATAGCAAGAGTGACTTTACTCCAGTTCCCAACAAGTTCCTCACCTCCATCCGAGACCACTTCAGCCTGGACTTGATTGTTCATATCACTGTCAGCATTTTGGTCAAAGCTATTCTACAAGCCTCTAGGACATTCCAAACTTTGCCACATTTTTCTGTCTTCTTCTGAGCTCTCCGAACTGTTCCAAACTTTGCCTGTTATCCAGTTCCAAAGTCAATTCCACATTTTGGGGTATCTTTACAGCAGTGCCCCCACTACCTCAGTACAATTTACTGTATTAGTCTGTTCTCATGCTGCTAATAAAGGCATTCCTGAGACTGGGTGATTTATAAAGAAAAAGCGGTTCAGTGGACCCACAGTTCCCCACAGCTGTGGAGGCCTCGCAATCATGGTAAAGGGTGAAGAGTAAACAAGACAGGTCTTACATGGCAGCAGACAAGGGAATGTATTCAGGGGAACTCCCCTCTATAAAACCATCAGCTCTTGTAAGACTTATTCACTACCATAAGAACAGCATGGAAAAGATGTGACCACATGATTCAGTTACCTCCCACCTGGTCCCTCCTACAACAGGTGGAATTATGGTAGCTATGATTTAAAATGAGATTTGAATGGGGACACAGCCAAACCATATCACTTAGTACCAGAAACTTTTAATAGATAACAGTGCCTTAGGCTTTGGTATATGGTTTTATTTATTTTTATTCGTTTATTTTATTATATCCACATCCCTTAGGCATTATTTCTGCATACACATATTTTAAAATCAAAACCCATTTAGTGCCTTTCCAACAGGGTTGTTGCATCAGTATGGGCACAATTCAAGAGTTGTTCCTCAACATAAACCTAGAATCATAATTTCTTTTTCTTTTTCTTTTTTTTTTTTTGAGACAGAGTCTTGCTCTGTCACCCAGGCTGGAGTTCAGTGGCACAATCACTGCTCACTGCAAGCTCTGCCCCCCGGGTTCACACCATTCTCCTGCCTCATCCTCCCGAGTAGCTGGTACTACAGGCACCTGCCACCATGCCCGCTATTTTTTTTGTATTTTTAGTAGAGACGGGGTTTCACCGTGTTTGCCAGGATGGTCTCTATGTCCTGACCTTGTGATCTACCTGCCTCGGCCTCCCAAAGTGCTGGGATTACAGGTGTGAGCCACCGCACCCAGTCAGTTTATTTTTCTTATAGAGGTACTATGCAAGTTGAATCACTTTACCTCTGTTTTTATCAACTCATATAAATCCATGTACAAGCCTCAAGTTGCTTATATACAGTTGACAGTGACTTTGATTCTTACCATTACTGTGTCTTTGGATACAAATTTGATCACCCCATTAGAAATAATGGGTGATTGCTTTTTAAAGTCATCATTAAAAAGGCAGCAAATTATCAATGTCAAAAAGAGTTTTTCCTATGTTTTCTTCTAGAAGTTTTACAGTTTCATGTCTTATTTTAAGTTTTTGTTACAGTTTGAGTTCATGTTTGTGTATGATGTAAGGTAATTCTGGTCTAATTTCATTCTTTTGCATGTGGATAGTCTGTTTTTCCAACAATATTTGTTGAAGAGACTATTCACTCCTCATTGTGTATTCTTGGCACCCTTGTAGAAGATCAGTTGTCTGTATTTGTGTAGGTTTATTTCTGGGCCCTCTATTCTGTTCCATGATGTATAGGTCTGTATTTTTGATAGTACCATGGTGTTTCAATTACTATAGCTTTATCACATATATATTTTTGAAACCAGAATCAGTTTTGTTCTGCTTTCTCAAAATTACTTTGGCTCTTCTGTGTCGTTTGTGGTTCCATATGAATTTTAGATATTTTTAAAATTTTCTATACAAAATATAGAATATTTGGAATTTTTATGTTAATAATATTAAATTTATAGATCACATAGTATAGTATGAACATTTTAATAATAGTAAAGTCTTCCATGCCATGACTATGGATATCTTTGCATTTAAGTGTGTCTGTTTTAATTTCTTTCATCAGTGTTTTGCTATTTTCAGTGTACAAGTCTTTTTTGAATATGACACTAAAAGCACAGACAACAAAAGCGAAAATAGATATGTGGAACTGCAATGAATTAAAAAGTTCCACTCAACATAGGAAGCAATCAAAATAATAAAATGGTAACCGATGGACTGGGAGAAAATATTTCAGAATTATGTATTCAATATGGAGTTAATTTTCAAAATATGTAAGGAACTCCTACAACTCTAGCAAATAATAATAATTATAATTCAATTTTAAAATGGGCAAAGGGCTTAAGTAGATATTTTTCAGAACAATATATACAAATAGCCAGCATGCATATGAAAAAAATCAACAATAGTATCGGAGAAACACAAATCAAAACTAAAATGAGGTATCGTCTCACACCAGTTAGTACAACTATCAGTTTAAACGAGGTAGCACATGTTGAAAAGAATGTGAAAAAATTGGAGATCTTGTACACTGTTGAGTGGGAATGTAAAATGTTGTAGCAGCTACGGAAAACAAGGAATTTTCTAAAAAAATTAAAAATAGAACTACCATATGATCCAGCAATCCCACTTCTGGATATATATTCAAAATAATTGAAATAGACAAGATAGCTGCACCCTTACGTTATATGCAACATTATTCACAACAGTCACGATATGGAAACAACTCAAGTATCCATCAGTAGATGAACATATAAAGAAAATGTGGCATAAATACAATGGAATATTATTCAGTCTTTAAAAAGAAGGAAATTGTGTCATCTGGAGCAAGATGATGAATGCAGAGAAGGTTATACTAAATGGAATAAGCCAGTCATCAAATGGCAAATGCTGTGTAATTCCAATAATAAGAGACATCTATTACAGTCAAAGTAATAGAAGCAGAAAATACAATAGTGGTTGCTAGAGGTGGGAGGGTGGGGTAAATGGGGAATTATTTTTCAATGCGTATAAGTTTCAGTTGTGCTAGATAAATAAATTTCAGAAATACACTGTACAACATTGTGCTACAGTTAAAAATACTGTGTTGTGCCCTTCAAACATTTTTAAGATGATTGATCTCTCACATTGTATTCTTACCACAGACAAACAAGCAAGCAAAAGTAAAAAACACAAAACAAAAACAACAAAAAACAAAGAGACACAAGAAGACATTGGGAGGTGGCAGACATATGAATTACCTTGATTGTGGTAGTGGTATCGTGGATGTTCGCATATGTCCTAATTCATCAAATTGTATACGTTAAATATGTGCAATTCTTTATATATCAATTATAGTTGAATAATATTTGAATATATTGAATAATATTTTTTAAAAGGAAACAAAAAAAACAATTATAAAGGCTATATAATTGTATTGGGCCGTGTGCAGTGGCTTATGCCTATAAGCCCAGCACATTGGTAGGCTGAGAGAGAAGGATTAAGTCCAGGAGTTTGAAACCAGCCTGGGCAACATAATGATACCCCATTTTTATTTAAAAAAAAAAAAAAAAAAGAAGAAGAAGAAAAGATAAGGACAATAACATCAATAATGACCTATTATACTCAAAAAGAAAAAAGTTTAAATCAATGACAAGTGAAATATAAATACAAAACACATTTGTACAGCTAACTCACAATTTATAATGTAGTCCACTAGCTAGTCATCACATTAAGGATGTGATAAAAGTTGTTGTTTTAGTTTGATTTGTGTTTAGCTTGTAACTGTTTTTCATATATATATATATATATATATATATATATATATATATATATAATCATTCTCTCTTACTGTCCTAGGGTGATGTACCTAAAAATCACCTGCATTATCTGTTAGGTATCATGAAAGTTGAGGCACTTAATAACAAGCTCTTCTGAGAAGCTGCAGTTCAACCTCCATGTGTAATGTGCATACTCTTGAGATAATATCTTAAATATTATTGATTCATATATTTATATATGCATACACTTAGATATTCATATAGAGATGACAGGATCGATTTCATTAATAGCTATCTTTATCTGAAATGTTTATGCCTTTTTGTGAACTATTTATATCAGGAAATTTTATATTGATAAATCCAGTATGTGATTATTAATGATAATAAGAATAGTTACCATTTAAACTGGACCAAAAACTGTGCTAAATGCTTTTGATACGTTATTTCATTTGATCCTAAAAGGAAGACTAGAAGCTATCATTAAATTCACATTTTTTAAATAAGTTAGTTAGAGACTCCTGCCGTGGTTGAATAGTTTAACTACAAAACTAGAGTTCTTCACTATCACACTCTATTAGCATCCTTGGAAAAGTTAACACTGGGAGTCAGGGACCAAAAATAATACTTGCTTGGCATGTGGAGTAATTCTGCTCTAGAGGATCAAAGGAAGTGAAGGTATTCCTGGTGCATTGTACTAAAAACACTAGTTTGTGTAGTGGTTGAATATATGATTATGCCATGTTTCTGAGGTACATGAACTAAAGCCATAGATTTATCACTGTTAATATTTATCAGTAGTGTCCCCTTGTATTATTAGATAGCATTTCTTCATTTACATGCACATTGTGTTTATCCTTTCCCCATTTGAAACCACTGAAATGCTTCCACTTTTTTTCAAAATAAAGCTATGATAAGCATTTGCATAGGGGTTTTTGTGAAAACAAAGTTTTTTTATTTCACTTGGCAAATACCTAGGTGAGAGATTACAGGTTCATGTGGCAAGTGTGTGTTTAAATTTATAAGACACTGAAAAACTATTTTTCAAAGTGATACTCTATTTTGCACTCTCACTGGATAATATGAGAGTCCCATTGCTCAGCAGCCTCATCAGAAATTGTTAATTTTAAAAATTATTCCTTTCAATAGTTGTATAGTGGTACTTCATTGTACTTTTAATTTGCATCTCTCTTTTTATGACTTATTTCCTATTCTAAAAATTGAAATTGTTTCCAATTACTGTGTTTTGAGAGTAAATTATATATTCTAGTTATAAACATTTTATCAGATATGAGACTTGCACACATTGTTGCCCAATTTGTGAATTCTTTTTATTCTTTTAACAATATTTTTTGGAAAACAGAAGCTCTTGTGCTCTTGTGTCATATCCATATAAGTCACAAAACTTTTTTTATGAATTTCCCTTTAGAAGTCACAAAGATTTTCTCATGTGTTTCTTTTTAGAAGTTGTATACTTCATAAAATTATAAAAGGTCATCTTTGAGCATAGTGACAAAAGACTGTTTATCAGAAATGAAGCTAGACTGGATTATTTTAAGTTGATATTTTCTTGAATTCTAGCCATGTGATCCCTCTTAGTTAACTATTGCTGCATTTTTTAAAATTACTCAACATTTAGTGGCTTAAAGCAATTATTAGTTTATACTTTCTTCGTGTCGGAATCTCGACATGGTTTAGCTGGTTTAGCTCAGCTTTTCTTTCAATATTTTAGTCAGGTTCTTGTTTGCCCAAACTGTTACCGTTGTCTCAAACAGATGCAATAATAAATGACTAGCATAAATGATTGGCACTGATTGTTTCTGATAAGGGTTTCAGGCAAAGGCTGTTCACATTGAGTAAGCTCTGAGGCAGGTCAAACCCATGTCTGGGCTTTTTTCCATAAAGTTGCAAGGCAGGTCAAATAATGAATATTTTCTGGTTTGGTAACTTTGGGGGGAGATTGAAACACATTATTCCCCTCTGGTTGCTGCTGCTTTTCTAGTTTTTATGGCTACAATGATGGTGAAGCTGTTAGTTTTTGAACCCACCTTTGCAAAATGTACAGCGGTGGGAAAATTACGGCTATGAGGGAGATCTGACCTAGCATTACTCGTTATGTCTTTAGCCTTCAACCTGCTTTAATTATTCCTGGGCTTAGGCTGGGCTAGCTTTGGGAGACATTTAGTTTATGGTTTTAATGATAATGGCCCTTCCCCGAAACTCAACCCCCTTTATAAAGTTAATGGGAGACCACTAGACTAGAAGGAGGAGAGAAGCCTGAGTTCTGCTATAATGTAGACATAAACAATTGCCAGCCATTATTCTGGAGGTCAAAATACATGCACATTTCTGAATTACTTCTGCAGATAACATCACTAATGTAGAACTTAAGATTGGCCTTTTGAGATATCTTTTCATTTTTCTCATGTCTGACACACATGGTTCCACATAGACCCACCAAACCATGGCTTTTGTGCCCCACCCCAAAGTGACTCAGGACAAGAGAACAGCTTCCACTTACTATGATTTCATCTCCAACATAACCAATCAGCAGCAAGTACCCATTGGCTAGTCACATCCACCCATTCCCCCAAACTACCTTTGAAAAACCCCTATCCTATTAGCCTACAATAAGATAGATTTGAGTACTAACTCTGTCTCCTGTGTGACTTGGCCAACCTCATGTCAATTAAACTGTTTCTTTATGGCAATGCCATGGTCTTTGTGCAGTGGGCATGAAGAACCCATCCGGTGATTACATTTTCAACATTACTGTAGAGTGCTGATTGGGGGATGAAATAGGGAAAATTTAAATGGCATGAATCTCACCATTCTTACCAAAATTAATGTAAGTGTTAGTAAAGTCCCAAGAAAAGAATAGAGAGATGTGATTAAAGAGCAAATATTTGACAAAATAATGGCTAGAAAATTTTGGAATTGATTAATCATTTTCTTCTGTTATATGTTCTTCTTAAAATTTTAAACATATTGAATGCAGTTATAATAACAATTTAACATTATTGGTAATTCCAATATATGCTTTAATTGGATTTTGATGGATTAATATTTCTTTCATTACAGGTCATATTTCTCTGCTTCTTTGCGTGCCTGATAATTTTTAACTTGATCTCTACATTGTGAATTTTACCTTGGTGAGTGATGAATATTTTTATACTCTTATAAATTATTTTTGACATTTGTTTTGAGACACATAGGCTATGTGGAAACAGTATGATCATTTCAGTTTTTGTTGTTCACAATTGTTAGACGTTATTAAAGCAGTATTTAGTCTGTAGTTAGGTATTCTACATTTCTGAGGCAAAACCTTTCTGATTACTGTAGCTTATCTAATGACCCAGGTGTCCTGAGTTTTTCAATCTGTTTGGTGGGAAGAGGTACTACTCTTGTCTCTGAGTGAGTGCCAGGCATTATCCTCTTGTATCATTTCGGGTGTTTCTCTTCCTATTCTCAAGTAATTTTCTTATATGCCTGTGCTCATAAGCATTTTGCTAAATATTCTAAGTGGAGTCTACAGATCTCTGTAGTTCTTTCTCTATGCAACTCTTTGCTCTATGATATTCTGTCCTACAAACTCTAGCCACTTTTATCTTCTCATATTCTTAACTCCATCTCCTCAAATCAAACAGTTGGCTGGATTCTGCCTAAGTTTACTCTCCCTCTCCCTACACCATAGGCTAGAAGCTCACCCCGCGTAATCTAGAATCCAGCTGTTTTTTTTTTTTTTTTTTCCTTCTATCTTTGAGGGATGATTGCCCCACTTTGCCTCTGTTTTGTCTTTTCTTCATTGTTTCCTTCCTTCCCTCCACTCCAGGCCTCCAGCACAAGACAGGGTTTCCCCTGTCTCCCTACTCCTCTGTTGCCAATCCTGCTTGCATGTGCTTAATGAGAAAAAGAGGAAAAAAGGCTGAAAGCAGTTTTGAATTCTCGATAGCTGGTGCTAAAACTGGTTCTGTAATACCCTCAAACCGGGTCTTTGGCCATTTGTTAAAATTTGTAGCAAAATTCTCCTTTCTGGTTTACAGGAGGTCTGGTCTCTCTCTTAGAAAAACAATTGTGTAACCAGATTTTCTTACTGCCTGCTGCACAAAAAAAAAGTCAATTCAGGAAACTGCAGTAAAGAGAGTTTAATTGATACAAGACCACCCATGCAGAGAAGGAGTCATTACTCAAATCAAGCATCATTAAGGGCTCATAAGTTAGGGGTTTTTCAAAGGTAGTTTGGAGGAAGTAGTAGTGTGGCAGCAATGGGTGCTTGCTGTTGACTGATTGGGTTGGAGAGGAAATCATAGGGGGAGGAAGCTGTTCTCTTGTGCTGAGTCACTTTGGGGTGGGTACAGGAGCCATGGGCTGGTGGGTCCACGTGGAGCCATGGGTGTCAGAAGTGCAAAAATCCTGAAAATGATTCAGAAGGGGTTAAGGGCATGGTCCCTGGCTAGGGCTCCACCCCTGGGCCTCTGCCCACGGACCTAAGTGAGGACAGGCATTTTGGTTTCCTGCCCAAATGTTGCATTTCTATCCTGGCGTGCCATGCCCCCATCCTGTACACAAGAAAACCTCCAGACCCTAACAGGTAGGCACACAGGTGGCTGGACATCGAGAGGAGCACATCAGTGGAGGAACACATGGGTTGCTGGACATGGAGAGGAACGCACCAACAGGCACCAGCAGCCAGCAGGCCACTGACCGGCAGAACAACGCAGAGTTTGGATGGGGCAATTGGAGCAGAGCCTGGACCACTGAGTGGCCCAGCTCCAGGGGAAAACCAGTCTCCCTTCTGGCTCCCCCATCTACTGAGAGATGCTTCCACTCAATAAAACCTTGCACTCATTCTCCAAGCCGACGTGTGATCCGATTCTTCTGGTACACCAAGGCGAGAACCCCAGGATACAGAAAACCCTCTGTCCTTGTGATAAATCAGGGGTCTAATTGAGCTCTAACTAACACAAGCCACCTATGGACAGCTAAACTAAAAGAGCAGCCTGTAACACATGCCCACCAGGGCTTCAGCTATAAACATCCACCCCTTAGACACTACAGTGGGGTCAGAGCCCCACAGCCTGTCCATCCGTATGCTCCCCTAGAGGTTTGAGCAACAGGGCACTGAAGAAGCAAGCCACACTCCCATTGCACACCCTGCTAGGAAGACAAGGGAATTTTCCCATTTCAAAAAGATATCTCAAAAGGCCAACCTTAGGTTCTACAACAGTGATGTTATCTGCAGAAGTAATTGGGAAAGTTGCATGTCTTGTGACCTTCAGAATAAATGGCTGGCAATCATTTATGTCTATACTTTGAAGAATTCAGCTTTCTCTCTTCACCCTAGCCTGGTGGTCTCTCAGTAACTTTACAAAGGCAGTTGAGTTTGGGTGAAGGGCTATTAACATTCAAAGGATAAACTAAATATCTACTGAAGTTAACTATGCCTAGGAATAATTAAGACAGCTTGAAGGCTAAAAGTAAGAGAGGTGTTGGCTAGATGAGATCTCACCAAATGCCGTCATTTTCTTACTGATAGAATTTTTGCAAAGGCAGTTTCAATTGCTTGCATCACATTCCTTCATGTGGGTGCCTAGATTTGTGAGTATTCCGAGTTAGTTGATTGCTATGAGACTTCAACTATGAAAAATTCAAGAAAAACTATGATTTTGCATTTATGTAGTAAGTTTGTAGGAAGGATACCATCCAGTTTTCTGCATCTTATCTAAAGCTTATGCTAAAGTTATTTTTAGCTTTTTGTGTGGGTGGGGGGGGGAATGAAGGTTAAGAGTGGTGTTAAAAAACAGGCAACAACAATTGTAAAAGCGCCTAATATGCTTACCTTTTGTCTTGAATTACTTTGCAAAGGCTGCCATAACAAAATACTGAAGCAGGCTATTTCCCTGACCCCCTTCGCAGGCAGGAACTGGAGTGCACGAGCACCGACATGGGCGAACTCCACTCACTTGCTGCTCCATCCCTTGTGGGAGGGGGAGCACAGGTGAGTGCATGCAGGAGCCAAGGCAAGCACTTTTGGGTGCTGGCAAGAGTAAATTCTGTACCAGCCCTGTGGCAGTCTCTAGGGCAGGATGGCCATGACCCCTGAAGCCCCAGAGGAAGTGTTACAGTGCCGTTTTAACTTTGCCATCTGCAGTTGGCTTAAGTGTTAATAGCTCAGTAAAGAGTCAATGTGACAGCATTTGAACCCACACTTGTGGCACCCAAGTACTTGTCTGGTGACCAGGAGGAATGATGTTGCATGAATGAATAGAAGATAGTAAATGAGGAGGATTTTATTGCCAGTGATAGTCGCCATCAGTGAGAAGGGGAGCTGAAAAGAGATGGAGCAGGAAGGTAATCTTGCAGCCATGACTGCACTCCTCTCCAAAGCTATGCTGTCAAGCTGTCCCTCTGAAGTCAAGCCACTTCTCTCTCACATCTAACCCTAGCCTCTGATGTTCAGCTGCCTCTCTTCTCTGCTGGTTAAGCCTGAGGTTTCTAATGGGCACAGGAGCAGGGGGGTGGGGTGGGCATGGGTGGTTTTAGAAAAGGCAATCATCAAGCAGGAAAAGAGGGATGTAAGTTCTCACTTTGGTCCTCACCAAGGACCTGTGTTCTTCTGCCCAGAATTTTCCTGCCTCCTCTTCCTATCAATACAACAGACTGGGTAGCTTAAAAAATATAAATTTATATTATCACAGCTCTGGAAGCTTGAATTTCAAGATCAAGTTGTTGGCAAATGTGGTTTCTTCTGAGGCCTCTCTCCTTGGTTTGCTACCTTCTTATTGTGTGACCTCCTAACGTGGTCTTCCTTTGGTTTGTGTGTCGGTGCCCTACTCTTCTTTTCTTTCTTTCTTTTTTTTTAGACGGAGTTTTGCTCTTGTTGCCCAGGCTGAAGTGCAATGGCATGACCTCAGCTCACTACAACATCTGCCTCCCAGGTTCAAGAGATTTGCCCACCTCAGCCTCCCAAGCAACTGGGATTACAGGCGCCTGCCACCACGCCTGGCCAATTTTTTGTATTTTTAGTAGAGATGGAGTTTCACAATTTTGGTCAGGCTGGTCTCAAACTCCTGACCTCAGGGGATCCACCTGCCTGGGCCTACCAACTCTCTTTTCTTATAAGGACCACAGTCATAATTGAATTAGGGCCCACTCATCTCAACTTAGTTTACCTCAATTACCTCTAAAGAACCTATTCCCCAATATAGTCACATTCTAAGGTAGGGTCAGGTAACACTTCAACATATGGATTTTATGGGGACACAATTCAGGCTTAAAACATGAGTTTAATGTGACTCTAATCCCAGCTACTTGGGAGACTGGGGTTGAAGGATCACTTAAGCCTGATTTTTGAGGTCAGCCTGGGAAACAGAGAGAGACCCCATCTCAAAAGAAAAGAAAAATATGTATATATATCAGTTTTGCAAGTAAGCCCTAATTTTTGTTTTGTATTATAAACTAAAAATAAAATTCTAAGGCTCCCCAACCATCTGAATGGACTTTCTCCTCAGTCAGGGTGCTGTTAAAATTTAACTGGAAAGACTGGTTCAGGTTATGATGGGAAGTGGGTGTCCGACATGCTTCATTCTACCTCTCAGGCATTAACATCAACACAAATCTTAAGTCTGATGAGAAACATTTACAATCTATTCTCTCTGAAGCCTGATACTTCAAGGCTTCATCTGCATGATAAAACTTTGGTTTCCACAACCTCTTATGGCAACCCAAACATTTCCTTTCTATTGATCCCAGGTCTTTAGATAAACTCAACCAATTGTCAACCAAAAAATTTTAAAATCTACCTATAACCTGGAAGCCACCCCACCCCACCCCCAAACACCCCTCCTCATCCTTTTCAAGTTGTCCCACCTTTGTGGACCTTACCAATGTATTTCTTAAACATATTTGATTGAAGTCTCATGTCTCCCTAAAACATATAAGACCAAGCTGTACCTCGATCACCTTGGGCACATGTTCTCAGGATCTCATGAGGGCTGTGTCATGGGCCACAGTCACTCATATTTGATGCAGAATAAATCTCTTCAAATATTTTACAGGGTTTGACTCTTTTTGCCAACAGTATATTTATGTAAACCTCTTTTTAAATGTTTTAATTTAAAAGAAAGGAGGCTACTTTGGGATGTTTAAAGAGTTAGTTCTCATATACAAACACAAAACCAGGAGAATACCAACCAAATAAAGTTAAATTTGAAATAAATATTAGTGTTGAAAGCCTATTATACAATTAGCTACAGCTACTAGTCCAATGTGTATACGTTATCACTTCTGAGCTAAACAAAACAATATTTTAACTCCATAAATCTAGCTATTGCCTT
Organism: Papio anubis; assembly: GCF_008728515.1. Lineage (NCBI taxonomy): Eukaryota > Metazoa > Chordata > Mammalia > Primates > Cercopithecidae > Papio > Papio anubis. The sequence continues at coordinate 40,537,944 of NC_044988.1, read as the reverse complement.
TATATTATAAAGTGAGATCCCTTAAGATTAAAAAAAAACTTATCCATTTTCAAGGTGATAAATTGTCCCTAGTATCCCTTAAGATCAGAATTTTTTAGCCATATTTAAGATGATAAAACTTTTCTGGTCAGCATTTTCAACTGTGGAGAATGTATATGTTATAAAAATAATTTCTGTAGTCCAGCAGAATCATATAAATTAGAATTATAAAAACCCAAAGCCTCAGAGGTAATTTAGATCTGCCACTGATAGTTTCTTTCTTATATTACTGTCAACAGCATTTGCTCTAATTTAAAATGTAATAAAGATGTTTCCCACAAAGTAGCTTAAAATGTTTGTTGATTTGCAGTACAATTATCTCAAAGTATTTTATTACTTATTTGTCTTTTACCTGTATCAGTTGTTAGTTTATATGATGTATATGTATACACACACACACACACACACAATAGTTTCACCTAGTTGTCTCAATTCTGTGATACATAAACGTGTATGCTCTTTTTTTTTTTCTGAATCGTCAGAGGTATAACGGATGAGAAAACATTCCCATATACTATTCCAATCCTTAATGCCAAAATGAAATTCACCACAGTTTAAAGCTTCTTCCTGTTCATATTAAATCAGTCTTCCAGCATTGTACTTCAAACTTATGTCAGTCTTGTACACTCTCTCCTTCATAGATTTTTAGTATTCTTTCAAGGCTTAGCCAATGACAGCTACTTAAATTTTATACCCAAAGCAAAAGTTTCAGGGAATTTCCCCAGTCCTTTAATTTCTTAAACTCAGATACTCTGTTATTCATAGTGTCTTAATTTAATTTAATTTAATAATTGTCTTAATTTAATACTTAATTTAGGAGAACTAAATAATTAAACATGAGGCCAAAGTACATAGGAAAGCAGCAGTCTTTTATTGCAAATATGCACACACTCTCGGGCGAGGTTCTCCGGTCCTCAGGTATGGGGCCAGGGAAGTCGCGCCGGCGCTCTCGGGTGAGGTTGTCCGGTCCACAAGTAGGAGGGGCCGAAGAAGTCACGCCCGGCTTCTGCCGGCAGTGGACTTTTATGCATTGGTACTGGAAGGGGGAGGGCAGTGGGCAGGATAAGGGCATGATAGGGGAGTCTCCATAGGCGTGGCCGGGTAAGTTTCGATCTCTTCGGATGGACGTCACCTGGCGCATGCTCGGTTGATCTGCATCTTCCCGGGCGTGAGCTGCATTTTCCCCGCGTGGGAAAGTTGGTGAGGAAGAACCCGGAAGCAACATGGATTGTGCCTTCTTGTTCACCTTCCTCCATCTTGTCCTTTCTCCCTCACCCAAACACATAGCACCACTCTTAATAATGAAGGAAGAACAAAATGGAAATTGTATGTCAAAAGTAATTGGTTAAATTATATCCAATTCCAAAAGATCCCTTTCTGTCTGTAAAAGTAAACTTAAACCTTATCTTTGTGTGTTCTGCACAGTTAATTTGTCTCTGTTCTACCAACCACTTAAGTCAAAGACTCAGTCACTAGTAACTTTTTCCAACAGGTAACAAATATTTTGTTTCCTTGGCAATAGTAGTTCAAGATCATGCACACAAGTAAACAAAGTAGAAATCAGTTGTATTGGCTTGTAATAGCTGATATTTACATGCATTATAAAGTACTGATTGCAATTGTATCGAAATACCATACTACACATAATATTGTACTAAGTGTTAAGGAACAAAAAGGGTGACAAATCCTCAAAATTGCTTACACAAAATGTGAACATCAGAAGCCTTATATTTTCCCCCAAAACATAAAGGTTTATGCTTGTTGATTCTGATATGAAGTGATCTTCTAGGAAGTCAAGTATACATATTCTTATATTAATCTGGAAGTTAGCAAAATGTGTTTATTGTAGTAAACAAGATAAATATTAGAATACATATTAATATCTACTTAAAACAGATTACAACTATCTATAACTACAGCTTTCACAAGCAAACAATAGAGGAAAAATAAAGATCACAGATATGGCAATAACATACAAAAATAACAGAAAGCAGCTCTACTTCAAGAAAATTCCTTTGGAATTAAAACATAGCAAAACCTAAGCAGCCATCTTTTTTATGGCATAGGCCTACAGGTTGGCTGACAGACACTGAAAGCTCCTTACTCTGTAATTATCTTGCCCTCAAAAGTAATTAGGTAAGCAATGACCCAGATATAATTGTTTCCCTTTGTTTTTCTTCATATGACTCTGTGTTCCTGTCCTCCAGGGGCATTCTCACAGACTCACTGGTTTTGGAGAACACACACACCCCTGAAATATTTAAATAACAACAGAAAGCAATTTATGGATCTGAGCCTGCATTAAAGGTTTGAAGAAAATCACTTCTGAATTCAGTGTGTTGGTGATAAGAATGGCAAATTATGGCTGTTTGTGATGGTCAATATTAGGTGTCAATTTGATTGGATTAAAGTATGCCTGCACAGCTAGTATAGTAAGTTTCTGGGTATGTTTGTAAGGGTGTTGCCAGAGCAGGTTAAGTTTGAGTCAGTGAACTCAAAGAGGAAGACCTACCCTCAATGTGGATGGGCACCATCTGACTGGCTTCCAGAGTGGCTAGAACAAAGCAGGTGGAAGAAGTGACATAAGGTGACTTTTTGAGTCTTCTGGCTTTCATCTTCCCCTGTACTGGATGCTTCCATTCATTCCTCCTGCCCTTGGACATCAGACTCCAGTTTCTTCAGCCTTTGGACTCTTGGACTTACACCAGTGATTTGCTGGGGGCTCTCTGGCCTTTGGCCACAGACTGAAGGCTGCACTGTCAGCTTTTCTGCTTTTGAGGCTTTGGGACTCCGACTGAGCCACTACTGATTTCTTTCTTCCTCAGCTTGCAGACAGACCAACATGGGACTTTGCTTTGTGGTCATGTGAGACAATTCTCCTTGCTAAACTCCCTTTCATATATACATACATCCTATTAGTTCTGTCTCTGGAGAACCCTAATTAATACACTGTTAAAACTACAGTTAAAGCCTCTGCATTCCTTAAAGTTCCCGCATTTACTCAGGACTTCAGAGTTACTTCTGTAATTGGTGGAAATGGAAATGGAAACCAGGTCTACAGGAGAAAGTTCTGACAGGGAGATCTGGATTTGAGGAAAGGAAACCATTGTCAGAGAAAGATCATGTGGCCAGGACCCCAGCTCAACACCAATCATCTGTGTGAACCTGGACAAGGAATTTAATCTCTCTGGATCTCAGAATTTCCTTGTGTAAACTGGAAGATTTAATTAAACTAGCATTCATCCTGTTATATTTACAGGTCTTTAGGAGCCATTGAGGTGTCAGATGAAGGACACAAATGCTGACCTCACATCCCCTGACATCACCAACACCAATAAAAAAAATTCCATTTTGATTTGTTGTGTGTATTGGGGATGAAAATAGAATTATATTTGAAAATGTTATATTACAAATAGATTGAGAACCATTGGCTTAGCTTCTCCCTTCTAGCTACAACATTTTACTGAAATGTCACTGAAGAAGCTCATTGATTATGGCAAGATTGTGTTCTTCACACCACTAGAATATTGTGGAGACTAACTGCAGATCCACATTGACAGCATGTGCTTTCACTAATAAAGACCAAGTCATACCCTCATCCATGTCCTCAAACAGCACTCATGACCATAAGAGAACTGAGCCTGAGGAGGTGAATCCATGCAGATGAAACATTTGTTGAGAGGAAAAACATGTGCTGAGACTACAGGTGTGTGCCACGATGCCCAGCTATTTTTTTTTTTTTTTTTAATTTTTTGTAGAGGCAGGTTTTCACCGAGTTGTTCAGGCTAATTTCAAACACCTGGACTCAAGCGATCCTCCCACCTTGGCTTCTCAAAGTTTGGAATTACAGGCATGAGCCAGTGCACCCAGCCTCATCCCTTCTTCTGATACTGCCTCTGGAGTGTAAAACTGACTGCTGTTGACCCTCTTTTTATCACCATTGTCAACACAATCATTTGCAAACCAGATAATACTTTCTTGATGAGTTGCTCAAGAATACCTTCTCAATGGGTTAAACATGTTTTAAGCCATAAGTTAATGTAGACTTGCACTATGTTAAAACTTCTATTTTATTAATTAATTCTTTTATTATTTGGCAGAAGATTCCTTGATGCTAGGTAAGATGATTATGCAATCACCTGTACCTGGAATAACATGAAATTTCTTCTCTGCAATACTGAGTGAATAAATGTCACTTTATGTTTCTCAAGTTTCAGGAAGGTTTCTTGTTAACACACTATGGTAGAAACAGAATGGACTGTGTAGCTAACAAGATCTGGCTTCATACTCTAATTTTTATTTTGCTAACTGTGTACTTTGGGAAGTTACTTAATGATGACCTACAGTGTCCTTATCTGTAAAATGGTGATTTCATATTGTTTTACAAGATGGGGCAAGCACTCATTTCCTAGTAAAATGCTGGTAATGTAGCAGGAATTAACAAATTAAAATTCTTCTCATTTCTTCTCCTGTCAGCTCATTTGTTAATTTCGAGTTCAAGAGGTCATGTTTATGCCTCCAATTTTCTCCAATATGTTTGGCCAAGGTGCACTCCAGCGATTGTATACCCCAGCAGGCAACATGGACTCTGTTCAAATTTCTGTGGTTGGCACAAAAAGTGCACCTTTGTGGAACTCTTACTACACTGACTTTTAATAGCTCTCAGGTAAATATATAGCTTTATAATATATGGTTTTTACTCTGTCTGAAAATGTTTTAGAGGTGTCTGTTGTTGCTTTTGTTGTTTTTAATGTCATTTTGCTTTTATTGGACTGTATAATACTTCTGATTGTCTGTAGTAGTCTTCTTTGTAGGCTGCTATTTCACACTTCCCTAACCCCATTGAAAACCCCTCTACTATATTAGGCATACCTGAAACCCGGCCTCATGTTTTCTAAGTGAGCTTAACATTGTCTATCCATTCATTTTTTCAACAAGTATTTGTAGAGTACTTCCTACCTGCCAGGGACAGTTCTAGGCACTGGAAAACAGTGCTGAAGAAGGAAGAGAAAACCTCTTTTATCAAAGAGGAGATGCTGAGTCTAAACAAATAAGTATATAATGCAATAAGGGATCATATGCAGATAAGGATTTTACAGGTGCCAGAGGTAATTAGGAAATGGCTCCTTGAGACTGTGACACTTTAACTGAATCCTGAAGGATGAGAAAGAACTCAGCAAAGACCTAGAAGAAGATTGTTCAGTAGGATGAATATAAAGTTTTAAAACAGTTTGTATCTGTGTCATTAGCTTCATGGGTAGACCTACTGCCTTTTAAATATTTAGTCTATTTGTATGTGATATTTACATTTTTCTTACAAAAGAATATATGAGCAAGGCTGTCAGTTTTAATTTTAAGGGATATATTTTGTGTGACTCAGTGCTAAATATTTTATCTAAATATTGATTTATTTTGTATATTCTTAATATCATGTTTTGGAAAGCCATTAACAAATTGATAACAGCTTACTTGTTGCGGGTCTGTTGTCTTTTACTTTAAAGAAATCCTTATATACTCAAATATAAAATCTATATTAATTGGAGTAAATTATTTTCCCAAGAAAAATATAAATTTTTGTTTATTTCTCTGCAGTCATAAATAGAATCATTTTTCAGAATTATTGCTACAACTTTTCAACAGTATATCCATCCATATGGTATTATAAAAAAATTAAATATAATTAGCCTAGTGGTTTATAGTTTGTTGATAGGATTTATTTTTTTCTGAAGACCAAGACATCTAAAATCAAGTAGGCTTTCCTGGAACTGAAAATTATGTTTCTGAGCCTATGTTTTATCCTCACGGTTGACAGGACATTTAGATGTTTATTAATTTAATGAATGCTGACATATTTAGTAATTGAGTAGTACACAAGCAACACAATCCAGGATAGTTTAAGTTTCCTTAGATTTGTGCATAACCTGAATGAAGAAGGTCACATGCTTTCTCCCAGTGCTTCTAGAAAGGCTCACAGACCTGCTGATCTTTTTGATTTTAGTATGATGAGACCTGTGTCAGACTTCTGATCTACAGAACTGTTAGATAATATATTCATGCTGTCTTAAGCTGCTAAATTTGTAGTATTTTCTTATGGCAGCAATAAAAAATAACTGATTCAATTATGATAAAAATTGCTTTCACTTCACCGTCCCCTGGCGTGTGTCTCTTGAATCTCCAAGAATCCAATATTTCATACAGTAAGAAGTGTTGTCCTCCATCTATAAATATAAAGTCACAGTGGAATTACTTAAAAGTACTTGATTATTTCTTATGCCCCTGCCAAGTTTTCTAGCTTTGGTCTTTTTGACAGTGACATCTTTCTATGTAACAACAGAGCACTTTTATTATTTAAATCTATTAAATTATTTCCATCTTGTCACTTCAAATAAAAATAAAGCCATATAAACAAAAGTGTTTCAAACGGAAAAACTTGCTTTCCCATTGGACTCTATAAGAAAGCTAAGGAAACATATCAATTTATCCTCTTATTGATTGGGCCTGGAAAACCTATTGGGATTTGAATGCCCCATTTGAAGTATTGGTTGGTTTGCAAAACCCAAATGGACCACCATTCCTGAAAACTTTCAAGAGTTTCAAACCACCCATGATTCCCATCAGAAACTAAGGGAAAAGGAAAACTACTAGGAACCATTCCTCAAATTTATCTCATCAAAGATGTTTGGTCATGTATTTGAAATGGCAAATAACAAAGGGATGAAAAGGTGGCTAACATTCACTATTAATTGGAGACAACATGAAAAGAATATTCAGAGCTGAAACTGCCTTAACAAGATTCTGCTGTGGTCAGAAGTTATGCAAATAGTCTCAGGCCAAAGCTCTTAAATAATCTTAACTAGCAAAATGCAAACATGTCTAAGTAACAAACATTAGCCCAATTGTATGAAGACAGTATTTTCCAAAAAATTTAAAAGCACACTATCCAAACTTGTAACATTACAATGGGTGCAACACACCAACATGGCACAGGTATACATATGTAACAAACCTGCACATTGTGCACATGTACCCTAGAACTTAAAGTGTAAAAAAAAAAAAAAAAAAAAAAAGAAACAGCTAGAAAAAAAACATAAGAAATTTAATCTATGGCAACCCCAAAATATCAGGTTTTCATTAATGAGGACACTTGCCAAAATTTTAATGAAAACATTTGCCGGGACAACAAGAGGAGCGTGACAGCCCGAGCCTCCTCCTCATCATGAAATTATTAACTCTGCTCTGGGAAGGTAAATAACCAATGCCCTCAACTATCACTAAACTCACAAGGGGAAAAAAATCTATTCATTGAAGGGCACTCCGACATGTTTCTCATTACCAGGGCAGCACAATTTACCCTTAACACTGCTTTGTTTTATTTCCCTACTTTCTTGGAATCATCACATTTAACTAGTTGTGAGTTTTTATAATTTACCTCATGATTTACCTCTATCTCAAACTGTTAATATTTCTATGGGATCTTTTAAAGTTCTGCATGAATTCGTTCTCAGCTCTACTACCCCAGTACATTTGTTAGGATGCAATCTTATCATGAATTGGGGTATAAATTTTTGTTGTGTCCTGGAAGAACTCCTTCTTAGGTCCCCAGCTACGTCCTCTCATGTCTATATCCTCTAGCAGCTTCGTCCATCCTCGCTAAGTTCCTTTGCCCCCTTCAGTCTAACACCTATTTAACTAATGATTTAAATCAACTATTAGACAGAACTTCTTCTCCTTTATGGGCAAAATACTCTACCAATGTTGGATGCATTTGAGCCGCAGAAATGCTTAAGGTAGAAATAAATTATCCCATGCCCTTCCGCAGGATTTCCCAAGATCATTTAAATCCAGCAGGACTCGAGGAACTCTGCCTGATAATCCATGTTATTTGACCAAAAACTTCTTGTCTTTATTTCTAGTCATGTAGTACTTAAAATTTTTGGCCATTATGTTTCTAGTCACATAATAATCACAATTTTTGGCCATTAAGATCTGAGATATATCAATAAAATGATCAAATCTGAATTTTTTTCCCTTGGTTCTTAATACTATCCTGTCTGCTATCACTTCCAATACCCAATTTTTCATGGCCATTGATTTGTGTTCTGCCATATTTAGTATCCCTTTTTATAAGAAATCCCAACACTTGTTTGCCTGCACCTGGGAAAACCAACAGTGTACCTGGACTGCTATACCCTAAGGATCTGCTGAGGCACCAACATATTTTTTGGATCCTCTAAATGTCAATTTGGAAAACAAAATTCCCTGGAGACTACCTTAATCCAATATGTAGATGATCTCCTTCTATGTTCTGACAGTTATGACAATTGCCTTTTAAGTACTGAATACATCCCTAAGACATTAGCAAGAAAGGGGCACAAGAGGGCTAGAGACAAAACTCAAATATGCTCACAATATATTTAATAGATGAGTCATAATATTTCAGCCACAGATAAAACTATCACTAGACTAGGCTCTACTATTCAACATTTTTCTCTCCCTGAAACCAAACAACTGAGAGAATTTTGGGGTCTTGTGGGATATTGTAAAAATGTGGATTCTTAATTTCACTATGTATGCCTCACTGTCACCTTCTATGCCATAACTAGAGAATCATCCGCAGATCTGGTACTCTGGGAACACCTATCCAAAGACGCTTTCCATGATCTTAAGGGATTTCTACTTTCTACACTTGGACTTTACAATCACTCCTTGTTTTTGTCCTTATTTGTGCATTACAAGAGGGTCATGGCCCTGGAGTGTTATGCCAGAGGCATAATGGGCACCAGAGACGTTTGGGATAATACACTTTAGCCTTAGACCCAGTAGCTAAGGCATATACCCCTTACCTTCAAGCTGTATGGCTGTGACCACCAAATATTTCTAAGCTATCTCAGATTTAGTATTAGATCATCTGCTTGACATATGTGCTTTTTCATCTATGCAGACCCTCTTCCTTAATAAAAACACACAACATTTTCCTAAGTCCCAACTTATCCCTTGTGAATTTGCTATTCTTACCCCCTCATATCGTAATACTTCTCTGTCAAAACCTTAACCTTGCCACCTTGCTTCCTTTGCCCACTGATGAGACATCCCATGATTGTAATGTTAACAGTAGATAATTATCTTGTCCTAGGCTTGATTTGTCAAAAACACTCTCCTCCAAGTTGACTTCACTCTTTATGTTGATGGTTCCTGTCTCCAGTGGGAGGATAGGACATTCCATCCTCAATATGCCATCACTGATCAACATAAACCTCTAGAACATCAAGTCTTGCCAGGTGACTGAGTTAATCTCTCTTACTGGAGTTGGCAAAAGAATGAAGAGAATGGAGGTTAGCATATATACTAATAAGTGTTATGTTTTGGGTGCAATCCATAATTTGAGGATGTTATGGAAACAGAGAGAATTAATTATGGCAATTGGTACTCCAGTCAAAATATTTTCCACAAATAGCAGAACTTATAGAGGCACTGTTGTATCCCCAGAACACTGCTATAATCAAAACTGAGGGACATCGTACAGAAAAAGCTCAGATGGGGCACAGGGAAATAAAGTAGCTCAAAAATACAATAAATTAACAGTCGCTTCCCCAACCACCCAAGAAATCCAAGCAATTTCCAAGCTATGCAGCTATGCCCCAGTGTCTCACTCCATGGCCCTGGAATGCTGATGGGACTATTCATTCTTCCGTGAAGGACATAATTTCTTTAACATGACTTCCAAGTAAGTAATAAAAAGATAATTCACATGAACCAAATAACAAGTTCAGACTTTGAAAGACTGGAAGGTAAAAAGTCAGATGTGTAATCTCCACAAGAACTTTATAAACTTCAAGACAGCTGCTTGATATTCCCAAGTCTCTCTCTCAGGCCATCATGTGTGATTTGGAAAACATGACTCATCCAGGAGAGAACAAAGCACAAAATATATTAAACAAATATAGTTTGGACACTTTAGATTTTATTTGGACCAAGGAATTATTAATTTCCTCATCTACCCTGGAAAAAGTAAAGGTGAGGCAAGGCAAGGAAACAACACATGCAGGATCCTTCCTTGACTGACAAATGCTAAAAGCACAATGCTACCAATATGTACTCAAGCTAATCTGTGTATTTTCTAGATGATTAGAGACTTTCCCCTCACTAAATGCTTCAGCAACATCAGTTGCCAAAGATTCCCTAGACAAATCTTCCCTACTTGGGGTACCTTCTCTACCATCTCTAGTGACAGAGATGTAATCACATTTCATTGGTAAAATTATACAGAACATTGAAAAGTAACATAAATTAATCAAAGACTTCACTGCTTTTACCATCTTTTCCATGCTCAGCCATCTATCTGACATCATTGCCATAACTAAGAAGGTTTACACGGTAGAAGAAAAAAATTCATGGCATCACTGCCATGACACTGACACCACTGAGAAAAGACAGTGGGCCCTGAGACTTTTGCTGATGTATCCCTGAAGGTCTTCAAAACTTGGCTTATAGACTGACCAAATTTTAACCTTTGTCATTCTGTTTATCTTAATAGATCTCCCTCTCATTAAAAATCTCATAGGTTGCACTGTACAGAAATTAGCAACTGTTACCAAGTCCTAACGGATGGGTCAGCTGATTAAAGAAGAACAAAAGGCAACCACACAAGAAATTGACTTCAAATGTTCAAAGTAAAGAAAATTGCCTCTTTTGTTTATTCATTTGTTTGTTTGTTTGTTTTTGTTGTTGTTTTTGAACAAGAAGAAAGACTGACAAAGATGCTCTCCTTGACCAAGCTTTAGTCAAGTCCCTCAAAGATATTTTTTAAGTAGGCTCCATTTTGGGGGAAGTTGTTATAAGTCCAATTTTCACAAGAATCCTGCTGAATTTGTTTAGTCAATATTCCACCCTCAATATCTGATCACCCTTGAAATCAAATAGAATCCTAGTCCCACCCTAGGCATCTGATTACCCATGCTTGCCTTCAGCAAGAATCCTGTCAAGTTGCTTTGGCACTGAATATTTTTTGACTCTTTACAAATAGACATTATTGTATGAATACCATATAAAAGTGCTATGCAAGATCAGAAGAAACTGAAGTTATTCATATCCTAATGATTTTTATGTTTTGCTATAGGAAATTTATGATACAGTAAAACCCTAAGTAAAATATACAATTCAGATAATGGTTCCTTGATAATTTAAGTTCTGATTCTCATCTTTGTTCCATAATGTAATCATTGTTATGTCAGTTGAAGTTCTTCCCTTAAATTTGACCTATAAAAGGACAGGGAAAACATCGTTTGCCTTTTATCTGGGTTCTAAATGTTTTATTATTTTTTATTTACATTTTAAAAATTAATGTTATTACAGAAAATTAGATATAATCGTGAGACATTCTGAACTAATAAAAAAAAAAAGTAATGTGATCATACTTAAAAGAATTTAAAGTATTGTAACTCAGATTCACCTTCGAAAACTCATGTTCTGGGTGGCTGGCAAGATGGCCAAATACGAACAGCTCTGTTCTACAGCTCCTAGTGAGATCAACACAGAAGGCAGGTGATCTCTGCATTTCCAACTGAGGTGCCCAGCTCATCTCATTGGAACTGGCTAGACAGTAGGTGCAGCCCACAGAGGGCAAGACGAAGCAGAGTGAGGCGTTGCCTCACCCGGGAAATGCAAGGGGTTGGGAAATCCCCTCCCCTAGACAAGGGAAGCCATGAGGGACTGTGCCATGAGGAACTGTGCATTCTATCCCAGATACTACACTTTTCCCATGGTCTTCACAACCCACAGACCATGGGACTCCCTTGGGTGCCTACACCACCAGAGTCCTGGGTTTCAACACAAAACTGGTTGGCTATTTGGGCAACCACTGAGCTAGCTGCAGGAGTCATTTTTCATAACCCAGTGGTGCCTGGAATGCCAGCGAGACAGAACAGTGCACTCTCCTGGAAAGGGTACTGAAGCAGGGAGCCAAGTGGTCTAACTCAGTGAATACCCCCTGTCCCCCTGCCTGCCACAGAGCCCAGGAAGCTAAGATCCACTGGCTTGAAATTCTCACTGTAAAGCACAGCAGTCTGAAGTTGACCTGGGATGCTCGAGCTTGGTGGGGTGAGGGGCATCCACCATTACTGAGGCTTGACTAGGCAGTTTTCCCCTCACAGTGTGAAGAAAGCCACCAGGAAGTTCAAACATGATGGACCCCACCACAGTTCAGCAAAGCCTCTGTAACCAAACTGCCTGCTAGATTCCTCCCCTCTGGGCAGGGCATCTCTGAAAGAAAGGCAGCAGCCCCCGTCAGGGACTTATAGATAAAACTCCCATCTCCCCAGGACAGAGCACATCGGGGAAGGGGTGGCTGTGGGCACAGCTTCAACAGACTTAAACGTTCCTGCTTGCTGGCTCTGAAGAGAGCAGCAGATCTCCCAGCACAGCACTTGAGCCCTGGTAAGGGACAGACTGACTCCTCAAGTGGGTCCCTGACCCCTGTGCTTCCTGACTGGGAGACACCTCCCTGCAGGGGTCAACAAACACCTCATACAGGAGAGCTCTGGATGGCATCTGGCAGGTGCCCCTCTGGGACAAAGATTCCAGAAGAAAGAACAGGCAGCAATCTTTGCTGTTCTGCAGCCTCCGCTGGTGATACCCAGGCAAACAGGGTCTGGAGTGGACCTCCAGCAAACTCCAGCAGACCTGCAGCAGAGGGGCCTGACTCTCAGAAGGAAAACTAACAAACAGAAGGGAATAGCATCAACATCAACAAAAAGGATGCCCACAAAAAAACTTTATCCAAAGGTCATCAACATCAAAGACCAAAGGTAGATAAATCCATGAAGATGAAGAAAAAACAGGGCAAAAAGGATGAAAATTCCAAAAACCCAAACACCTCTTCTCCTCCAAAGGATCAAAACTCCTTGCCAGCAAGAGAACAAAACTGGATGGAGTATGAGTTTGACGAATTGACAGAAGTAGGCTTCGGAAGGTGGGTAATAACACACTCCTCCAAGCTAAAGGAGCATGTTCTAACCCAATGCAAAGAAGTTAAGAAACTTGAAAAAAGTTAGACTAATTACTAACTAGAGTAACCAGTTTAGAGAAGAACATAAATGACCTGAAGGAGGTGAAAAACACAACACAAGAACTTTGTGAAGCACATACAAGTATCAATAGCAGAATCAGTCAAGTGGAACAGTGATATCAGAGATTGAAGATCAACTGAATGAAATGAAGTGTGAAGACAAGATTAGAGGAAAAAAAAAGAATAAAAAGGAATGAACAAAGCCTTCAAGAAATATGGGACTATGTGAAAAGACCAAGTCTACATTTGATTGGTGTGCCTGATAGTGATGGGGAGAATGCAACGAAGTTGGAAAACACTCTTCAAGGTACTATCCAGGAGAACTTCCCCACCCAAGCAAGACAGGATAACACTCAGATTCAGGAAACACAGAGAACACCACAAAGATGCTCCTCAAGAAGAGCAACCCCAAGACACATAATTGTCAGATTCACCAAGGTTGAAAAAGGAAAAAGTGTTATGGGCAGTCAGAGAGAAAAGTCAAATTACCCACAAAGCGAAGCCCATCAGACTAACAGCGGCTCTCTCTGCAGAAACCCTACAAGCCAGAAGAGAGTGAGGGGCCAATATTCAACATTCTTAAAGAAAAGAATTTTCAGCCCAGAATTTCATATCCAGCCAAACCAAGCTTCATAAGTGAAGGAGAAATGAAATCCTTTACAGACAAGCAAACGCTAAGAGATTTTCTCACCACCAGGCCTGCCTCACAAGAGCTCCTGAAGGAAGCACTAAATATGGGAAGGAAAAATTGGTACCAGCCACTGCAAAAACATATCAAATTGTAAAGACCATCAACACTATGACAAAACTAAATCAGCTAACAGGCAAAATAACCAGCTAGCTTCATAATGACAGGATCAAATTCACACATAACAATATTAACCATAAATATAAACAGGCTAAAAGCCACAATTAAAAGACACAGACTGGCAAATTAGATAAAGATTCAAGACCCATCAGTGTGCTGTATTCAAGAGATCCATCTCACATGCAAAGACACACATAAGCTCAAAATAAAGTGATGGAGAAATATTTACCAAGTGTATGGAAATCAAAAAAAAAAAATGGGTTGTAATCCCAGATTCTGATAAAACAGACTTTAAACCAACAAAGATGAAAAAAGACAAAGACGGGCATTACATAAGGGAGCAATGCAACAAGAAGAGCTAACTATCCTAAATATATACGTAACCAATACAGGAGAACACAAATTCATAAAGCAAATTATTGGAGACCTACGAAGAGACTTAGACTCCTTCACAATAATAGTGGGAGACTTTAACACTCTACTGTCAATATTAGACAGATCAAGGAGAGAAAAATTAACAAGGATATTCAGGACTTGAACTCAATTCTGGACCAAGTGGACCTAATAGATATCTACAGAACTCTCCACCCCAAATCAACAGAATATGCATTCTTCTCAGCACTACATCACACTTATTCTAAAACTGATCACATAATTGAAAGTAAAACACTCCTCAGCAAATGCAAAAGAATGGACATGATAACAACGAGTCTCTCAGATCATAGTACAATCAAATTAGAACTCAGAATTAAGAAACTCACTCAAAACTGCACAAATACATGGAAATTGAACAACTTGCTCCTGAATGACTACAGGGTAAATGACAAATTAAGGCAGAAATAAGTAAGTTATTTGAAATTATGAGAACAGAGACACCACATACAAGAACGTCTGGGGCACAACTAAAGCAGTGTGTAGAGGGAAATTTATAGCACTAAGTGCCCACAGGAGAAAGCGGGAAAGATCTAAAATTGACACCAGAACATCACAATGAAAAGAATTAGAGAAGCAAGAGAAAACAAATTCAAAAACCAGCAGAAGACAATAAATAACTAAGATCAGAGCAGAACTAAAAGAGATAGACACAAAAAAAGACCTTCAAAAAAATCAATGAATCCAGGAGCTGGTTTTTTGAAAAGATTAACAAAATAGATAGACTGTTAGCCAGACTAATAGAGAATAAAAAAGAGAAGAATCAAACAGACATAATAAAAAATGATAAAGAGGAGATCACCATTGATCCCACAGAAATACAAACTACCATCAGAGAATAGTATAAACATCTCTACGCAAATAAACTAGAAAATCTAGAACAAATGGATAAATTCCTGGACACATACACTCTCCCAGGACTAAACAAGGAAGAAGTCGAATTCCTGAATAGACCAATAACAATTTCTGAAATTGAGGCATTAATAGCCTACCAACCAAAAAAACTCCAGAACCAGAGGGATTCACAGCCAAATTCTACCAGAAGTACAAAGAGGAGATGGTACCATTCCTTCTGAAACTATTCTAAACAATAGAAAAAGAGGGACTCCTCCCTAACTCATGTTACGAGGCCAGTATCATTCTGATACCAAAACCTGGCAGAGACACAACAAAAAAACACAACATTTCAGGCCAATATCTCTGATGAACATTGATGCAAAAATCCTCAATATAATACTGGCAAACTGAATCCAGCAGCACATCAAAAAGTATATCCACCACGATTAAGTTGACTTCATCCCTGGGATGCAAGACTGATTCAACATATACAAATCAATAAATGTAATCCATCACATAAACAGAACCAGTGATAAAAACCACATGATTATCTCAATAGATGCAGAAAAGGCCTTCAATAAAATTCAACATCGCTTCATGCTAAAAACTCTCAATAAACTAGCCATTGATGGAGTGCATCTCAAAAAAATAAAAGCTATTTATGACAAACCCACAGCCAATATCATACTGAATGGGCAAAAGCTGGAACCGTTCTCTTGGAAAACCAGCACAAGGCAAGGATGCCCTCTCTCACCACTCCTATTCAACATAGTATTGGAAGTTCTGGCCAGGGCAATCAGGCAAGAGAAAGAAATAAAGGGTTTTCAAATAAGAAGAGAGGAAGTCAAATTGACTCTGTTTGCAGATGACCTGATTGTATATTTAGAAAACTCCATTGTCTCAGCCCAAAATGTCCTTAAGCTGACAAGCAACTTCAGGAAAGTCTCAGGATACAAAAATCAATGTGCAAAAATCACAAGCATTCCTATACACCAATAATAGAGAGTCAAATAATGAGTGAACTCCCATTCACAATTGATACAAAGAGAATAAAATACCTAGGAATACAACTTGTAAGGGACAGGAAGGACCTCTTCAAGAACTACAAACCACTGCTCAAGGAAATGAGAGAGGACACAAACAAATGGAAAAAACATTCCATGCTCTTGGACAGGAAGAATCAGTATCATGAAAATGCTCATACTGCCCAAAGTAATTTACAGATTCAATGCTCTTCCCATCAAGCTACCACTGACTTTCTTCAGAGCATTAGAAAAAAAACACTTTAAATTTCATATGTAACAATAAAAGAACGCATATAGCCAAGACAATCCTAAGCAATAAGAACAAAGCTGGAGGCATCATGCTACCTGACTTCAAACTGTACTACATGGCTACAGTAACCAAAACAGCATGGTACTGATACCAACACAGATACATAAACCAATGGAACAGAACAGGCCTCGAAAATAATGCCACACATCTACAACCATCTGATCTTTGACAAACCTGACAAAAACAAGAAATGGGGAAAGGATTCCCTAATTTAATAAATGGTGTTGGGAAAACTGGCTAGTCATATGCAGAAAACAGAAACTGGGCCCCTTTCTTACATCGTATACAAAAATTAACTCAAGATGGATAAAAGACTTAAACGTAAGACCTGAAATCATAAAAACCCTAGAAAAAAACCAAGGCAATATCATTCAGGACATAGGCATGGGCAATGACTTCATGAGTAAAACACCAAAAGCAATTGCAACAAAAGCCAAAATTGACAAAGGAGATCTAATTAAACTAAAGAGCTTCTGTGCAGTAAAAGAAACTATCATAAGAGTGAACAGGAAATCTACAGAATGGGAGAAAATTTTTGCAATCTATCCATCTGACAAAGGGGTAATATCCAGAATCTACAAGGAATTTAAAACACATTTACAAGAAAAAGACAAACAACCCCATCCAAAAATAGGCGAAGGATATGAACAGCCACTTGTCAAAACAAGACATTTATGTGGCCAACAAACACGAAAAAAAACTCATCATCACTGGTCATTAGAGAAATGAAATTCAAGACCACCATGAGATACCATGACAGTTAGAATGGCGATCATTAAGAAGTCAGGAAACAACAGATACTGGAGAGGATGTGGAGAAATAAGAACACTTTTACACTGTTGGTGGGAGTGAAAATTAGTTCAACCATTGTGGAAGACAGTGTGGTGATTCTTCAAGGATCTAGAACAAGAAATACCATTTGACCCAGCAATCCCATTACTGGATATATACTCAATGGAGTATAAATCATTCTATAAAGGCACATGCCCATGTATGTTTATTGCAGCAGTATTCAGAATAGCAAAGACTGGGAACCAACCCAAATGCCCATCAATGATAGACTGGATAAAGAAAATGTAGCACATATACACCATGGAATACTATGCAGCCATAAAAAAGGATGAGTTTATGTTCTTTGCAGGGACATGAATAAAGCTGGAAACCATCATTCTCAGCAAACTAACACAGGAACAGAAAACCAAACAACACATGTTCTCACTCATAAGTGGGAGTTGAATAATGATAACACATGGACACAGGAAGAGGAACATCACACACAGCAGCCTGTCATGGGGTGGGGGGCTGGTGGAGGGATAACATGAGGAGAAATTCCTAATGTAGATGACAGGTTGATGGATGCAGCAAACCACCATGGCATGTATATACCTATGTAACAAACCTGCAGGTTCTGCACATGTACCCCAGAACTTAAAGTATAATTTAAAAAACCTCATGTTGTACTTTAAGCAGTTCATTTTTCTTTCATTATTAAAGGGAATTTGTATTAGAAGTTTAATATTGACATAAGGAAAACATTTCAAAGGAAGTACAACTTGACTTACTTTTCTCTAAATAAAACAAAAAGTAATTATTTCAATTGTTTCAAAGTGGTTCTTATTATAACTGTTTGAAAAATTTATAAAGAAAATCAAATTACCAAAGTTTGTGATAAAAATAATTAACAGCAATCTTACAGTGGCAGTATTATGATAGCTTCTTAGCAAGACATATTATTTTCACATTCAAGTCAACTCTGTTTTTTCGTAATTTAATGATAATTTTTACTAGTGCGAATTTAGCTCTTCATCAGAAAAAGTAACTCTTTAGTAAATAAATGTTTCCTTTTACCTGAGCATTGAACATTTATTGATGTTTCATTAAGATCCTTCTTTTAGAAAGCTTTTTTCTAAGTTTTCTAAGAGATGTTCAAAGGTCAATTGCTAATAGCAATTCAATGATTTAGGTTAAATCTGATTTTTAGAAGTTGCTGCTCTTGAGTTCATTGTCCCCCACTCTAATACATGGATTTTGAAAAGAAGCAGTTAAATGGATATAATTTCCACTGAATCGTTTACACTGCAAGTACTAAGATGGCAAGTCTTTAATGGAATCTATTTTGGGGATATTCAATGCTAAAATTTGGTGAGTTTCTCCTCTCTCTTTCTCTCCTTCTTTCTCTCTCTCTCTCAAGCTCACAAACTAAATTCTACTTCTCAGTTACTTTTTTGGTGATAGCTACCATCTTATATAACATGCACTATTGTCTATTTGAGATTATTAGAAATTATTTTCAAAAAATAATTAACAATTATCAAATAGATGTAATGCATTATAACTAAGGATCTAGTAGAAAACATTTAGTGAAAAGACACAAATAGCTCTACCCCATTAAGGCATGAATAGACATATTAAAATATTGTTTATGGAAATTTTATTTTTATCAACTTACCTTTTAATGGAAAATAATTATTTTGTATAGCTATTAAAGGAGTTACAATACAGAATTCTATTTTTTGTCTATTGTTAATATTGTTTATGAATATCTAAGTTTATTCCAGGGTTTCATATTAATAAATAACTGTATACACATGAAAAATAAATCACAGTATACATGGTGATAGGTCTTCATTCTCACTATTGGCATGACAAAATTGAACTATCAAATTTACACATATGTATATTTATGACTTTATTGGAAACAACTGTACTTGTTATTCTAAAAGCTTCTGATAGAAAGGGAAATCAAGATGGTATCAGATAATTAAAGAAAATTGGCCATTCATTTCAAATAAACATGAATAATTACTGAATTTTGATGCTGAGCTGTATCACTGGGTAAAGAAAGACATCAGAATTTTAACTGATATTCTAATTTTATTATTTGTCTTATTTTTTTTTTGAGACTGAGTCACACTGTGTTGCCCAGGCTGAAGTTCAGCGATGAGATCTCAGCTCACTACAATCTCCGCCTCCAGGGTTCAAGCGATTCTAGTGCCTTAGCCTCCCGAGTAGCTGGGATTACAGGCATGCACTACCACACTGGAAAAATTTTTGTATTTTTAGTAGAAACAGGGTTTCACCATGTTAGCCAGGCTGGTCTCAAACTCCTGGCCTCAGGTGATCCACCTGCCTCAAACTCACAGAGTACTGAGATCACAGGCATGAGCCACTGTGCCTGGCCCCTGTGTTCTAATTTTAATTGCCAAAATAAAGTACTGATTTATTTAATTTTGTTAGTAAAACTAAAACGAAAAAAATCTGTCAAAATGAAAATATTGAATTATTTTAAGACCAATTACTCAGCAAGATGCTCTTGTCAGTAATTGTTAACCATGTAGTTAGAATATGTACAGACCTCTATGTCCATATCATGTAAATAATACAGTGTCAGAGTTAAAATGCAGTTTCTGGAGGCAAAATGGTGAGGATTGAAACATAATGCTACATGTCTTCATTTGTCTTCATTTGTCTTCACACAACTTTAATTCTCAGGTTTCTCATTTGCCTAAATAGGAATAATAATATTTATTAAATACTTGCTTTAATGATTAAGCGCAATATTATATGTAAATGACTCATCAGACTTGCTGTCACATAACAAACTCCATAATAAGTATGAGCTATATAGTACATGATTGACATGTACTTGTAAAATCTTTTGCCAAATTATCATTTCTATTCAACTGTCTTAAATTTCACAATTATAATAGAAGTTTATTAATTTGAGGGAACATCACAGGTCAAATAGGCACTGCTTGACTTACATGTTGTAAAGCTTTCCTAACATAGCATGTGATCCTATGTTAAAGTATAAAATGTTTCAGGGAAGAGTAATTTCTTGAACTGATTTTCACAAAGTGATTGGTTGCTAATGAGGACAACCATCTTTCCAGGAAGGGGCACATTTGCATAGTAGTTAAGAACATGAAACCTGAAGGTAAATTGTGGTTCTAATAATTACTAGTAATCACAGGCAAATTATTTTATTTTCCCTCACTTCAGTTACCTCTTTGTAACATGCAGATAAACATTTTTTTTTTTCCTTATTTTACTTTAAGTTCTGGGATACAGGTACAGAAAGTGCAGGTTTGTTACATAGGTATACATGTGACATGGTGGTTTGCTACACCTATCAAACCATCATCTAGATCTTAAGTCCTGCTTGCATTAGATATTTGTCCTAATGCTCTCCCTCTCCTTGCCCCCCAACCCCAGACAGGCCCCAGTGTTGTCCATGTGTTCTCATTGTTCAACTCCTACTTATGAGTGAGAATATGCAGTCTTTGATTTTCTATTCCTGTGTTAGTTTGCTGAGAATGATGGCTTCCAGCTTCATCCATGTCCCTGCAAAGGACATGAACTCATTCTTTTTTATGGCCACATAGTATTCCATGGTGTATATGTGCCATAATTTCTGTATTCAGTCTATCTCTGATGGGCATTCGGGTTGGTTCCAAGTCTTTGCTATTGTAAATAGTACTGCAATAAACACATGTGGGTGTGTGTCTTTATAGTAGAATGATTTACAATCTTTTGGGTATATACCCAGAATGAGATTGCTGGATCAAATGGTATTTCTGGTTCTAGATCCTTGAGGAATCTCCACGCTGTCTTCCACAATGGTTGAACTAATTTACACTCCCACCAATGGTGTAAAAGTGTTCCTATTTCTCCACAGCCTCACCAGCATCTGTTGTTTCCTGACTTTCCAATAATTGCCATTTGAACTGGCGTGAGATGGTATCCCATTGTGGTTTTTATTTGCATTTCTCTAGTGACCAGTGATGATAAGCTTTTTTTCATTTGTTTGTTTGGCCACATAAATGTCTTGTTTTGACAAGTGTCTGTTCATATGTTTTGCCCATTTTTTGATGGGGTTGTTTGTTTTTTTTCTTGTAAATGTGTTTAAGTTCCTTGTGGATTCTGGATATTAGACCTTTGTAAGATAAATAGATGGCAAAAATTTTCTCCCATTCTGTAGGTTTTCTGTTCCTTCTGATGATAGTTTCACTTGCCCTGCAGAAGCTCTTTAGTTTAATTAGATCTCCTTTGTCAATTTTTGTTTTTGTTGCAATTGTTGCTGGTGATTTCATCAAAAAATCTTTGTCTGTGCCTATTTCCTGAATGGTACTGCCCAGATTTTCTTCTAGGGTTCATATAATTTTGGATTTTACATTTAAGTCTTTTATACAACTTGAGTTAATTTTTGTGTAATTTATAAGGAATGGATCCAGTTTCTGTTTTCTGCATATGGCTAGCCATTTTTTCCCCAGCATCTTTATTAAATAGGGAATCCTTTCCCTATTGCTTGTTTTTGTCAGGTTTCTCAAAGATCATATGGTTATAAATGTGTAGTTTTATTTCTGAGGTCTCTGTTCTGTTCCATTGGTCTATATATCTGCTTTGGTTACTGTAGCCTTATAGTATAGTCTACAGTCAGGTAGCATGATGCCTCCAGCTTTGCTCTTTTTGCTAAGGATTCTCAGGATACAAAATCAATGTGCAAAAATAATAAGCATTGGCCGGGCATTGTGTCTCGCGCCTGTAATCCCAGCACTTTGGGAAGCCATGGTGGGTGGATCACCTGAGGTCAGGAGTTTGAGATCAGCCTGACCAACATGTTAAAACCCCGTCTCTACTAAAAATACAAAATTAGTTTGGCATGGTGATGTATGCCTATAATGCCAGCTACTTGGGAGGCTGAGGCAGGAGAATCACTTGAACCCAGGTGACGGAGGTTGCAGTGAGCTGAGATCACACCATAGCACTCCAGCCTGGGCAACAAGGGCAAGACACCAACTCAAAAAGTAAATAAAGAAATAAATAAAGCAAGAATTAATATACAACAACAATAGATAAGCAGAGAGTCAAATCATGAGTGTTCTCCCATTCCCTCCCATTCCCCATTCCCAATTGATACAAAGAGAATAAAATACCTATGAATACAACTTACAAGGGATGTGAAGGACCTCTTCAAGGAGAACTACAAACCACTGCTTAAGTAAATAAGAGAGAACACAAACAAATGGAAAAACATTTCATGCTCATGGATAGAAAGAATCAATATCATGAAAATGGCCATACCGCCCATAGTAATATAGATTCAATAGCTGTTCCCATCAAGCTACCAATGACTTTCTTCACAGAATTAGAAAAAAAAACTACATTAAATTTCATATGGAACTAAAAAGAGCCCCTATAGCCAAGACCAAGACAATCCAGATTAATATTTTACCTACTTCAAAGGGTTGTTGCTAGTGTTAAATAAGTTTTTATTTCTAAAACACTAAAAGGAATTCTGAGGTATAAGAACTACACGAGAGCCTAATATTATAATTATCATCTCATTATTATTCCAAGAACAATATAAGGTAACATGTAGGGGGCCATGGAGGAGACCACCTGTAGGGAATTGCAGTGCAGGGGCAAATCATCTCACTTGTTGAAATTTGAACAAGGTGGTCTCATATTTCTAGCTATCCCAGTCACCTAGTAGAAATATATGTTAGTCATCTTTGGAAGAAAATAGTAATATACCTATCCTCAAAAAATATCCACAGTTAATTTTATAAATACATGGTCTGGCACAAAACAAAGAACAAATATGGTTGTGAAAAGAAATGAAAACATCAAATTAACAGAGGCAAGACTGTAGAGACACACAAAGGTAAAAATTACTCTTGCTAATAATAGAAAGACTTTAAACATGTCCAAGCTGAAAACTTCCATAAGAAACTAAATATTATATAATTCAAAACACAACATACAAATAAAAAAAATCAATAGGTGAGTTTAGCAGGAGATTAGGAAGCACTAAAGAAAGAATTAGTATACTTGAAGATAAATTGCATTGTAAGTTCAGAATAAAGCATAGAGAGACAGAATGTATTATATATGTGTATATAATATACATATATACATCAAAGAGACAAGAAGGGAAGAGGGACAAAGTAAATAATGAAACTAGTTAACATATTTTAGTTGGAATCTCAAAATATCTGACATGTAAATATTAGTAATTAAAGCTAATTATATCTTCAAGTTCTTACTAGAAAATGAGCACCAAGCCAGAATTCTCTAAGGTAATTTATCCCACTTTCAGATAAACTACATTTGAAGTAAAACACTGAAATTCTCAGAAAATTAAAAAAAAAAAAAAATAGCAATTCGTAACTGCAGGAAGTACTATGAGATATTATTGGGTGTTTGTCCCCCAGGAAAAAAAAATGCCAGATGGATAACTGAGATGGAGAACAAGTAAGATTTCAAAGTGAGTGTACAATTTTACAGTGAAACAGAAAAAGTTCAAGACTTCCATTTGCTCCATATGATCTAGAAAGTTTGGTGTTTTAAATTTTAATTTTAGTCATTTTACGTAGCTGTATCTAATTTTTATATTTATTTTTATTTATCTGCTGACTAAGGATGTTAAAAACTTTTTCATGCATATATTGAATTTTTCTATATTTTCTGTGGAG
Source organism: Papio anubis (assembly GCF_008728515.1). Taxonomy (NCBI): domain Eukaryota; kingdom Metazoa; phylum Chordata; class Mammalia; order Primates; family Cercopithecidae; genus Papio; species Papio anubis. The sequence goes on along the minus strand of NC_044988.1, from coordinate 40,513,952 downwards.
AAGTATCCATTTGATACTTTTGCACATTTTTATTGGTTTATTTGCCTGTTTATTACTAGGGTCCATGTTTTTTTTTTTTTTTTTTTTTTTTTTTTTTTTTTTTTACAGCTATAAAAAACTATTTGCTTTAATTCTAAGGGTACATACAAAAAATAAAGAGCAAAAGGATACAATAACAAACCAGAAGATAATAATTGGGGTAATTATCCTTAGATAAGACAAAGCCTACTTTAAGAAAAGTGGATTATCAGAGATAGAAATAGATATTTTATAATGATGAGAGGTCAATCCACTAGGAATATGCAATAATTCTAAATTCATATGTACCTAATTAACATAGTTTCAAAACCTATCAAGGAGATAGATGGACAATCATAGTGGAGCTATAATTTTCTAGATGAGAGAACAAACAGATAAAAACATCAGTAAAGATAGAGAAGATCTGGTTACAATTGACCTAATTTTCATAAATAGATCTGGTTGGTTGAATTGAACAAACTAGCTGACTAATACTTCAGTGTTGATAAAATATTTTCTAACACCACATATGGACTATTATAAAATTGATTATATTTTGGTAAAGAACTCAAGTTTCACCAAATTGTTTTTTAAATTTATTTTTTTATTATTATTATACTAAGTTCAGGATATATGTGCATAACGCAGGTTTGTTACATATGTATACTTCTGTGCCATGTTGCTGTGCTGCACCCATCAACTCGCCAGCACCCATCAACTTGTCATTTACATCAGGTATAACTCCCAATGCAATCCCTCTCCCCCTCCCTCCATGATAGGCCCCCTGTGTGATGTTCCCCTTCCGAAGTCCACAAGGGATTCATTGGTCAGTTCCCACCTATGAGTGAGAACATATGTGTTTGGTTTTCTGTTCTTGTGATAGTTTGCTAAGAATGATGGTTTCCACGTATCCATGTCCCTACAAAGGACACAAACTCATCCTTTTTATGGCTGCATAGTACCCATGGTGTATATGTGCCACATATTCTTAATCCAGTCTGTCACTGATGGACATTTGCTGATTCCAAGTCTTTGCTATTGTGAATAGTTTAATAAACATGCAGCATGTGTCTTTATAAAGCATGATTTATAACTTTGGGTATACCCAGTAATGGGATGGCTAGTCATATGGTACATCTAGTTCTAGATCCTTGAGGAATCGCCATACTGTTTTCCATAATGGTTGAACTAGTTTACAATCCCACCAACAGTGTAAAAGTGTTCCTATTTCTCCACATCCTCTCCAGCACCTGTTGTTTCCTGACTTTTTAATGATCGCCATTCTAACTGGTGTGAGATGGTATCTCATTGTGGTTTTGATTTGCATTTCTCTGATGGCCAGTGATGATGAGCATTTTTTCATGTGTCTGTTGGCTGTATGAATGTCTTCTTTTGAGAAATGTCAAACCACTGCTCAGTGAAATAAAAGAGGACACAAACAAATGGAAGAACATACCATGCTCATGGATAGGAAGAATCAATATTGTGAAAATGGCCATACTGCCCAAGGTTATTTATAGATTCAATGCCATCCCCATCAAGCTACCAATGAGTTTCTTCACAGAATTGGAAAAAACTGCTTTAAAATTCATATGGAACCAAAAACGAGCCTGCATCTCCAAGACAATCCTAAGTCAAAAGAACAAAGCTGGAGGCATCACACTACCTGACTTCAAACTATACTACAAGGCTACAGTAACCAAAACAGCATGGTACTGGTACCAAAACAGAGATATAGACCAATGGAACAGAACAGAGTCCTCAGAAATAATACCACACATCTACAGCCATCTGATCTTTGACAAATCTGAGAGAAACAAGAAATGGGGAAAGGATTCCCTATTTAATAAATGGTGCTGGGAAAATTGGCTAGCCATAAGTAGAAAGCTGAAACTGGATCCTTTCCTTACTCCTTATATGAAAATTAATTCAAGATGGATTAGAGACTTAAATGTTAGACCTAATATCATAAAAACCCTAGAGGAAAACCTAGGTAGTACCATTCAGGACATAGGCATGGGCAAAGACTTCATGTCTAAAACACCAAAAGCAACGGCAGCAAAAGCCAAAATTGACAAATGGGATCTCATTAAACTAAAGAGCTTCTGCACAGCAAAAGAAACTACCATCAGAGTGAACAGGCAACCTACAGAATGGGAGAAAATTTTTTCCATCTACTCATCTGACAAAGGGCTAATATCCAGAATCTACAAAGAACTCAAACAAATTTACAAGAAAAAAACAAACAACCCCATAAAAAAGTGGGCAAAGGACATGTTTTTATTTTTTTAAACATACACTTGGCTACTACATTTTCTTCTCAGTCATATAGAGGACTTATATATATTTTCTACTAGTTATATTGTTGGTCATGTTTTTGGATGAGCATGAGTTTTTCCTTTTATAAATTATAGTTTTCCATTGCTACATCTTATGCTTCATACATTCTGTGTCCTCTAAAAAATCTTGGCCTAACTTAAAATTGTGAAAAGACAGTCCTGTTTTCTTCTATTATTTTACTACTTTTGATTTGAAGTGTAGGCCTATGATCCATCTCAAATTGATTTTTGTGTGAGTTGTTAGATATGAGACAAGAGCAAGTTGCTGCTGCTGCTTCATTTTCTTTCTCTTCCCTTTCCTCTTCCTCTTATTCTTTGTCTTCTTCTTCCCCTGCTCCTGCCTCTCCACCTCTCCTTCTCCTTCCCTCCTTCTCCTTCTCCTCCTCCTCCTCCTTCTTCTTCTTACTCTTCTTCTTCTTCCTTGTCCTCGTCTTCTGCTTCTGCTTCTGCTTTTGTTTCTGCTTCTCCTCCTCTTTCTCTTTCTCCATCTTTCTTCTCCAGCACTAAAATTTATTAGAAAAACCAATTAAAAATTTATGTCTATTGCTTTGCTACAATTGTCAAAAATTATTTACCCATATACAGGTTAGTATCTAAAGTCTATTAATTTACATTGAGCTATTTACCAAATATGTTGCCAATACTACACAGTCTGTCTTAATTACTATAGGGTGTTTTATGTCAAGTAGGGTTAGTTCTCAAACTTTGTTTTTTTTTCTTTTGCAAGATTACTTAGGTAATTCATGGTCTTTTGCCCTTTCAAATAAATTTTAACATTTGCACATTTTTATAAAAAAAAGATGATGAGATTTTACTGACTTTATTTGTTAATTTGAAAAAACTTACCCATTAGAACTATTGGATTATCTACTCTATCAACATGGTGTCATGAGATCCTTGGGGTGTCACTTTGCCAGCTAGAAACCTCTGTGGCTGGCAGTGCCTTCTGTCTGAGTATCAGTCACTCATACTGGGCTCATTCCACTCACTTGGCCCAGCAGGCTGCCCTCAGAAGAGATACCGGCCCAGATCCCACACCTGCCAAGAGCGAGCCAAGTGCAGAGAAGTAAGGGTTGTGTGGACAAGTGAGCATGGTGTCCAGCCACCATGCACAGCTAGGCACAGCCCCTGCTGTGATGGGGCAGGCAGCTCCAGGTGCCAGTATATGTGCCAGATCCTTGTGAGAGTGTGGCTGGACTAGATGTACCGCATGCAACTTCCACTGTGGGTGTCCGTGTTTGAACCAGGGGGATGCAGTGGCACCTAGAAGCTTGGGGACACCAGGAACCGCAGAGCCCCGAAGAGGATGTCACAGCCCCGGATCGGGGAGCCCCTAGGTCTGAGCTTCCTGAAGGGCCACAGTTCTTCTCTCCTTCTTATTGCCCACAACATGGTCATCATGGTAAGTGGCCGGTAGGGGATGTTTCAGCTTTGCTTGTGATACAGCCCTTTCAGTCCCACCATTCGGCAGGTCCTGAATTCTTGCCCTGTGTCAAGGAAGAATGAGGTATGTGGACAACTGGAGGGTGAGCAAGGCGAAGAGGAGCTTCACTGAGACACAGGGGAGCTCCCAGGAGGCACGAAGTGGATGGCTACTTTCCACAGCCAGGTTGTCCCAATGAGCAGCCAGCTCTCAGCTGAGAGGAGACCACCAGTGGGTAGCTTCTTTCTGTAGGCAAGTTGTCCCCACGAGTCAAGGAGACCTGAAATTAGTAGCTCCCTCCTGAAGCTGGTAGTCGCATAGTCTGTGTGGCTCACTGAGTCCAGGTTTTTATGGGCTCAGAATAGAGGAAGTACGTTCTGATTGGTCCACGGGGAGTCATAGGTGGGCCTGGAAAAGGCACATACATGTTCTCACTCTAGGCCACAGACTCCACCCAGAACTGGCAGACTGGTTCCCAGGCTTCGGGTCTTCCCTGGCTTGAAGGTGGGGTTTCACTGGTGATCTGACCCTTTGTGCACAAGAGTCTGTCTGCCTCCTGCCACGATCACCAAGTCGTCCATAGCACCCAGGCTGTTTGTGCCGAGGGGCACCTGCAGGCCTATCCCGCACCACACTCAGCCCCGCCTCAGCCTCCTTCCCATGCTTGTTTGTCCCCAAAATCCGGAAGGGGTCAAGGTGGCAGGGGGCTGGTAAATCAATACTCCCCTGAGCATGCGCACACCTGGCTAGGTCACAACAGCAACTGAGCTCAGCCACAACTTTCCTCTGCCCTGCAGTGGGCGCTGGGAGCTAGGAGAGGTCAGGCAGCAGGAGCAGGCACTTTCAGATCTGCAGCGGAAGGGGAATTCCTGGGCCCCGAGAGTGCAGGGATGCCCAGGTCCAATTGTCCCGGCAGCTGCAGCTGCGCACAGAAACTTGGGGCTTCTGCCCCACTTATTGAGCAGTGGGTGGAGCTTTCATCTTTTTCCTGGCTTCTGCCACCCTGCAGAGCGTGCAGCCGCAATCACGCCTCCGTGCTGCAGCCAGCATCTTTGCAACTGCCGCTCCAGATAGGCCACTACCGCCAGCAGTGATACGTCTACCCAGCTATTCAACTTTTGTTTAATTTTTCTTGGTAATGTTTTGTTGCTTTTAGGTTAGAAATCTTGAACATTTTATGTGGCATACAGTGCTTAGAATTTGATATTTTGTAATTCTATTGAAAGAGATTCTTTTAGATTTTTAAATATTTTGTTGCTATTATATATGAAATTTTGTTTAATGGCTTTATACCCTGCAACATTTCTAAATTTAATGATTAACTTTACTAGTTGCTTGAATATCCTTTATGATTTTCTACATACAAAATTATGGTAGCTATAAATAAAGATAGTTTTGCCTTTTCCTTTCTAAACTATGTGACTATTATATTCTTTTCTTTCTTTCTTTCTTTTTTTTCCTTCAACTTTTAAGTTCAGGGGTACATGTGCAGGATATACAGGTTTGTTACCTATGTAAACGTGCGACATGGTGGTTTGCTGCACAGGTCATTCCATCATTTAGGTATTAAGCCCAGCATGCATTAGCTACTTTCCCTGATACTGTCCCTCCCCTAACCTCTCCTCTGACAGGCCCCAGTGTGTGTAGTTTGCCACCAAGTGTCCATGTGTTCTCATCATTCAGCTCCCACTTACAAGGGAAAAGATGCTCTATTTGGTTTTCTGTTCCTGGGTAAGTTTGCTGAGGATAATGGTTTCCAGCTCCATCCATGTTCCTGCAAAGAACATGATCTCATTCTTTTTTATAGCTGCATAGTATTCCAGTGTATATTTCCCACATTTTCTTTATCCAGTCTATAACTGATGGGAATTTGGGTTGATTATGTTTCTTCACTGTTGTGAATAGTGTTATTTACTTTTCATTCCCTATTTTACTGAAACTTCCAGTACATTAATAACTAGAAACAGAAAAATGGGCATATTTATTTTATTCCCAATGTGTAGTGAGAAGCACTCAACATTGTGTTATTAGATATGATATTAGATGCACTTTATCAGTTTGAGAAAATTTTCTTCCATTCTTAGTTTGCTGAGGTTTGTTTGAAGTCATAAACAGGAATTGCGTTTGTTAAAATTATTTTTAAAATATTTCTTGAAATAAACACAGCATGGTATTTTGCTCACTCAGATAATTCACTGAAATGTATGTATTCATTTTCACATGCTAACACACCTCATATTACTGTGATAAATTCAACGTAATCACAATATATTTTATTTGATGTTATGTTTATGTATTTTATTTGATGTTCCTACACTTGATAAACATATTGCAATAAATTCTTGCATCTATGTTCAGAAGGGATAATTATCTGTATTTCTCTTCCTTTATAATGTTTTTGTCCTTTATTTTTGCTGCCAAGAGGTATACTGGTCTCATAAAATAAGGTGGCAAATATTCATTCATTCTCTATTTCCTGAAATAGTTTTTGTGTGAATTATGCGTTTTTGTCTTATAAATTTGATATAATTCAGAAGTAAAGCCATCAGAATCTGGACACTTCTTACTGGGAAGTTGTATAATTACAAATTGAATTCATACAGTGAGTTCAGGCCATTGATGCATTTTTAATAGACTTTATTTTAGAATAGCTATACAGAGAAAAAGATAGAAAAAAAATGCAGTAGGTAGTACAGAGAGTTCCTAAATACTCTGGAACATGGTTTCCCATCTTATTACCCTCTTACTTTAGTATGGCACATTTGCTAAAATTAATGAACCAATATTGATAGATTATTTTTAACTTAAGTCTATAGTTTATCCAGATTTCCTTAGTTTTTACCTAATGTCCTTTTTTTTCTCCCAATATCTTATCTAAAATATTACATTAGTTATATTTCCTTTGGTACCACATGGCTGTAACAATTTCACAGATTTTCTTGTCTTTGATGACCTCGACAATTTTGAAACATGTTAGGCAGTTGTATTGTAGGATAACTCATTATTGAATTGTATCTGAATTTTTTTTCTCATGAATAAACTGGTATTATATATTTGGGGGAGGAAGATTATAGAAGTAAAGTGCCATTTTATTACATTATATTAAAGTCACATGCTATCAACATAATTTATCATTGATATTGACTCTAATTACTTGGCTTGAGATAATACTTTTCAGATTTCTCCATTGTAAAAGCTCCCTTTTTTTTCCACTTTCTATAATGTAGTCTTTTGAAGGAAATCACCATGAACAGGCTGCATTTAAGAAGCAGTGAATTATCATTACTCTCCTGGAGTATAGTACATCTACATGAATTATTTAAAATCCTCCACGGACTATTTGTTTATTATCCTACATTTTTAAATCAATACTATCATTTTTATATCAGTGTGGATTCATAGTTTTTTTTTTAATGCCCTGGGTTATAATCCAACACTACTTAATTTATGTTGTTGCTCAAATTGTTTTTTATTGGTGAGAAGAAAAGCCAAAATATTTGATGGCTTTGTACTGCAAAATTATTAAGGGCTAACCTTTAAACAGTTTGTTGGAGAAGAAAAAAGAGTAAATGTGACTCTAAATGAGACAGAGAACACCTTGTGCAAATGATGTACTCTAATAAGTAATATAACACCAGGCATCCAGGAGTTACGTTTAGTCAGTAAAGACTTCTCATATAATAATCAGAATTTGTCTAAGCACATTTTTTTTTTTTTTTTAAGATGGAATTTTGGTCTTGTGGCCCAGGCTGGAGTGCAATGGTGCAATCTTGGCTCACTGCCATCTCCACCTCATAGGTTCAAGTGATTCTCCTGCCTCAGCCTCCTGAGTAGCTGGGATTACAGGTGCCCATCACCATGCCCAGTTAACTTTTTTGGATTTTTAGTAGAGACGTTGTTTCGCCATGTTGGCCAGGCTCTTCTCGAACTCCTGCCCTCAGGTGATCCACCCGCCTCAGCCTCCCAAAGTGCTGGGATTACAGGCGTGAGCCACTGTGCTTGGCCTAAGCACATGTTTTAAAGTGAATATACTAGGTAGAAAATACACTTGAAAATAGAAGGAAGAAAGCAACTGCCTGTACTCTGCCAAAATCATCTTCCAACATAAAAAAAATCAACTTAAAAGACTGATTTAAGATAATGCCTGACCCTTTGAACTAAGAATCACATCAATGTAGGCTTTTTTGGATGGCTGAAATAAACATCAATATGGAAAAGAATAGTACTCTTAATCTGAACTGTTTTATACTTTTCTAAAACAAAAAGTTGATTCATTTTGTTTATTCATTTATTATTGGTACAATAATAAAACATGAGGCATAATAGAGGCATGTTTGACTTTTAACCCAAAATCTTTCTTGTCTGTAGTTGATTATGGACTCAATGCAGATAAATTTTATGAAGTTGGATGTAAAAGTCTACAACGCTTAAAGGTTCATGAGTAAATAAAAAAAAGACAATGTTAAAATATTCTTAGATATTCAATACAACATGGAGTTTTAGTGTACACGCTTAAAATAAAAATTTTATTAGCTTAAAATATTTTCTCAATTATCACTGAGGAGTGATGATAAATCACCCCATGCGCAGTGAGAAGTTAATACAGAAAACAGAAAAATTTTGGAGACTTTCCAAATAGCATCATTATATTTAGTAACTAAGGGGAGTAATGTTAATGATTTGGGTTTTATTTACATTTTTAATATTATCAAAGCACAGATTCTAACCACAGTCTTGAATTTGAAGAACCACCTATACTATGCCACAACCTTTAAATAATTTCTTAACTACGTGCAAAGATTATTTTAAATATGACACCAAGAAATAGCTTAATTAGAATTTTTTTTTGTTTAGAGATTTCCAAACCTAGATGGATTTTCCTTCATCTTTGAGGGAAAAAGTCATTACAAATAGTTACATAAATTCATTCATTTTGTAGATTATATAAATGCCCAAAAATTTTTAGTGAATTCTCCACAGCTTTCAGAACAGCACAATCAAAATGAAAGCTCAAGAAGCTTTCCTTACACTTTCACTTTGCTATTCAAATATAAAATAGACACTTTAAATAATTGGATTATTTACACATTTTAAAAATTTGATTGTAATAATAGAAACATTTTAAAGTTCTCACAAGTATTCAAAGTCAGTTGTATCTGAAAATTATCCAAACTATTCTTCAGTTGTCACAGACTTAGAATTGTCAGCTGTGTGTGTGTATAAACATATGTATAGAAATATATTAATACTTTGGTGATATATAAATATACATATTAGCCTGAAGATATTGTTTCATAACATTGTGCATTTCTTTCTAATACATTATGATTTTTAATAATACAAGTATTAATTTCTTAGAAGCTACATTAAAACATGATTTTCAATGATATTTATAAAAGTTTATTAATTCTCTTTTGTAATTTTGAGGCAACTTTCTCAGTGTACATCAAGAAAATGTTAAGTAGAATCACTGAGTCTTGTGTAACAGAACTTATTACTAATTCTGGATCTATACCACTTCAGAATATAACAAAAAGAAAAAAAAAATCTGGAATTTAGATTCTACAAACTTTGTTAATTCTCTGTTAATAACACACCATTAATTCTCTATTAATGACACAATATCCTTAGCATCATGCACTTATAAACATTACCTAATAACATTCTTACATGACTTAATTTTAGATGAATGCCTAAAGATTTTTAAAAGAATGTAGGTAGATGCTAATTATTATTATACCTAGAAACTTTCATATACTCAAAGGACATATGAATCTTCAAAAAAATAAAATAAAAAGTCATGACTAATAGTATTGTATTTCTCAAAATTATGTAGGGAAATGATATCAGTCATTTCTACTAATGCATTCCTGTCTTCCTCTTTTAATCACATTTTCTTTTGTATGTATCTATTCTCTTTCACTTCTTGAAAGGAAAAATGTACAATAATGCATTCTGACAGATCTAATCCTTTAATCAAATTTTATAAAAGCTTGGGGAATGTTTAGAATTTAATATTGTCATCTGATTTTAAAGAGGTGCTTTACATTAGTTGTCTAGAGAGTTCTGAATCTCTCTTCAATAATTCAAAAGTAATGCTGAAACATCAAGGCAGAAGAACAAATGTTTGTCATCCAAGTACATAAAGTTGAACAGATCTTTCCACATCATTCACAGGAACCAATAAACATGCATTGTAATAGTTAAGTTGAAAATGTATGACATTTATTTCTCTAGCAATGGAAATGCCTTTTCTATCAATCAGTTTCCTAAATGATAGGTTATTTTAATAAAAGCTTCTAATACTTTGATATCCCAAAGAGATAAATACAAAACCACCATTAATAAATTGTTTATATTATAGTAAAATGAATACTGATTTCCTTTTTATTATCTTCCCATTGAAACCAGACATGACTAAGAAATAATTTTACTACCAATTTGGTTTGGCCTGGTCATATATTATGAGTTTCCTTGGGAAGTATACAAAGCATTTCTTCATTTTTACTTCAAAATCAATAATACTTTTCTAGATCTTGAAACTGACTTCGCTTAATCCAGGTTATGATGCTTGGCCCAACACTTAAACACAACTCTCAGTATCTCAGGAGTAAGAAAGCAGAAAAAAAGGTGAATTTCTCAGGGTACCTTGCAACTAGCATTCTGATTCAACAATGAAAATCGTTTTGACATATTGAGATATTGACATTTTGAGATGTTAGCATACATGGCATCTTTTGCTGCTCTTGCTGATAATGAGTAAAGTAATAGAGATGTGTATTTAGCTAGATTCTACAGTGCAGTGTTCAAAACACAGAGCATCATACTGGTTAAAAACAAGTAAATAAAAAGATATTCTGCATTCATAGATTAAAATAATTATTGTTAAAATGTCCATATTACCCAAAGCAATCTACAGATTCAATAAAACCATTATCAGAATTCCAATCCCATTATTCAGATAAATAGAAAAATCAATCTCCAAATTCCTGTAGAACAACAAAAGACCTAAAAGAGCCATAGCAATCTTAAGAAAGTAAAACAAAGTTGAAGTCATTGGAGTCCCTGATTTGAAGTTATTTTACAAAGCTACAGTAATCAAAACAGTATGATCTTGATATAAAATCAAACACATAGACCAATGGAACAGAATAGAGAGCAGCAAGAATACACAGTGGGGGAAGGATAGTTTCTTTAATAAATTATGTTGAGGAAACTGGATATCCACATACAAAAGAATGGAATCAGACTCCTGTCTTCACCATATACCAACAATAACTCCAAATGGTTTAAAGGCTTACATGTGAGAACTGAAACTGTAAAACTCATAGAAGAAAACATAGAAGAAAAGCTCCTTGACAATAGTCTTTGCAATGATTTTTAAAAATATAACCCCAAATCACAGGCAATATAAGCAAAAATAAACAAATGAGACTATATCAAATCAAAAAGTTTCTGCACAGCAAAGGAAACAATTAACAAAATAAAAAGACAGCCTATGGAATGAGAGAGACTATTGCAAATCATATATCTAAGGGGCTAATATCCAAAATGTATAGGGTACTCACAACTCAGTAATAAATAAATAAACTGATTTAAAAATAGACAAACGACCTAAATAGACATTTTTCAATGAAGACATATGAATGGCCAACAAGTCTATGAAAAAGTACTTAATATAATCATGAGAGAAATGCAAATCAAAGCCTCAGTAAATTATCACTTCGCTTCCATTAGAATGGCTATTATCAAAAGATGATGAATGTTAGTGAGGGTGTAAAGAAAAGGGAACCCTTGTACACTGTTAATGGAAATGTAAATTGGTACAACCATTATGGAAAACAGCATGGAGACTACTCAAAAAAATAAAAATAGAACTATCATATAATCCAGCAATCTCACTTCTGGATATATATTTAAAGGAAATGAAATCAATATCTTAAAGAGATATCTGCACCCTCATGTTTGTTGCAGCATTATTCTCAATAACCAAGATGTGGAAACAATCTAAATGTTAATCCATAGATGAATGTATGAAGATAATATAGTGCATTCATACTCACAAACACGCTCACACACACATGAATATTATTCAGCCATAAAAGAAGGAAATCCCACCATTTCCAACAAAATAGATGAGCCTAGAAGACATTATACTCATGGAAACAAGCCAAATATGGAAAGACAGATACTTTATCATCTCACTTACACACGGAATGAAAACCAAATAAGTTGACCCATAGAAGCAGAGAGTAAAATGGTGGTTGCCAGGGACTTTCGAGTAGGGAACATGAAGAGCAGGGATCTTGGTGAAAGGGTACAAATGTTCAGTTAAGAGATGAATAGGTTCTAGAGATTTAATGTGTAGCATAGTGAGTATACTTAATAATACTGTATTGTTCATTTGGAATTTGATAAAAGAACAGATTTTAAGTGCTTTTACCCCACTCTGACACACATAAAATAACTGTAAGTGGTGATAAATTTGTAATTCAATTGTGGCAATCTTTACAAAATGTATACATACATCAAATCATTTTATTGTACACCTTGAATACATACAATTTTTATGTTTAAATTATATATTTTAAATAAAAAAATACTGTTTGCTAATTTTATTAGTCGTCCCTTTTGTGTGTGTGAAATATAACTGGAGGAATTCTTGCTATGGAAAAAGCAAGAGTAACTTTCTTATCTCTCATTGGTAGGTAGTGTTAGTTCTTGAAATCTACTGTCAAGTTTTAGCTGCACTTACTTCCAATCCTCCGGTTGTTCCAAAAATGTTTAAGCACACAATTCCGTCTATTAATCTACTTTTCAATTAAAATATTTGTGCTAAACCCTGATAAAGTATCCTGTTAATAAGCCTTGATAGTATAAATGTGTCATTGTATGACTATGTCTAAAGTAATAACCTCCTCCCTCTTTTTGTAGTAAAAGAACAGCAAACACACCATCTTATTGAATGATTAGCAAAACTAAATGAAACAACAGTTGTACAATCTTCAAATTATAAATAGGAAATTAACTCATATGTAAATTGTGAGTGTGATAATTCTTAGTTTTTGAGTCTCGTTTGATGTTTTAAAAAACTGAAATGTCCAAAGGATGTGTCAAACCCCTTTCTCCTTTGCCCATGTATGCCTCAGAAGTCAGAAAGAATAAGTCACAAATATTTCAACCTTATTTGAGGTTCAAATGGCCATGTGACTCTGCTTGTATCAATGAGGTTTAGGGACAAATTAGCAAGTCTACTAACAAAAGTATATAAAATGTATTTCTAATTTTTAAAAAGTGTTATAAAACAAAAGAACAGAAAACTATGCAAAGGTAAATAATCAAGATGATGTTGTCTTCTAAAAGACAAGTATAAAAACATTTGAAGTTCTATTTATACAAGTAGAAATATTTCAAGTTGAGGTGCCATTTTGTAGGAGATTCTTAAATGACTGACAAGTGTTGAGGCACTTGTGACAGCTTTAATACCTATATTTGGCAGCATTGACTGAAGAGGAACTTTTACATCAAATCTGTAAATATAATAAAGGATTACTTTGGAATAACTAAGCTCACTAAACAGAATACAAATATTTTGCATGTAGCATTTGATGTAACATAATTATATAATTATATCTATTTTCACATACAATCTATTTACTCATTTAGTATACTATTTATATTGTTACAAAGTATATAATTTTGTTTTTAATGCTATTTCTTAGGACTCAACTACATTTCAGCCATTCGATGTGTAACAGCAGTGAATATAGGTCATAGCTCACATGGAATTATTATAAACAAATCACTTTCAGGTTTTTTTTTTTTTTTTTTTTTTTTGAGGTAGGTTTTCACTCAGTCACACGTGCTGGAGTACAAGGGCGCAATCACGGCTCAATGCAGCCTTGATCTCCCAGGCTCAAGTGATCCTCCCGCCTTAGCCTCCCAAGTAGCTGGGACTACAGGCACACACCACCATGCCTGGCTAATTTTTGTAGAGATGGGGTTTCATCATGTTGTCTTAACTGGGCTCCTACTGTTAGGCTCAAGCGATCCACCCATCTAGGTCTCCCAAAGTATTGGGATGACAGGCGTGAATTCAATGTTGTTATGCTAATTGCACTGATAACTCAATTACTCACTCTTTCATTCCTCAATATTTTCTTCCCAGAATATCGATTTATTTTAATTTTTTTAACTGCTTTCATTTTATTTTTGCTATTCCCTTACTACTATTACTACTACTACTACTACTAATAACACTTAACCAACGTTTATTGCCCATTGCTTTGCTCTGGACCTACTCCTGCATTAGGAGACTTTTTTTTTTTTTTTTTTTTTTTTTTGAGATAGAGTCCTGCGCTGTCGCCCAGGTTGCAGTGCAATGGCACGATCTCGGCTCGCTGCAAGCACCACCTCCCGGGTTCATGCCATTCTCCTGCCTCAGCTTCCCGAGTAGCTGGGACTACAGGCACCCGCCACCAGGCCCGGCTAAATTTTTGTATTTTCAGTAGAGACGGTGTTTCACCGTGTTAGCTAGGATGGTCTCGGTCTCCTGACCTTGTGATCCATCTGCCTCAACCTCCCAAAGTGCTGGGATTACAGGCGTGAGCCACCACACCTGTCTGGGAGACATTTTTATAAACTTTGTATTACTTTTTAGGTGGAACTAATTTTATCTTGTTGGAGAAATCCTATATGATGGTAGATCAAATGTGCATTTGTTCATTGTTTTCTTTCAACCAAAATATTTTTTCTTCCACCCTCTGCCATTTCATTGGCTAAAGATAATGAACACCCATTATTGACAAAATACCACCTTTCATAAATATATATAGAAGTTACAATCCTATGCCCTGAATTTCCCATTGAGATGTCTCAAATTTTTAAAAATATTTCTTCTTTAAAATAAAATTTAAATGTTGTTTTAAAGCAATACGATACAAGAGTATAAAAGATTGCAAAGATACTGAGATAAGGATAACAATTCCAGCCTATATCGTTAAGTGAGTGGCCTTGAGCAAGTCATTTTACATGTATGAGTCCCAATTGTTTCATCCCTGAATAGGGATCATAATAAATACCTATATGGAATGGTTTGAGTTAGGTAGCAAATGTACATGAAGCAAAAGACTGGAATTGAGTAGCCACATAGGTTGTCTGTATGAAAATTATATATTGTTATACATGAAATATTGATTACACACACACACACAAAAGTCCATTTATTTATTTTGGTCTCTGTTAGTTTTGTTTGCTGATAATGTTGATGATAATTAGTGATAGATTCAATAATGATTGATAATAATAATGTTATAACTAAACTGTAGTTCTAAATGACAATTCTAATTGAAGAGCACTAACTCATTACCTCTGAAATCCCTTATACTGTCCTGTACTATCTTGAGAATAGATGCAAAAAGTGAGGCTTGAGGGCTAATGGAATGCCAACAAATTGTGCCAAATTGGCACATAGAGCATTGACCATGCTCCTCTGACCTGCTTTTAATCAACACAGTCACCAAAAACTATAAAGAATGAGCAAGCTCACCATTTCCATTCCTTAAAGACAAAATGGAAAAAGCAACATATGTTCCTGTTCACACTAAAACAAAATTCCCGTTTTGGTTATTAATACTGAAAATACTCAAAGTGAGTTAAACCATTAATTACAGTGACAGCATTTATTCTCCCAGTGGCTCATATATGATTAGCCATAACATACGTTGCACTGTTTAAAAAAATCAAAGCAAAGGAAAGATCAGTGAAAGAAAATTAAAATTGTTCTGTAGATTTGAAAAAAAAGGCACACGTGTATTCTCATTTGTCTATTTTACTTCAGCCTCTTACCTATTTTGTAATTTGGGAATGCCAACAAGGTTTGAAAACAGCTTCAATTGCATCTGCTTCAAAATAGAACTCATGTTTTAGCTAGTACAATTTTGACATATACATGCCAAAATTTTTAGCAAACAATTCAGGAAAAAATAAAGATATTGAGTTCAGAAATTAGTTCAAATCTCAAAGACAGCACATTCATCAACAAATAATAATTTAAGGAGCAATATTTTGTTTAGGGATGAAGTTTTGTTTGTGTTTTTGAGGGATAATATTCACTTTGCATTTTTAAAAATACCAACACTCAGTGCATGTAATATATAATATAATATTTGAATAAATCAATGTATAGATAATTATTCATAGGGACATTGAGTAGATATGAAAGCAATGTGCAGAATCTTAACCTACGAGAAGTTTACATTAATACCCTGGGCTTCTCCAATTATTATTTTGCTGAATGTCCTTATGAGTTTTGTAAATTGTAAACCAAAGCAGGTCTCAATTGAAAATGACTCCTCATTTTTGTGAGACAATTTTACAAAAATACATTTACAAAGTGAGGAACTATAACAAAATTTAGGAGTGAAGAAATCTTTTGTATATTTTTATAGGAATTTTGTTGCTCTACACATATATCCTGCATTACTAATGAGCGAGCAATGAGGTTACTGACCTAGTTTGGCAGATTTTAAGTTGCTTCCTTCTGACTCTGCTAATTGCATCTGGTGAGTACTGGAACAAAAACTGCTGGGCTAGGAGGCACTGCTGTCAAACAGCCAATCAGGTGTACACAGAGCCGATGGGAGTTATCTTCCCACAGTCTAGAGCCCTGAGGTTGTTCCAAGCAGCTGGTGCCCTATCAGAGCCATGTGTCACATGGCTCAACATACAGAGATTCCCTGCAGTAAGCAGGGCTTCCCTGCAGCTTTCCTGTTTCTGTGCAAAACACCTCTTTCTTATTGAGAAAATGCTGCTAAATGTCTATGACTACAAAGCTATTGAGAATTGAAGAAGCAGAGTAAACTGTCCTTACTTCCTAGTACCCTGAACTTTGAGCAATGTTAATGGGAGTTATGTGAACATAAAAGAAATGCAAGGGCAGCAGGATTACACCCTCTGTGGTTTCCAAAGAGCAGCCTGAGCTGCAAGACACATTACAAGTTCGTTGAGTAGTATCAGAGGCTATTTCAGGGCTGAATACATTTACCATGTAGCTGTTCACTTACACCAGCTGTCTCCAAAGTTGTTCTACTACTATGACCTGAAGATTATTTTTGCTATCAAAAATAATTGTCTTTCACTCAAAAATGATTCTTGTAATGTGATAGGCTTTTTTTTTTTTTTCTGGATTTTTGTGCTGTGATGAAAAAAGTATATTTTCTGCGAATTTTATTTTTCTTCAAAGACAGAAATGCAGTATGATGCAATAGACTATGTGAGAACTGAAATCAGACGGCCTGCCATTAGTCACGTGTATGTTCTCAGAAAATCACCTGTCCTTTCTCAGTCTATTTCCTCATCTTTATACATGAAGTGATATCATGTAACTTTACAGAATTATTTTAAGAGAGATTTCAAACATAAATAAAAGTATTTGTAATTGATAAAATGTTATCTATTATCATTGTTATAATCATCATCAGTAGCTTAGTCATTTGTTTTTTCAGGTATTTTCTAAGAGCACTTTCAAAGTAATAACAGCAATAGCAAAGGCAAATTTAGACATTATTTTGTTTTAAGTGTCATTTATGTTTATCTGATATTTCCTAAGGAGGTGACTGATAAATTTTGTTTTCTTCCAGGTTTTTGGTTATTTCTTAGCTATTAACACAGAAGAGATTATTGTAATTCCAGACTATATAACTAAATACAAGAATTAAAAAGAAAAAAAAAGGAAAATCAGCATTCTCCTTTATTAATCTCAGTTTACTAGGAGAAGAACACATACTTAGCACATTTCGAAAATTTCTGGCATTTAACTGCATGGCTCTGGTAATTACAAGCAATCCTCTTGCATAAGTACATCGATGAAATAGCCAGAGAATGGGTTGTCTTAATCTATCCAGATTTTATCCTCCTGTTGACCACTCTGTTTGACCTCTGCAGTGCAGTGCCTCATTCGACATTCATCAATGGTGCCAAGTAGTCACTCTCCTGATATTGTGGCCACCGTACTAATTGATGAAGGCTAACAACCTTGTCAACTGATCCAAGTTCAGTCTCTTTTAGTCATGTGGATTTCAAACTCTACCTCATATATTCTAGCTTTTGCTCTTTCTACTTACTTCTAGAAAACCCAAGTATATGCTGTATTGTTAGAAGGCGTTATTCTCAGTAACACAAATTTTTCTCTGAAAGTCTTTCCTAAGAACTGCCTCAAATAAAATCCCTCCATGAGAATCAATAAGATGATATTTATGTCTATATGGTGAAAAAAAAAAAACAACAAGCATAGATAAAGATATTAATGTAGAAGTAGACATAGATGTGAGACACAGACATAGATGCAGAAGTGACGTAGACATACACATAAACAGAGATATACATATTCCATACTGTACTATTTGTCTGTTAGATGACTTGCTTCTTTCTCTCTATTCTTTATTATTTTTGGAGAACTCGTGTCATATATGAATATTTCATATATTAACCTGGTTAGACAGATCCAAAGGCTTAGGTTACTACCCAGTCTTCTACTGTTTAATGTTGTGAATTTGAGGAAACTACTTGAATTCTCTAAGCCCCAGTTCTCTAATCTTTTAAGGAGAGATCATTTTAA
Source organism: Papio anubis (assembly GCF_008728515.1). Classification (NCBI taxonomy): domain Eukaryota; kingdom Metazoa; phylum Chordata; class Mammalia; order Primates; family Cercopithecidae; genus Papio; species Papio anubis. The sequence goes on along the minus strand of NC_044988.1, from coordinate 40,495,555 downwards.
ATGATAAATTGAGATAAATAATATTCAAGTGGTACATGGGGCAATCATTCAGATGGTAATTTTAGCAGTTGTAGTTGTTGTTGTAATTACTTTCCTAGTGTTAAAATAATGCCTCTAATGCAGGTGAGGTCAAAGAGACAGCTGCCTCATTGACATTTTGCTATTTTACTGCTTAGCGTTCATGTGTTCCTGCACATGAGTCTATATCTTCATGGGATGATACCATAAGAAAATCAAACACTTTTTATCCATGCTAGTGTTTATAATCCTCAAGTTCTAAACTCTATATTGTATCATCTTTATTATACCATTTGTGGTTGAAATAATATCAGTTAAGAGTTTTTGAAAAACTTGATTTTGTTAGAATAAGTTCTAGATTTGGATTGTTTGTTGCTTTGAGAAACAGAAAATGGCAAATGCCTTTAATTAAGTAAGTAATTAAAATTAAGCAGAAATTGGAGCATAAGAAATACTAATTTTCTTTAGCAACCTCTAGGTTCTTCTTGGATTTTTATCTGCAGAAGTGCAAAATGTAGTAAACAATAATATGAACATCAATGGGCATGGATATCTGATTTTTCATTCCAATATATTTTCGCAGGTTTTCTTCTTCTCCTCCTCCTCCTTCTTCTTTTTTTCTGCTATCGTAGAAAAAAAATATTAAGCACATGTGTCTTGGCAATTTTTGATGTAATTATGTTTCATCATTTTCTATTTTCCTGATAAATAGTAATACATGAATAGCAGAAATGAGGTTCCTACTTTTCAGGGATAGGCAAATGACAACTGAGTAGAAGTAAACGTGTATTGTCTTTAGAGATGTGACATATTTGTGTTACTTTTCTGTTTAAATACACAAAACTGTCACTTACCTTGTTTATTCTCAGGAAAGCTTCAAATACAAGCATTTCACAGTTGGCATGACCTTTAACTTTCACATTAACTCCATATCTATATCTACATCTATGTTTGTTGTTTTTTTTTCCAGTATATGCACATAAATATCATATTGAAGTATGGAGTTAGAAGTATAAGTTGATGCCAACTGAAATATGCTCAAAAACTTTGTCTCTAAATGAAGTTTTAATATGCTTTTCATATTCGATATAGCAATTATATGTTAATACTGCTTGTTGCTATTTATGTTTTCCAGGAGTGGAGGCTGAGATGAAATTTGGCATGCAGGATGTTTATTACAGATAAGCATGTCTAGCCTGCAACTATATTGCAGGTAATCCTGCAAGAGTTCTGGAGCTTTATAGCTCATCAGAGTGTTATGTGTTGGACTGAAATGTCCAAACCTTCATTTCTCTATATTTGTATAACCACCAAAATCAGTCATAAAATGTGCTACTGCAGGAAATGAGCACCTGCGGGCAAATTGGCTTTCTAGAGCTGAGGTAAAGGCTGATGTTGTTAACAGTTGGAGGATGTGTGCTGTTAGAGTGGTATTTCCTCACTCAAACAGGGGTCTTACTAGCAATATCAATGTCCAGTAAAGTCCACCTTTTAGCTTAGGTCTACTTCTTTATATCCATTCAGGGTGCAGCTTCTCTAGGATTCCAGTGGATCTCTACATGGGGGAAACACAGAAATAGTAAGTTAGTTGAATAATCTACAGCCCTAGTCACTGCAGCATTTCACTGATCTCAGAGTCACAACCAATAGTTATTGCCTTAATCAAATACCATCAATTCTAGATTTTCTTTATCCTCAGCCATCACCTCTGCTAGTCTTAGTGACATTACTAGTGGTGGAAATCAGATTTTTATCCTTGAGGGGCTTGAGTTTCTGATCGCCAAGACTTTCTCAAGTACTTACCCATTTTGTGCTATAATTATTGGTCAGGAAAATGTAGTACATCAACTGAATGTACATATACTTTTCTCTGTCTTCACTGAGTAACAGTAGTCTTACAACCTGGTGATTATCATCAGTTACCTGTGCCAAAGTGATGATTCCTCTGTTTGACTTTTTGTCCTTAGAAAAGGAACTTGCAGTGCTTGGGGGTCCACCTTAATTTTTAAGTCCAATGTGAATTTTGCTGAATTTCCTAACAGAAGTATGTCACATGTGCAGACCTGGACCTATAGCACTGCAGAGACAGAATTATAGGGATCCATATATTTTTTAATACACAGCAACATATGAGAATTTTGATTCAGTGTATATACTACATCCAAAAGATGGTGTCTCCAATTTGTATGGTATCATCTCCAAGCTGACACTTCAACTGCAAATTCAGGAGATCACACTCATAAGCCATCAGGCCAATACAAATGGGTGGTATGGCATTTCATGCAACCAGTAGGTCCCATGTAACCTGACTCACTCTCATACCTCTTTTGCTGGTTCACTTTCTATGGCTGCCGTTACCTAGAGCCAACTATGGACTGTAAATAATAAATGGAAAAATCCAGAAGTGAATAATTCATAAGTTTTAAATTGTGCACTGTTCTGAGTAACATAATGAAATATTGCACCATCCCTTCTTGGATGTGAATAATCCCTTTGTCCAGCTTATTCACACAGTATATGTTCCCTGCCCTATTCCTATGCAATGGAATTGCATAGAATTCCATTCCAGTGGATTAGCCATAAGCTCTCAGATCTCTGTGCTGGCTGAGACCCAGCAGTTGTGGAAACCCATGCCTTCTGTCATTTACTACCAGAACAGATATTTGACCCTACATGGATCAAAGGGCTCAACTATATAATTCTCCATGAAATGGACAGTTGGTCTCCTTGTGGAATAATGCCATATTGGGCATTAAATATTAGTCTCTGTTTCTGGGAGGTGGGTTATTCAATATCAGATATATTTAAATGATCCTCAGTAAGTGGGAGTTCATGTTACTGGTCCCATGAGTAGCCTCCATCTCTCTCAATGTATCCACTCAGCTTATATTGCTAATGTGCCAATACTTGAAGGGCTAATGACTGAGGCTGTCTGAAACCAATTAGCGTATTATGTCTGTGGTGTATGCTTTATGCTGTGCATTGATAAAAAGACCATCACACTTTGTGTCCACTCCCTTATGTCTGCCCTATGCACATACTGTGGACAGATTCCAAACTTTCTTTTCCCAGAGTTATGACAAGTCGCACAGGCCACTTGCCATTGCCCATGACATCATATATATTTTATCTTCAGGCCACCTTTCTTTTTTTGCAAACTAGATTGGCAGATGGAGAGCATAAAGCTGTTCATTTGAAGAATTTTCTTTCACCATTGATTTTAAAGGCCATTCCTGAGTAAACGTGTGGTGAAACTGACGTCCATTGTTGGTACATCCTTCAAGAAAACTTCAGATTTTACCTCCTCCATCACTGGTCAAACAGTCCTTCCTATGCCAGAAGTGGGAGCTGAGAGAGGGGTACTAGTACTAGTGGTGGATAACATGTGTATCTGGGCTACATGCTTATGCAAATTGCTTGTGAGCTCCGGTTCTATTCATATCTGATTCCAGAGGTATGACTTTTGTATTGTGCTGAGTTGCTGCTGAATGTGCCTGAAAATCATAAAAATTTACACACCTGACAATATCTTCTTGGGATAATGAGACTCTTTCAGTGGTGTGGTCTCTTGCCATCCCATGACCAAGCACTGTATTAGGCCATTCTCACGCTTTTATAAAGGACTGCCTGAGATTGGGTAACTTATAAAGCAAAGAGGTTTTATTGACTCACAGGTCTGCATGTCTGCATGTAGGTTTCTCAGGAAAGCTACAATCATGGCAGGAGAGGAAGTAAACACATAAATTCTTCACATAATGACAAAAAAGAGAAGTGTTGAGCAAAAGGGGGGAAAGCCCCTTATAAAACCATCAGATCTTGAGAGAACTCACTCACTGTCATGAGAACAGCAGCATGGCGGTAACCACTCCCATGATTCAATTACTTCCCACTGGGTCCCTCCCATGACATATGGGGTTATGGGAACTACAATTCAAGATGAGATTTTGGTGGGAACACAGTGAAACCATATCATTCCGTCCCTGGCCCCACCCAAATCTCATGTCTTCACATTTCGAAACAAAATCTTTCCTTCCCAACAGTCCCCCAAATTCTTAACTCATTCCAGCATTAACCCAAAAGTCCAAGTCCAAAATCTCATCTCAGACAAGGCAAGTCCCTTCTGCCTATGACCCTGTAAAATCAAAAGCAAGTTAATTATGTCCTAGATACAATGGGGATACAGGCATTGGGCAAATACACATGTTCCAAATGGGAGAAACTGGCCAAAATGAAAGTGCTGCAGGCCCCATGCAAGTCCAAAATCCAGCAGGGCAGTCAAATCTTAAAACTCTGAAATGACTTCCTTTGCTTCCATGTCTCACATCCAGGTCATGTTGATGCAAGAGGTAGGTTCCCATGGTTTTAGGTAACTCCACCCCTGTGGCTTTGCATGGTACAGCCTCCTTCCCAGCTGCCTTCATGGAGTGGCGTTGAGTGTCTTTGTCTTTTCCAGGTGCATAGTGCAAGCTGCAGGTAGATCTACCATTTTGGGGTCTGGAGGACAGTGGCCCTCTTCTCACAGCTCCACTAGTCAGTGCCCTACTGCGAACACTGTGTTGGGGCTTCAACTCCACATTTCCCTTCTGCACTGCCCTCACAGAGGTTCTCCATGAGGGCTCTGCCTACAGCAAACTTTTGCCTGGACACCCAGGCATTTCCATACATCCTCTGAAATTTAGGCAGAGGTTCCCAAACTTTAACTATTGACTTCTCTGTACCCACATGCTCAACACCACATGGACATTGCCAAGGCTTGGGGCTTGCACTCTCAGAAGCTACAGCCCAAACTGTACCTATGCCCCTTCTAGCCACTGCCTGGATGCAGGTCACCAAGTCTTGAGACTGCACAAAGAAGCAAGGCCCTGGTCCTGGTCCATGCGACCATTTTTCCCTGCTAGGCCTCTGGGCCTGTGGTGGGAGGGGCTGCCATGAAGACCTGTGACATGGCCTAGAAACATTTTTTACATTGTCTTGGCAATTAACATTTGGCTCCTCGTTATTCATGCAAATTTCTACAGCTGGCTTAAATTTCTCCACAGAAAATGAGTTTTTCCATTCTATAACGTCGTCAGCCTACAAATTTTCTAAACTTTTATGTTCTGTATCCCTTTTAAACACAAGTTCAAATTCCAAACTGTATCTTTGTGAATACATAAAACTGAATGCTTTTAACAGCACCCAAGTCACATCGTGAATGTTTTGCTGCTTAGAAATGTCTTCTGTCAGATACCCTAAATCATGTCTCTCATGTGCAAAGTTCCACAGATCTCTAGGGCAGGGGCAAAATGCCACCAGTCTCTTTGCTAAAACATGGCAAGTCACCTTTATTTCAGCTCCCAACAAGTTCCTCATCTCCATCTGAGACCACCTCAGCCTGGATTTCAGAGTCCATATAACTATCAGCATTTTGTTCAAAGCCACTTCAACATGTCTCCAGGAAGATCCAAACATTTCCCAATTTTCCTGTCTTCTTCAGAGCCCTCCAACTGTTCTAACCCCTGCCTGTTACCCAGTTCCAAAGTTGCTTACACATTGTTTAATATCTTTACAGCAGCTCCCTAATACCCAGTACCAATCTACTGTGTTAGTCCGTTCTCATGCTGCTATAAAGGAGTACCTAAGACCTAGTAATTTATAAACGAAAGAGGTTTAAGTAACTCAAAGTTCCACATGGCTGGGAAGGCCTCAGGAAACTTACAATTATGGCAGAAGGGAAAGTAAACACATCCTTTTTCACATAATTACAGAAAAGAGAAGTGCCAAGCAAAAGGGGAGAAAGCCCCTTATAAACCCATCAGATCTCATCATAACTCACTCACTATCATGAGAAGAGCAGCATGGGGGTAATCTGCCCCATGAGTCAATTATCTCCCACTAGGTCCTTCCCACAACACATGGGGATTAAGGGAACTATAATCAATATGAGATTTGGGTGAAGACACAGCTAAACCATATCAGGCAACTGTGTCTCCAGCAGAGCATGCTAGAAATTGTTTCTCAAAAGGCCTATAATACTTTGTTGCAGACAGCATGGCCTTACTCTAAAACCCCAGAAGCCTTTGTTGTGATTCTTTCACTAGCACTTTCAATGAGTTCCACAAGATATTTAATCTTGCCAGTACTGCTACCTCTAATATCACAGGGTCTATGAGAACATATATGGATATGCTGCAGAGTTCTTTCCTATTTTGGGCCCACTTCACGTTAGTAAAATTTTGTGCCACATAGTATACTACTGTGGACGGTATTACCCAGTGTAGAAGGTACTGCTCTCAAACCTGAGGAGAGCAGTTAGTACATTTTCTTAATCACGATTGGAGCTACAAACTGCCATTGTTTCTCCTTTACTTTGAAATGGATGTTCTAGCATGCTAATGATCACTAAACTCCTAAAAAATGTACTGATGTTGAAGTCTCCTGAATCTTTGTGGGATCTATCATTTATTGGAATGCATGTATCTCAGCAAAACCTGCAGTGAACTAGCCACTTGTTTGCTTATCTGACCCAATTAGCCTGTTGAATGAAATGAAGATTACCACTTCTGCATATTTTAGATCATTGAGAACAGAGCTATTTTTTTTCATTCCCTTGGAGTATAATACTATTTTTAAATTATTACTTTGGCTGAGATAAGGGGTAGTTCCAATGGATGCTGCTATAAGCTTAATGTTTTGGCCTTCCCATCCTCGAATTTCTATGTTACAATTCTAACTGCGAATGTGACAGTATTAGGAAGAAAGCCCTTTGGGATGTAATTAGATCGTGAAAATGAAGCCTTCGTAAGAGAATTGATGCCCTTATTAGAAGAAAAGAGGGAGATAGACATAATGATGCATCAAGTCAACAGATATCAATATCAATGTTTTAACTAACATTCTTCAATAAGTTTGGATATTCCTTCATTCACCAGCATACATTCGTCTAAATAAATGACTACAGGAAACTTTGGGGAAGCATTTGTAGAATTATTACTATTGAAGTACTTTCCCCGGTATTGCAGAGTTCTTCCTCCAGGAGACCCAGCAAAATCTTCAGTCAATAGGTTCTAGGTATGAAAACTGGCAAGATTTTGGGGACTTTTGTTTTTGCTTTTGGGGGATTAACTCCCCTAGCTACCTCATATTTCATCCCTGATTTTGTTTTGATAGTGTCCTTATTGGCTGCCCATTTATTTTTTCCCTAGGGGCATTAAGTTTATTATCCCATCTCCATAATTTTCCATAGGGCAGTCCTCATCTGCAATTTAAACATGCTGCTGATATTAAATTTCAGTCCATCTATCTTCTGACAGGCAAACATTGCATTTTGCCATTATTGTTTTGGGATCCTATTATCCCCATTCTTGTCAGCTAATCTAATTCTGTAATGGTTACATCCACTGAGGAATGAGAGTCACCATTGACTTTTGAGTCATGTTAACACCCTTGTCACCAGCACATTTCTTGGGGTTTCAATAAATCATGCATTTTCTAGGCCATACCATGGATGTAATGTGATGTATCTCCCACAGAGTCTTTTAGTCCTTTGCTAACCCATCAGCCATGGAACTTCTGGCATTTTTGATGCACATAAATGGTCCAGACTTTTGTCCATATTTCTAAGAGAATTTGGGGAATCCTTAGCAGGCTGTTAAATTGTACAACCTAGGATAGAGATTCTAATCAATAATCTCTCCCTGATGCTGATTTATTTGCCCCATCTCCCTTGATCAAACTTTCTCAGAACCCAATCTGTACATACTCCTCCACTCTATGCTGGTACATGCTAGTTAGGACTTACACCTTCATTGGGGTACAGGCTTGTTCTTCCTTTATCAGGCTCAGAATGTTCTCAACTGGGCTATGATAAACTTAATTAGTTTTAGGTCTAGTAGCCAGAAGCAGAGGTGTTGGCAGATCCTAAGGAGATATGTGTTTTCTTATGGGAGAGAGCCTTCCTTGTTGTCTTCAATAAGTTAGAGTGATAGTGCTTGATAAACAGGATCAAAGTGTTCAGGTAATTCACAATGTTGTGAGGAATCCCCTAAACATATCTTTATTCAATACCAGGGACTCTATTTGTCCTAACTGAGGCCCTGCAATGCTATAGTTGACATAGCATTGATGAGGCATTCACCTTTCTCCTGCGTTTGCTCTCTCTATTAAATCCTTATCCTCATCCTCAGCTTTCAAAGCCTCTTTCTATTCTATCAAGGATATCTTTTGACTTTCAAAATTGACATTTACCTGTCAACCAATAACCAGAAGCATTTTTTTTTCTTTTGTATCAATGGTGTTTAGCCATCCAATTCAATTGTGCTTATCATTATAATTTCCTTGTAATTGTGATATTCCTAATAATTAGCACCAGCTAGTACAGGTCGTCTACCTATACAACATCACGATTTACCACTGGTAAAGATTTTCACAATTGGAATTTATGCCAAGGGCTTTCTAAGTTCAATCAACTAGTATTGATAAGGTCCTCATTTCCAAACAGGAACAAGTGAAGTTATCCACCTTGCAAACTCTATCTCACTGCCTGCTTTCTCAGACTACTCCTGGTATCAACTGTTGTAGCTGTGCTATCCAAATACAAAGGATAAGATGGAGTTTCATGGGCAGACTATTAATTAGGGCTAAAAACCTGTGTAAAGAAAGAGATGGAAGCAGTATGGAGTAGCAGGAAAAAAATCCTTCAGTTCTGCAGGCCTTACAAGCTTCAGTGATCACCACGAAGGAAGATTCATGGTCCATCAGGATAGTCCTCCCTAGATCAATTTACCAGGACCTGATAACAATAGCTTCATGAGTCATTGGATATAGATCACACTAGCAAAGATATGTCCTTAGGCAGCTGTCCGTGGTAAAGGTACATCCTGAAGAAAACATTATCCAGAGGCTATTTGATGACAGCTGGGCAACCTTTTTTGAAGGCAAATCTCTGTATCCACCACATTGAACATAAATCATTCAACAAATATATATCAAATGTGTACTACATATCATATTCTGTACCAGGTACTGGGGCTACAAAAAAGGAGGAAGAATACAGGGATAAGCCCAACCTCCAAAGAGCTTAAAAGTTAAAGTGGAAGATTGATAGGTAAGCCAGTAGTTATAGCAACACCTAAAAGATCAATGAAAAATAGGTACTTGGTAATCTGGGAGTATCTAGAAGGGGAATCTCATTCAGTCTGTAAAGAACAGAGAAAGTTTTCTGGAAGTGGATATTGCAAATAAATGTTGATGTAGATATTATTATATTAATAATATGGATAGGAATTGAGTAGAGTATTCAAAAGAATCCATATTCATATAGAAGTAGAAAAGAATCTGGTCTATTTGAGAAAACGTTTCAGCATAATTGTAACATAACCTGCCAATGGGAAAAGCAGAAGAGGTAAAACTGAAAAGGTAGTCAGTGTTTGGATAATGAAGAAGTATGTATGGTGTGCAAAGGAGTGTAGCCTGTAGGCAATAGAAAGGCATGGAAAAGTTTTATTCTGGGCAGTGAAATGATCAAAATTGTGTTAATCTAATTCTAATCATTCAGGTATATTCTACATATCTTCAAAATTTCTTAGAGTTAGACACTGGTGGTTTCCCATTGAGGTTACCAGAATTTTTTATTGGTTCTAGATCTCCAGAATATTTATTCTTGTACATTGAACAAATAACACAGTATGCGTAGTATCTCTAATATTTAAGGTGGTGGGAAGCTCATCCTATCTCTAGGTGAGGAAGAACAGTGTGATTACCAGAGATTATGGCTATTGAAAAAAATAACCCAATAAAATTTGTGGTCTTTGAGCAAGAAAGAAGCCAACCTATAGTGACTTTACAGGGAAGAAGCAAGAGAGTGTAACACCCTAACCACTCTGTCCTGTAGCTTTCCAGTCTCTTGCCAGTGACTGCACCCGGTAAACCAACCAAAGTTAAAACTGTAGGTCAACCTCCTGGGCTCAGAGCAGAGTCGGCATGGAAGATGAGTGCATCTTCATTAGGAGTCCCAGAAAGAGTACTGGTGATGATTTTGCTGTGTTTTTTTATTACTGATGAATGCCGGGTATATTTTCCACACAATCAAGGGTTTGTTGTTCCATCTTAGTCTCCACTCATGCACTCTGCATCCTTAGAATGTCTTCTTTATGACACTGGTTTCCTGATATAGGAGAGTTTTCTTTAAACTCCTGTAATATTTCATTTTTGGATACAGTAAAAAAGCCATGGCATACACGGTTTCATTCTACAGGACGAAAAATGAAAGTCTCTATTTTACTTTCTCCGTTCTCATCTCCTGTAATCTGTGTATGCTGATTCTGTTTCTTTCTCCTTATATTTTAGGTCTCTGATACAGTTCCTTAGAAGAGTCTCCATTATTAACTAAACTTCTCTACTTACATAACCGAGATAGCTCTTTTCTCAATCTTTCTCACATTTCCAGAGTACTACTTTTAGAGAATATGCATATAGATATACATGAATCACTTTACCTCTCAGCGGGACATCATTCAATCTAGTCTTAGAAACTTTAGACATTCTTTCAAGAAAAGGGCTCTGTATCTTCTATGGCCAAATCATAAATCTTAGTGTTCTCCTTAAAGTAATACTCACTCTACCCTCCATCAAGAACTGGAGTTTCTGTTCTTAGAGCTGCTTTACAGTAACACAGAAAATCAGTGTTGTTTGGTAAATGTATTAGTCTGTTCTCACATTGCTATAAAAACCTACCCGAGACTGGGTAATTTATAAAGAATAAAAGTTTAATTGACTCACAGTTCTACAGGCTGTATAGGAAGCATGGCTGGGAGGCCTCCAGAAATTTACAATTATGGCAGAAGGGTGAAGGGGAAGCAAGAACATATTCACATCGTGGCAGAAGAGAGAGAAAAGAGGGAAGTGCTATACACTTTTAAACAACCAGATCTCATGAGACATCACTCAATCTCACGAGAACAGCAATGACAAAATCTGTATGATCCATCACCTCTCACCAAGCCCCAGCTCCAGTACTCGGGATCACAGTTCAACATTAGGTGGGATCAAAGAGCTAATCTATATCATTACACTTCTAGCCCGTCCCAAACCCCATGTCCTTCTCACATTTCAAAACATGATCATGCCTTCCAAAAATGTCCCCCAAAGTCTTAACTCATTCCACCATTAACTCAAAAGTCCAAGTCAAAAGTCTCATGGAAAGTCCGTTCCACCTATGAGCCTGTAAAATCAAAAACAAGGTAGTTGCTTCCAAGATAGAATGGGGGTACAGGCGTTGGGTAAATGCCCCAATCCCAAATGGGAGAAGTCAGCCAAAACAAAGGGGCTACAGGTCTTATGCAGGTCTGAAACCTAGCAGGGCAGTCATTAAATCTTAAAGCTCCGAACTCCAAAATAATCTCATTTAACTCCATGTCTCACATTCAGGGCACGCTGATGCAAGGGATGGACTCCCAAGGCCTTGGGAAGCTGCACCCGTATGGCTTTACAGGATACAGCTCTCCATGGCCACTTTCCCATGCTGGCATTGAGTGCCTGCAGCTTTTCCAGGTGTATGGTGCAAGCTGTCGGTGGATCTGCCATTCTGGAGTCTGGAGGACAGTGACCCTCTTCTCACAGCACCATTAGACAGTGGCCCACTGGAAACTCTGTGTGGGGGATCCAATCCCACATTTCCCCTTTGCACTGCCCTAGTAGAGGTTCTCCATGAGGACCCCATTCCTGCAGAAGACTTCTTTCTAGACATCCAGGCATTTCCTTACATCCTCTGAAATCTAGGCAGAGTCTCCCAAACCTCAATTCCTGACTTCTGTGCACCCACAAAAGCAACACCATGTGGAAGCTGCCATGACTTGGGGCTTGCAACCTCTGAAACAATGGTCCAAAATGTACCGTGGCCCCTTTTAGCCATGGCTGGAGCTGGAGTGGCTGGGAAGCAGGGCACGGTGTCCCAAGGCTGCAAAAAGCAGTGGGGCCCTGGGCCTGGCCCATGAAATTATTTTTTCTTCTTAGGCCTCTAGGCCTCTTCTAGGAGGGGCTACCATGAAGGTCTATGACATGCCCCGGAGGCATTATCCCCATTGACTTGGCTGTTAACATTCAGCTCCTCTTTTCTTATGCAAATTTATGTAGCTGGCTTGAATTTCTCCCTGGAAAACAAGTTTTTCTTTTCTACCAGTTGGTCAGGCTGCAAATTTTCCAAACTTTTATGTTCTGCTTCCCTTTCAAATATAAGTTCCAGTTTAAGATCATCTCTTTGTGTACACATATGAGCATACACAATTAGAAGCAGCCATTTCACATGTTTAATACTTTGTTGCTTAGAAATTTATTCCGCCAGGGTGGGCACGGTGGCTCATGTCTGTAAATACCAGCACTTTGGGAGGCCAAGGCAGGTGGATCACCTGAGGTCGGGAGTTCGAGGTCAGCCTGACCAACATGGAGATACCCCATCTCTACTAAAAGTACAAAATTAGCTGGGCATGGTGGCGCATGCCTGTAATCCCAGCTACTCAGGAGGCTGAGGCAGGAGAATCGCTTGAACCTGGGAGGCGGAGGTTGCAGTGAGCCAAGATCATGCCATTTCACTCTGGTCTGGGCAACAAGAGTGAAACTCCGTCTCAAAACAAAAAAAAAAAAAACAAAGAAAGAAAGAAATTTCTTCCTCTAGTTCTCTCCCAAGTTCAAAACTTCACAAATCTCTAGAGCATGGGCACAACGCTGCCAGTCTCTCTGCTAAGAGTGACTTTTACTTCAGTTCCCAATAAGTTCCACATCTCCATCCGAGACAACCACAGCCTGACTTCACTGTCCATATCACTAACGGCACTTTGATCACAACCATTCACCAAAACTCTAGGAGGGTCCAAACTTTCCCTCATCTTCCTGTCTTCTTCTGAGCCCTCCAAACTGTTCTAACCTTTGCCTGTTACCCAGCTCCAAAGCTGCTTCCACATTTTCAGATATCATTATAGCAATGCTTCACTTCTCTGGTACCAATTTTCTGTATTAGTCCATCCTCACATTACTTTAAAGAACTACCTGAGACGGTAATTAATAAAGAAAAGAGGTTTAATTGATTCACAGCTCCACAGGCTGCACAGAAGGCGTGACTTGGGAGGCCTTAGAAACCTGACAATCATGGTGGAAGGCAAAGGGGAAGCAAGCACATCTTCAGATGGTGGCAGGTGAGAGAGAGAGAGAGAATGAGAAATGCTACACACTTGTAAACAACCAGATCTCATGAGAATTCACTCATTATCATGAGAACAGCAAGGGAGAAATCCACCCCCAAGATGTAATCACCTCCCACACTCAAAATCACAATTCAACATGAGATTTGGGTTGGAACACAGAGTCATACCATATTAGTAAGATTAAAGCTTTCCCAAAAATGTCTTTATTAGGAGTGGTTCTGGGAAACACTTTCTGAAACTTAGCCTTATCAGCCTTATCAGCATTCCTCTCTCTGTTGTGAAACTTTTCTTCTGTGACTTTCTGGAGCAAAACCACGAACAGAAGTACGGAGAATATGAATAAAAAAGAAGTGTACGTTTAGGCTGTACAAATCACATTTGGAGTGACTTTTCAAGATTTTCCTCATTTTACATTGTATATTCTCGTTAAGAACTACCTCAATTCATGTCAGTTGATTCCAATGTAATAGTCTCAGTTGATTTGAAGAATACCAGTGGACAATTATTCTGGTCTTAAAATATGTATAAATTATTATTTAATGAGGGAAGACACATATGTATATATAAAGTGGCTAATATACTTTACACACATATACACATATGTATATTTAAAGTGGCTTTATAGTGTATAATATACACGTGTGTGTGTGTATGTATGTGTGTGTGTATATATATATTATATATAATATATATATATATGGTTGGCTCTGGCTTGAATTCATTGTTCTCTCATAAGGATTTTCCTGGAATAAGATACACACCAATTTCCCCTAACATCATAGAAGAAAAGTATTCTGTTTCACAGGGTATAGCAATCAAATATTTTACCAAATATTTTGTCACTTCTACAAACGGGTCTCTTATCTCTCAGCCTGAGGATTTAGGATACTCACTCTACAGTTCCTTACCTAACCAGTCAAATAAATCACATTTTAGGTTCTGTTACTTGCAACAGTCACTTCTGGTATCAAAATATATATCAGGATTTTATATCCTGCAAATAACATTAAATCCTACAATAGTGGCTTCAAGCAATAGTTAAATAGCTATTTATTTTAGACAGTAAGTTATCTAGGGGTATGCTAGATATTTAAAATAAATAATAAATAATATTTTTCATAATATTGATTTAATATTTATATTAAAATATTAAATCTATATTTATTTACTATTTATATTAAAATAAATAATATATAATTATTTGTTTTATACAGTAAGTTATCTAGGGGTATGCTGGATATTTCAAATACTTGGATAGTCCAAACCTTACCAGAAAATAACAGTCATTTCATCTTCTGGTCACTCACTTCTAGCAATGTAGATCTTCCTCTTGATGTTTGCCATACTAGAATCAAAAATGCAAGCAATGCCTTTTGCAACTTTTGTCTTATTTATCAGAGAAAGGAGAAAACTGAATGAAGCAAAAAGAGGAGAGTAATAAAGAAAGAATAGTTAGAAAAAGACAACTTTTATTTGTGATGACTTCTGCCTATACAGCAAAGGCCAAAAGTATCATCCAAATTAGACCCAACAATAAAGGCAAATGAGTAGAAAGGGCTGTAAGTTTGTGAATGGGGATTTATCTAGCTGGCACTTGTAAAGCATTTACCTAAGGAAAGAAATTTCAAATTTTGTAACTTTATGAAAGAGATGAATTTCAAAGAAATTTCAAAAGTAAAGCAAAGAAATTATAAGATGTATAAGGTGATTTTTAATACCTCATTCCTAAATCATTTAATTATTTTAAAAATGAAGAAGTAAAATTTGTTTACATTCTGACAATTTAATGACACTTGTATCTGAGTTTGTAAGAATCATATGGTATCAAGAAAATGCTTAGAGCCCAGTCCTGTGCACGTCACCAAGAAACAGGTTAAGATTTCAGAAAATTGCAAAACAAATTTAGTCTATGGGGGAGGATGACAAACTATGAAAAGCTGGAGATGCTTTTGGAGAAACAAATGTCTAATTCAGAAGACAGATACCTAAATATTTGAATTACAACTGTTAGTAGGCTGCGAAATCAATTTAGTGAATTTCAACTGGGATAACCAAATAATTTATTTTACAACATGAAACATTTTACAGAGAAACGTAAATGGTACAAATAATTATGTGGAATTAACAAAGATAAGCCTGATTTTCCTAGATATACTCATTATGGTCAGTCTAGTCATAACCAATATTTTTAAATGATATAAAAATTAGAATGGAATAGAATACAAAGAAAAATTGTTAGAGTATACCACACTTATAGTAAAGATGCAGTTTTAGGATTTTATTATTTTTGGTACCTATTGAATATACTTTTTTGTAGAGTCACAAGCAAAATCTTTGAAAGCCCCTGGGCCAGAGTACAGCCACAAGAGCTTGCAAGAGATTCAGAGGAAGAAATGTAATTTAAAACTTCTTAAAGGCCCAGCCTTTGGGGCTATTATTTCTCTCAAATAAAGGAAAATTATTGGCTATGGTTGAATTCTTACATAGTTTAGAATAAACTATTAACAATGTTAAAAATTGGAGGACCTCATCAGCCAGGTTTTTGAGCATCTTCTGAAGGCTGGAGAAGAGATTACTGTGAATTTAATGAATCTAAGCAGCATCAATACAGATTCTCAGCCATGTCCATACTCTCTTGAGGAGCAGAATCAGGCACATTCAGAATAGGTGTGGGCAGGGTAAATTTGAGTGTCATTTACTGAACCACCAAAAGTAGCTTACCTTTTTTCAGCGACTATAGATATTAAACAATAATATGGAAGAAAGTGATTGCTTACCTACTATGACTAAGAGAAGCCAGATAAATAAGTGACAATTTTAGTTACATTGTCTTTATACCTGCTAGATAAGGTAGAAGAGGGCTCACCATAAATTTACAACTCTTTGCTGCTGGAGTGGCTGAGACTTAATTTAACCCAACACTCTTTTCTCTGAAGTCAAATCTGAACACTTGAAGGTTTATATAGAACCAAACTCTGCGTGTGGGTGTTATCCATTTCCCATCATCTCATTTCCATGCCTGCAAGTGTTGAGCAATACTGGTTGGCATGTCCTGGTTTCAGACGTTGATCAAGAAAAACCACTTGGTATGTGATGTCTCCAGTAGACACCTATGCATGATGTTTGAGGACAATGAAATAATTCAACTATGTCTTCTACTGCTCTGGGCCATTAAAATCTCCATGCCTAGATACTCTCCAAAGAGCTGGGAAAAAAATTAAAAGCACAGGAACTTTAGGATATATTTGTACAGATCTACGTTCTAGTAATTCTAAAACAGGTTTGGAGAAGGGATAGAATTGTTTGAGAATTGCTATGTTCTAGCAATTCTCTCTCTTCTCCAAACCTAAATTTGAGGAACAGGAAGGGGAATGAAATTTCTCCCTCTTTAAAACATCAACTCTTTTGACTAAATAAATGAGCCCTGTGATATTTCACTTTAAAGACTTAAATCATGATAATGACTTCATTTCTTCTTTGTACTCTGGCATATCACTCCTTTGAGGGGATGAAAAGAGAAAGTAATACAAAAAAGGGAAAATGGCTAAGAAGAAAAATAGGAGGTATTTACTTATATTTCAGAATGTTTTGTATATATTTAAAATATATGTATTTGTAAAATTATATATCACATGCTATATATTTTTTTCTAACTTCTGGCTTCAAGTAATCCTCCCACCTTGACCTCCCAAAGTACTGCAATTACAGGTGTGAGCCACACACATAGTCTACCATATATTTTATAACTAGATTTATAGGATCATCTATAATATGTTGTATATATTGAGAACTAGGTATTTGTAAAATAAGATTATAATGTGTATCTTGCAGATGCACTTTTTAAATTAACAATATTTATCATTTTCTGTAAGAAGTATAGAAATAACTGATTAAATATGGTACTCATTTGAGAAATACAAAATATTTATTTAAAGCTTGATTTTTTCAATAAAAATAGATTCTCAATAAATATATATCAAAACAATAAATGCATATATGATGAACTTTTGGTTGGCTTTCTGTATTAATTTCATAAACTCTGCTACTGTGGAAATTTCGTTCTAACCTTTATTTTTTCAACACATTTCAAAATAATTTTTCTAAAGTTGGGGTTAGAAATTTTATTTTTATTTCCATTTTCCCTCCACTTTATGATGAAAAGAAGTCTGAATTGCTGTGAATTGCTCATTAGATAATTGCTGGATATCTAATTGCAAAATCCTACTTGTTCCTGTTTTAATTATTCCAACAAAAGTCCACTAAAATATTTTATGTCAGTTATTGTTTGATGTGTTGGTGATACAGAATTTTAAAAATTACATTGTATTTATAATTCTAAAAATTCAGAATTGTTTATAGAAGACTTATCAAAAAAAAATAATTACATTGTAGCACAATATATGTCCACAGAGGATGTGAAAAGTTCACAATCTCAGGGCTGCTTTCTCTCATCAAAATGCTGCAGCTGAACTGCAGCTATTTTTGGTGTTCTGCTATTTGATACTTAAATCCTATCACAGAATTCTTTAGCTATGTGAGAAGGGTCATGTAGTCTTCTGGTCCAGGTTTTAATTTTATGCATAGTTTCTTACTTCTGTATTGCACTTTCTTTCCAGAAGGCTTGCAGCGGCGCCCAAGCTGCAAAACTAGGTGTCCTATTCCCAAAACTTGAATTTTATGATGTAACCTTCCTGTGCCATGTTCATCTCCAGTTGTATCATATGGTCTGTCCTGTCACTGAAACTTTTTTCTTGCTAGTGAGGGGCGTGGGGGTGCAGATGATCTAGGACAGGCAGGGTCTATAGGAAAAAAAATGACAAAAGATATGTAATACAATTTACCTTAACTCCTCTTTTCCTGTATTGTGTCATCAAGGGGGTGTAGAAGATAATAGGACAAAGTTATGTCAACAGCTTAGAAGTGCAAGTGAAGTGGGTGACCTTAAGAGCAGGAATTTATTATCTTATATTCGTCTCTGATAGGAACATGACATTTCCCATAAAAAGGGTATTTAGGATGACTCCCATCCCAGGAGAATACTATGTAAAATGCTGTAGTGCAAACAGGGAAGAGATGGCTATCTTGTGGTGTCAGGGGAGATTTTGCAGAACTGAATCCTAAAGAAAAAGCAGCAATCCATCATTTTTAAGGTTAAAAAGGATTGTACAAGTAGAGGTAAGATGGACATGAATACATGGAATTATGGTAGGGCATAGAGTCGTCTCATTTTGAATAGAAGCCATGGGAAGAGGTTGAGGGAGAAGAGAAGAAAGGTGGTAGGAAATCAATTCAAGTAATAGACTGACTGCAGATTGTGAATGATACTGTGTCTAATGCTAAATTTTTAGGGCTAGATTCTTGACATAGTGGCGAGCACTCAGTAATTGTTAAGTTTATTCTTTCTAATTTCAGTGAAAACAGCACAGAAAGATGATGTTTTAAAAAAATGATATATTTGAGGTCTCCCGTGATTGCATCTAATTTAATCCTTAGCAATGTTTGTAGAATAATTACTGTTTTAGTTTAGTATGCAGTGGTTCTCAGAGCTGACAGAATTTGCTTTAAAATAAGCTTTCAGGGCTCATCTTCAGAGAGAATTATGCCAAGAGTTTTATCAGTCTGCTTCATTTTTTGTTTAACATCTATGAGACTCTATGGAAAGTCTCAGGGATATAGGATATTAAGAGCTTACATCATTGTCAGTAAAATTCTCTTTTACATTTCTAGAGCCTATTCAGTATGTATCTTCCTTCAGGACACAAAAGAAATAACCTTGCTATTTCCCTGCTGGGTGACCTACAGTAAAAAATTTTTCTAAGTTTTTAATTTGTAGCAAATGTTAGATGAATGGATTAGAGTGAGAGGTGTGATCAGGCAACGGTTTTACTAGAGCTCCGTTTAATTTACCTAAGTTTCATTATACATCCTAACGCCTTAGAGTAGTTTCGGTTCAATGGTATTAACTCCTCTGCCTCCTGTTAACAAGATATTTTATATTGAATTATCTATAGAATGAAATCATGAACTGTATTGCTAAAAGATAGAAGAGTTTTCATGAGATCCAAATGGCCGTCATTTTCCAGTTTGCAAATTGAGTCCTAAAGATTGTAATACTGATGTCATTTCTATCCATATAAGTATCTATGCCACAGCCATACCTAAATACCTCACAATGTGGAATTGCACAAGAATGCATTAACAAAGTCTGCCTACAACAGCAGTCACACTTCTACCTTCCCTGCAGTGATGACATTCCTGAGAATAGCCTGTCAAAAAGAAGACAAAGAGTTGGGAAAACTTTATGGCAAATTTAACTGAGAAATAACTGTTTTCTACTTCAAGAGAATTGCCTGATAAATGTTTTGCAGAATTTAAAAGTCATTCCAAAATTAGTTTCAAAGAACTGGCTGCAAATGACAGTCCCCAAATGTGTTTTTTCCTTCTTTTTCTTTTTCTCCCTGTCATTGCCGACTCAGAGCATTAAGAAAATCTAACGCTGAAAGGACTACTCCTGTGAGATGTGAAAATAATTATATGTTCTGCCTGAACTGATAGGCAGAGAAACATTCCATCTCAGATTCTGCAAAGCATGTCAATTTCAAGTTTGCGTGTTTTCTGTTTCTACTACCTACCAGTTGGAGAGGCAGTGATTGGAAAACAAAAGCATTATCTTTACAGCAAGGAACCTTGAAAATTGGATAGATGGCATTCTTCTCCACTTTTCATGTAAAGAACATGAAAAGTGAAGTTATTTCTCACTGTAGGTTTTAAGGTGGATAATAGAAACAGTTTTGCAAATCTGAGCTTCGATAATTTGACTATAACAAGTTCTATTGTATTAACAGAATGTTAATAATACATATTTATGGACTCAATGTGAGTCAGAAAAATTGACTCAAGAGTTGAATTGCATGAAATTAACCTAGTTTCTCATTGGCTTCAATTTTAAATTCCAAGTTGATTTCCCATTGAAAAGAAATACCCCATAGAGCAAATTAGAAACATCTGAAAATGACCCAGCTTTTATAGATAGTTTGATGCTGTAATGCCAGTGGTAATTCTGCAAAATTTCCATTGCTTTCCAAAATTTCAATATCTCATTCTCTGCTGTTGAAAGTTTTAAGCCTCACTCTGGCTTTTTACCATGTCTGATAAACTATAGGATTTTTTCTTTTCAACCCAAATTCAACCATTCCTCTCCTACTTTTTTTCCTTTTAAAGTCTTATACAGGTTAAGTATGACTTAAATATACAAATAGCATCAGTTACCAAAAAAAAAAAAAAAAAAAAATAGTTTTCCTTTTGGCATGGGATGAGAACAAACTGATAAATTTGAGTTTCTTAATGACGTTTTTCTGATTATAGCAAGAATACATCTATTTTATAGAAAAAATAGATGTATTCAGGAAGGCATTAAAACAATTCCTCTCATAATGCCTCTACCCATAGATACGCACTAACATTTTTGCACATTTTCCCATAGTCTTTTAGAAAAAAATAATGTGCAGTTTGTGCAATTTCTCTCTGTATAAATTACATATTTTTATTTTTGCCTTTTTCTCCCACTAGTGATTTTTGAGCTTTTTTTCATGTTATTAACTAGATATAAATATATGAATGTCTATTACTGAATCCTATAAAACTCAGATAATCAATTTTACATTTTTCAAGTATTTAAATATTTAGGTGTTTTTCAAATTATTAGCATAATGTGACATAGATGCCTCCTTATTTCTCATTAATATTAGAATCAAATGAACAAATAACAAAAAATATAAGCTTCCTAAGTTTCTGTGTCAAATAATGTGGGAATGACAACATACTCCTCAAGATTTTGGTTTGTTCCTGGGTCTTACGTTGACGTGTTTTCTCATGTCATGTCATCTATTTTTCCCTCTAGTCTCTCAATTTCAGTGATCTCTTGCCCTCAGTAACCAACCTTTTACTTTCCACACATTTCCCCAAACCTGAAGAAAGCAATCTCACTCTCCAGAGCATCAGCAGCACACTATTATTCTATGTTGGTGATTTCTGTTTAGGGAGTAGAGACAGAGATGAGGATTACATAACGGCAGATAAAATTATTTGAAACTGAATGCTATGTATTGTTGCAAAAAAATTTCTCTGGAACTCCCACAACGGGGACTTTCTCACTTGTCTCACTTTCTAACTTGTCTCCCCCAGGCTCCCTGCAATCCCAGCATCCCCCCATCGGACCAGATATATAGTCTCTCTCTCTCCCTCTCTTGATTTTCACCCCTTTATTTTTCCAACATTCCCTTTCATCTTTTTTTCTTTTTCTCTTGGGTACTCTTGACACTCAAAACCTCACATTTTATTACACAGAACAAATTAGTACTGCCTATATGTTATTTACACCCAGGTGTCCCATCTTTCTCCACCAAAAAGTCCACCAAAATCTATTAAAGAATTGTATTTTGTGCTGTTTTATTGAAATAACTACTTATTCTACCATACAGACTTATTATGTTACTACTAAGAAGGCAGAAATAGCCAGTGTCAGCTATTTAATAACATATTTTTACAATATAGGTAAAGCAAAATAATTTTATCAACACACAAAAATGACAAAAATCTTCAATTACTTCTTTAAGAGAGATTAGTGTAAGGGAAATTATTGTATCAACATAAAAAAAGATTCTTTGCATTAAGAAATTTTGTCAGAAATGTAACAATTTATATTTTTATCACTAATAAATAGTTGACTAATTATAGTGTTATCAGTAAAAATAGTTACCACTATGATGTGTTTAAAAAGAAATGATTCATGAATTTACATTTCTATGTCACTTCTACAGAGCCTGAAATTATGTGTTTCATGTCTCCTTGTGAATTTCTTGCCTGTGTCTAATACTTGCATGTCCAGTGAGAATGGTATTACCACTCAGAACATTATTTCAATTACTCTGAATTTGATTTTTTAATGGAATGTTGGATTGGAATGTTGGATTGGAAAGTGTTGATTGGACGTATTCCTAGTGGAATGTTGGATTGGAAAGTGATGACAACGTATCTTGTGAATAAACTGACCATTTAGTAGTATTGCTGTACTAGCTAGAAGTAATTTCTCCATTTTCCTTTATCTTTGTCTTTCTTCCTGAGAATGCAAATAGGAGAAAATCAATGTGTTTTTCTCCTACCAATTCTGTGCATGGATAGTGCAATTAAATCAGAAACTCCTACCCAGGGAAGCAAAGTCTTAGTTGAGAGGAGTAATACAGGGAGCAAAAGGCAAATGTGGCAAATGGGAGAAAAAAGGGAAATGAATAATAATGACACAGGGAAGTATATCATCATTCTTTTTCCAAAGAGCATTTGAATTCAAGAAAATAACACTCTTCACTGTTTCTCTCAAACAGAGTATCAACAATCGGGAATCATTCAGATATTCTGACCCTCAAGGAAGTAAATTGGATTGAAGTTAACACACAGATTTTACCAGAGTATTTTTTATTTCGGTGTTTTGGAGAAAAGAGAAAGAATCATAAACAGCATCCCTTGCTAAGTTGATTGCATAATACTAACTTGCAACTTCAAATATAGTATGCTGGTTATGTTTGCCATATTAGTTATTTTATACCCTTGAGAAAAATCTCAGTTTTTATCTATACAGGATATGCTACTGAGAGGCAGCCAGCAACTGATACATTGAGTGCTTTCAAGCAGTATAAAGTTCTTTTGAGGCACTTTCTTGGGTGCAAAGGCTACATGACACCCCTATCTGCAGAAGTCACTGTTGCTATTTTGACTACAGCAGATAATAATGTGAATGGAATGTTCTATAAGCAGGCGTTCACAGGATCAGAATCGTGTCCAAGCATGGTATGGTTAGAAAATACCATTGCTGGCAACTTTTCCCTGGAACCTTACAAAGGCCGTTTATGGTAAGCCTGATGCCTGCTCATACGGAGCTGCATACAAGAGTTGAATGTGCTCAACTGACACTGCCCTGGGAGATAAGAAGATTTCTGTGTAAACACAGTGTACTCAAATTGCACCCACATCATATCAAATATATTCAGTGGCAATCACATTTGTGGTAACTTAACCTACATTGAACCCTGATTGGGGACAATGAGACCACTAAGGTTTGAATGCAGAATGGACTTCAAGGGAATGAATTCCCTGAAGTGATCCATATCTGCAGAACCTTGTATCCTGTGACAATGCATGTCTTCAGTACACAAATAAAGCATTTTATAAAGGTTAGATATTACCATCTAGGCAAAAATACTTTTTCCTAATTTATATTTTATCCAGGATATCTCATGCTCATGCTCAACTTTTATGCATATTGTTTCATTAAACACACACATACAATTATGTGCAAGAAGCTTTTCTAAGTACTTTGCAAATATTAACACATTTAATCCTCATAGAACCCCTAAGAAATAGGCACTCATCATCCCATTTTACAATTGAGGAAACTAAGACACAGAGAAGCTAAACACTGTTTTAGCTTTTCCAGCCAGTGAGTGATTAATCCAGCTTCAAACCCAGAACATCTGCCTCCAGAGTTTGCTTTCAATCTCTGTCTTTACATCGTTTCTCGTTTTGTCTTACCTTGATCGTCCATCCCCATTTAGCTTCTCACACAATACTCATTGCTAAATTCATATCTGCCTTCTTTTAGCTTTCTACTTTGGACATGCACGACTCTGTATCTAGTTTTCTGAAGTAAAAGGTCACTTCACTTCAGGATATTTTCATAGCTAGATATCTAATCCTCCAGCCAAAAGGGTGGTTTGGTGTGACAAAATACATAAACCAGAGAGTTAAAAAATCAACATTAACATATAGGGTGATGCAGAGGTTGCCCTTGAATACTCAGATTTTTTTATAAGGGTGGAAGCTGTGTATTCTTGCCAGGACACTTAGTCCAAGTGCTATAACCAGACCATTATTTTACCTGGTAACCACGACAGTCTGTTCATGTTTGCAAATATTGCACAGAAGTATGGATAGTGATCATATTTTAAACATATAACTTTTCTGAGATTTGAAAATATGCTAAAATTAAGGATAGGTCTGAAAGTTTGGACAGGGCTTTCTTTACTTGATTAAACTTCACTCCCTGAACATCCCTTAAATGTCATCAAAATGGGACTGGGCGTGGTGGCTCATGCCTGTAATCCCAGCACTGTAGGAGGCCGAAGTGGGCAGATCATCTGAGGTCAGGAGTTCCAGACCAGCCTGGCCAACATGGTGAAATCTCATCTTTACTAAAAATACAAAATTAACCGAGCATGGTGGGGGGTGCCTGTAATCCCAGCTGCTCGGGAGCTGAGGCAGGAAAATCACTTGAACCTGGGAGGCAGAGATTGCAGTTAGCAATCGTACCATTGCACTCCAGCCTAGGTAACAGAGCAAGACTCCGTCTCAGAAAACAAAACAAAACAAAACTTAACAAAACAAAAAAAGTCATCGACATGGCAATAAATTTTTTCCAAGGCTAATAATTGATTGTATGGCTAGAAGATGTACACAGGAAAATGGTACTTTTTCTTTCACAGAATCAACCTACAACTAACAACTAGTTACAGCTATGTGATAAGTTAAAACAGTTTTTTTAATCTCTGAGTCTACCAACCACACTTTCAATTAGTATGTAAAAGAGCTAGACATCTCTATTCACTGCCTATCACTTCGGTACCTAAAACAAGTATTAGTTTTGTAGTAAGGAAATATATTTGCTACAATACCTCTTGTGATAACTCCTTTATAAGAATTCTCTATGCTTATCCACTCAAAACACTTGTCTCACTGTCAGAAAAACTGTTGCTCATCAACGAAAGTTTTAAATTCTCTATGGTGCTACCAGCTGGTTCTGACAACCACTCAGTAATCTAAAGACTTAAAGAACTGATAAAATTTCAAGGAGACTACTTCGTATATTTATCAGCAATGCAAGAAAAATGATAGCTAATGTCAAGAACCACAGAAAGACATAATCAATGATATGGTTTGGTTGTATCTCCGCCCAAATCTCACCTTGAATTGTAATAATCTCCAAGTGTCAAGGATGGGGCCACGTGGAGATAATTGAATCATGACAGCAGTTTCCCCCATACTGTTCTTGTGGTAGTGAATAAGTCCCATGAGATCTGATAGTTTTATAAATGGGAGTTTCCCTGCAAACGCTTTCTTGCCTGCTGCCATGTAAGATGTCCCTTTGCTCTGCCTTCCTCTTCTGCTACGAATGTGAAGCCTCCCCAGCCACTGGAACGGAGAGTTTATTAAACCCGTTTCCTTTATCAGTTACCCAGTCTTGGGCATGTCTTTAACAGCAGCATGTGAAAAGACTGATACAGTAAATTAGTACTGGTAGAGTGGGGTGCTGCTGTAAAGATACCCAAGAATGTGGCAGTGATTTTGGAACTGGGTAACTGGCAGAGGTTGAAACAGTTTGGAAGGCTCAGAAAAGGACAGGAATATAAGGGAAAGTTGGGAACTTCCTAGAGACTTATTGAATATCTTTTACCAAAATGCTTTTAGTGATATGGAGAATGAAGTCCAGGCTAAGGTGGTCTCAGATGGAGATGAGAAACTTGTTGGGAACCGGAGCAAAGGTGACCCTTGCTATGTTTTAACAAAGAGACTGGTGGCATGTTGCCCCTGCCCTAGAGATCTGTGGGACTTTGAACTCAAGATGATTTTGAGCATCTGGTGGAAGAAAGTTCTAAGCAGCAAAGTGTTCAAAAGGTCTTTGGTATTGTTAAAAGAATTCAGTTGTATGTATTCAAAAAGATATGATTTGAAATTAAAACATGTTTAAAAGGGAAGCAGAGCCTGAAATTTCAGAAAATTTGCAGTCTGGCATTGTGATAGAAAAGAAAAATCCATCTTCTGAGAAGAAATTCAAGCCAGCTGCAGAAAATTGCACAATTAACCAGGAGCCAAATGTTAATTGCCAAGAGAATGGAAAAAATGTCTTCAGGGCATGTCTCAGAGGTCTTCACGGCAGCCCTCCCATCACAAGCCAGGAGACCTAAGAGAGAAAAATGGTTTCCAGGGCTGGGCCCAGGACCTTGCTGCTTTGTGCAGTCTCAGGACTTGGTGTCCTGTGTCTCAGCCATGGCTAAAAGTGGCCAACAGAGAGTTCAGGCCTTAGCTTCAGAGGGTGAAAGCCCAAAGCCTTGGAGGCTTACATGTGATGTTGAGCCTGTGGGTGCATAGGAGCCAAGAATTGAGGTTTGAGAGCCTTCACCTAGACTTCAGAGGATGTGTGAAAATGCCTGCATGTCCAGGCAGAGGTGTGCTTCAGAGGCAGAGTCCTCATAGAGAACCTATGCTAGGGCAGTGCAGAAGATAAATGTGGGTTTGAAGCCCCTATGCAGTGTCCACTGGAGCTCTGCCTAGTGGAGTTGTGAAAAAAGGGCCACCATCCTCCAGACCCCAGAATGATAGATTCACTGACAGCTTGCACTGCATGCTTAAAAAAGCTGCAGACACTCAAAACCAGCCCATAAAAGCAGCCAAAATTGGTGCTGTACCCTTCAAAGCCACAGAGGTGGAGCTGCCCAAGACCATGAAACCCACCTCTTGCATCAGCATGACCTGGATGTGACACATGAAGGCAAAGATCATTTTGGAGTTTTAAGGTTTGACTCCCCTGCTGAATTTCAGACTTGCATGGGCCCTTCAGCCCCTTCATTTTGGTCAATTTCTACCATTTGGAATGGCCGTATTTACCTAATGCCTGTGCCCCCATTATATATAAGAAGTAACTAACTTGCTTTTCATTTTACAGGCTCATAGGCAGAAGGTACTTGCCTTGCCTCAGATGAGACTTTGGACTGTGGCCTTTTGAGTTAATGCTGAAGTAAATTAAGACTTTGGGGGACTACTGGGGAGGCATGATTGGTTTTGAAATGTGAGGACATGAGATTTGGGAGTGGCCAGGGGCAGAATGATATGGTTTGGTTATGTCCCCACTCAAGTCTCACCCTGAATTTTAATAATCTCCATGTGTCAAGAGCAAGGCCAGGTGGAGATAATTGAATCATGAGGGTAGTCTCCCCCATACTGTTCTTGTGGTACAGAATAAGTTTCATGAGATCTGATTGTTTTATATATGGGAGTTCCCCTACACAAACTTTCTTTGTCAGAAGAAGGAGATTAAAAAGGCTTAGCTGGCACTGCAGGATGAGCTTAGGAAGTCTGGAATTAATGGGAGGTCTGACTCTATCCTAGCAAGGCTATGATTGCCATGCTGTGATTCAAGGCAAATATCCAGGCACTCATCTAAAGAAATACAACAGGCAGATCAGTGTTGTTGTTATTAAAAACCAAGAGAAGCAACTTTAATTGTCAATGAGCCATTTTAAGGGGAAGACTAGGTATATATGCATAAAATAAAATGAAATTTTTCTACCATTATTATTTTTCTTTCTTTTTGGAAGGCCACACGGTCAGTACAGAGGCAAAGAACAGAATAGATGTTATTATGTATAATGATATCATAGTGGTCTATTTTACTTTCATTTTCTCTGTCTTCTTTAATCTTATCACAATGCATTTAGAGTTAATGCTCTCATGTCAAAACTGAAAAAAAAAAAAATGTCTGGCAAAAATAAACTCTTTCACAACTTTATTGGATCTTGAACTCAGGTTTTCTGACTACAAGGAGACTGTGTATTTCCCCAGTGGAACATTTACTTCAATTCTGAGTGCACTGAAAGTAGGGTTACAACATAGTTTTATGTTCACCACCCACAAATATTGCATAGCATCTTGCTTTTATATATTTAATTCATCCTAGTTGCCTTAATTTAAATTAGGCAGAGAAGAATTTGATTAAGAAGGGTGCATACAGTCTTAGAAGCATTACTCACCATTATTTATTAATGTGCTAAATAATATTTTGAAAAATCTTACAACATCTAAAGCTACTCATAAAATATATATAGATACATTTATTTGGAGTGTAATAGAACTAGGTTTGGCTGTAAATCCACCTAAATTTAGAATTTGAAAGAATAATTTCCTCAATATTATAAATAAGAACTGAGCATTTATAACCTACTGTAACATTGGGTTGTAGTAACATTATAATGTATTATAAATATAATAAGCATTTATAAGTAGTGTAATTTACTATAAACATTATACATTATAAATATTAGCTTGTCTACACTTAGACATACTGAAGTTTGTATTTTTTAAAATTCATAATACCAGGGACTCATGTCCCATATCATAAACTTTAGTCCAGAGAAATGTGATTTAAGTATACTTATTTGTTTCTTCTTCAGCATCCAAATATTTCCTTTCTATTCATTTCTTATGCAAACAAATGAAATAATTAATGTTTCCCTGGTGCCCTTTTTCTGGGCCTTTATACCATTATCTAAATTCATTTCATGTGTATTACTTTACTTGAGCTTTTAGAATGAAATGTCTGTTTTATTGCTTTCTTTTTTTTGTCATTGTTCCATCACAGTCTCAAACATACGCATCCACTCATAATATTTTAGCTTTTGTCTTAAAATAAGAAATGTTTTTAAAACATATCTTCTGCTGGGTGTGGTGGCTCATGCCTGTAATTCCAGCACTTTGGGAGACCAAGGCGGGCAGACCACTAGGTCAAGTGATCGAGACCATCCTGGCCAACATGGTGAAACCCCATCTCTACTAAAAATACAAAAATTAGCTGAGCGTGGTGGCATGCGCCTGGAATCCCAGCTACTCAGGAGACTGAGGCAGGAGAATCGCTTGAACCTGGGACACAGAGGTTGCAGTGAGCCGAGATCGTGCCACTGCACTCCAGCCTGGCACCAGAGTGAAACTCTGCCTCAAAAAGAAAACAAACAAACAAACAAACAAAAATATCTTCTAGGTTTACCTGTTATTTTTATCTGATTGCCAAAAGTTTATAATACTTTTCTTTATTTTACCTGACTTCACTTATGATTCTTCTAACACCTTTAGAAATATCTATCTCCTTCTCTTGCTAGTGATAAATATTGTAAATGAAGATGAGACCTGTTTTACTATACTCTAAAAATCAACTTGGAAAGTTCTGATCATAGGAGAGAACAAAGTAAACACTATTATAATCCCCTTTTGATCACTGGGAGGCAAAACATTTGAGGAAAATTGAGTCATTGAATTGGTCTTTCCTCTGCATTTCATCTAAAGCTTAAAGGAAACCTGATGTGATTGCAGTATTAATTCAGACCTATAGGCCCCAGGACCTCATTATCTGAGAAAAACAGAGGCTTTTCAAATATGATGTACAAAACAGATTTTTTTCTTCTAAAACATAATAAAAACTAAAATAAAAAGAACAAAAAACAAGGAAAGACTTTGAAGTATTTCCCTAAAGAAGAATTAAAAGTAGATATTGTTATAGAGAAGTTCAAAGTTTCTTCACTACTTTTTGTTGTTACCTTTAGAAAGAGAAGATTTTTCAAGGGCACACCCCATAAGACTCTAATTAAGATATAAGCCATTCACAAAGGATTTAAATTCCTGCTGATTGGAATCAGTATGAACAATGAGGGTCTGAATCTGCAAATTCACTTTTCCAAGAAAAATTATGATAAATTTTTAAAACAGTAATCACATTTGTAAAAGGACTTTTCAGAATGCAACTTGAAGGAAAAAAGATGTATTAGGCAGTAAAACAAGTTTTAAGAATTATAGCATTATCCTTACTCCTAAACTATGAGATTTTAACACATCAGCAAAAAACCTTACAGATAAAAGATCCTTGACAGATAAATTTCTTCAATAACAAATCTTAGTAGTTTCAAATTAAATTCCTTATCAAGTCTTATTAATTTCTTCCCCAAAACAGGCTTCATTTCCCTCAAAGTCACCTTTTAACCCCTGTGCTTCCTATTGGAAATTGTCTTCTTTCTATCTTATGTTTTTCTTTCAGTCTGTTTATACCACTGTGCAAAATTCTGTACAATTTTATCTTGAACAAACATCTCTCATTTATTCTTTTCTTTCCTACATGATCTGCCACTACTTGAACCATGTCTTTCATCATCCCAGCTGTGAGTTCTGAGGGTGGACTACTACCTCATCCACTTTTGGATGGCTCCACAAGCCATTCCTAATGTTATTTCCAGCCAAGTCCTCTGAAGACACTGGTTTTCAGGTGATACTCCCGAACCATGAGTTTTAATCACTGGTTGTTTCTTGTACACCACATCAAGTACGTATTTTCTTTTCTTTCTTTGGAGATTTTCTGAAGTCTCATGTATGCTATGTGGCAGAAACTGTGCTAAGCAGAGGGGAACAAGACACAGCCCCTGCAATTTTTGATTTTACACTCTATTAGAGAAGACAACCACTGAACAAGTAATTACAAGGACATTGAATTTCAGAAAAGAAAACTGTAGCAAGTCATGTGAACATTTAAAGGGTGCATTATTTATCTTATTTCGCTTTACAGACGATTCCTCTCATATTTTTTCCTCCTACGAGCTTTCCCTTGAAGTTAGGCATACTAAACTACTTAACATTTACTAAACACACTTACTTAACATTTACTAGACATATACTTATGTCGTATTCCCCATTCTTGAACCTCCACTGTGCAAGATTCTTAAAAATCTAGGGAAGGCAGCGTCCCAAGTATAATACCCACTTTTGTGGTTTCTGTGTATCCTCTACATACTTCTGTTATGATACTTATCACCTTATATTTTAATATCAGTTGTATGTGTCACAAGTTGTTATAATAGTATCTTGAGGGCAAGAACCATGTTTTAGAAATGTTTACACCATTCAAGCATCTGGAATGACGTTTGTCAACTTACCAATCACTTAATATAGGGTGTATTGGCTTGCACTTCATTGCTTTTATAGGTCAGTTGTTTTGTATTCTTTTCCAAATAGATTGCCAAGCAATTAATTAAAAACAATGACTACAATTCATGTTTTCCATAATTCCCCGCTAATGAACCTGGCACATGTTCATGCATACCCTATTCTTTATCCATACACTGAAGTCCTTTTACTTTGCCAAGCCCTCTGTAGTCCCAAGGCCTTGTTTATACCATTTACTTCTTGTATTATTTTGTGCTTCTCAAACTGGTGTGCATATTCCTGCAATTTTGGAAGTACAAAACTGAGTGTAATTATTTAATGAAGTGGCAGGATAAATATAATGTTATGTCTTAGAATATCAATTTATGTCCAATATTTAAAGAAAAAGAGAATAACATGTAAATAATTTTAAATATTTATAAACAACTTCAGATGCATAATATAATACAAAGTGTGAATCATTTTCAAAGTGATAAATGAAATTTTCATAAAATTTCAAATTTACAGGGAGCTATCTGAGCTAAACTTTGACATTGTTCTATGATTGGGGTACTTTGGAGGAAGATTTGTAAAGAGCTTGAAATTTAGTGGAATAACTAAGGGCTTTGAAAGTACCCAGATTTTGTTATGATCAAGGATCTATTTCTCACGAATTGTAAGATAATTTACCTTTCTGAATTTTAGTTCCTTTATTTATAAAATGATAATAGCTGAGCGTGGTGACGTGCACCTGTAATCCCAGCAAACTCGGGAGTCTAAGGCACAAGAATCGCTTGAACCTGAGAGGCAGAGGTTGCAGTGAGCCAAGAGAGTGCCACTGCAGTCCAGCCTGGACAACAGAGTGAGACTCTGTCTCAAAAATAAATAAATAAATAAATAAATAATGATGATAATAATTAATTCAGCAGGTTACTCTGAGCATTAAATATGATGATGAGTGTAAAGTGCCTAGCACATAGTAGACAAAGTATAACTGAGTCTCAAGAAATAATTTATAGAGAATGTCTAAGAAATGATGACTATCCTGTCATCAATATTAATATTGTGTTTATTTCTAAACTAGAACTTTTATAGCTATAGGTGTTCTTTGGGCATTACATTGAGAAAATTTAAAGAACCAAATGTAATAAGAAAGTATATTATACAATAGCTCATTTAGATGCAAATTCAAACTCAGTTTTATTTTAACTGAAAGAACTACCATCTGCTTGGTGTCCACAGTCTCTTAGCAAAGGATTAGAGGTTTCAGGTCAATGCTTAAGGGACGCAAATGTCCATGACAGGATAAATAGAAGGCTACCACCAGATTTAGCACTCTTGTCAAATACTCTAGTGGAAAGGCCAAGGTTCAAGTGTCACAGAACAAAACTCCTCTCACATTAAGTGCCTGTCTCTTAAGCAAGGCTCTTGAGAGCATTTCATTTCCTTAGAAAGGAGTAGTACAAATCTTTCTACACTTACCATGAGAAAAAAGAGAAATGTCAGGTGATCAAACTAATAAATGAACTGAATAAAATTTAAAAAAAAAAAGGCAAAAGGAGGCTGTCATGCCTAAACATTTCTGAAAACAATTAGTAATAAACATGTTCTAATCAACTCACATGGGGGAAAAAATGCTGTCAAGGATACCCAAATAATTTATTAAAATACATATATAAATATTTTCCTTAGTGTAAAGAATGTTTTAAGTATTTCCATAAACTTTTAAAAAAAGAACCATAAAAATTTAGATTGATTAGTTGTTTCTTAAATTGTTTCTTAAATTGTTTCTCTTGCTTTTTTTGTGTGTGTGAAATTGGCATAATTCCAAACAGGTAATTTTACCTTCATTTGAAACGGTAATTAATTCTCTGAGAACTTAGAGAAACCATTGTCTTTACTGCTTGATAGTCAGAATCATAAGAAAATGATCTGAAACACAATAATATGATATAAAATAAAATTGTTCTTTGAGTGGGTTTATTTCTTGAACATGCATTTTAAATGAGGACATCATTGAGTATAACAATGACGTCCACTGGTAACGTGGAGTAAATTGATTTCCCTCAGTCACTTAACCAACTGAACTATAATTACAAGTGCAGTCCATTAACTGCAAGGGTTTAAATTCTTTCTTCTTGTTGTATATATTCAACAAGGTATGTACGTGAAATTATCATACTAAACAACTGTTAAAGAAAATAATTGCTAGGAATAAAAATTCTTCATTCATTGGGGGTATATTCTGAACGAGGTTTTATGGGATAGAAAAGAACATTACTGGATAGAATACCTGAAAAGAATATTCCTTTTTAATCTCAATGCATCCAGAAGCATGTTTATTCTTTCCAGGAGAAACAGATATTTTGGCGTATTTGTTTGCTTTAAGAAAGGCACAAATATATTTCAAAGAAGAGCTTTCTGACATTACTCTATGATTCACAAAACAACTTCATAACTATGGTCTGGGTATTTAAAAAATACAATAATTTTCATCAGAAATATCTGCCTTTATGAAAGCTAGTTATATTGGTGGGTTTCCCTAATTTTTTTATTTGTTTACTATCTACATTCCAGATGGAATGGTTATTTTGTCATCAAATTCTGGTGGTTTTTTAATATTTTTTAATTAAGGTCAAAATAGCAATTGCATTCTTTACTCATCAAATTCTTTACTTTTCTCTTTTTGAAAGCATTCACATGCGATGTTACTCATTTAATTCATGCACTGCATGTAGCAGAATGAGCCTTCAAAACGATGCCAAGATAATTGTAGTACCCACTTTCTGAAACTTGGTCCTTAGTCACTTTCTAAATCTGTATTATGATAATAGTTAACATATTATCTTTTTAGTTACATAATCTGTGAAATATTTACATGAATATATAATTTCTCTCCTTTTATTATATACATGATTGCTGCTATATTTTTACTTCAGGTTTTTGGGTAAATGTAACTGGTAACATGAAGTTCCAAGTTACACTTATAATTCTTCAATTATTTCTTGAAACCAAGGTATGCCCTTTGCTAGTAAAAGATACAAAAGACTTGAGTGATACTTACTCTTCTCCTGGACATCCTATAACTGAAATACTGTGATCTAAAGTTGGTTCTTATTGATACATTTTATGTTAGAAGATAAGGAAGTAACAAAGGGAAGAAAAAATATTTAATACAGATATTCAAACATATTTATTAAAAATAGGAAAGTAATTAGATAGCAATTATAGTTTTCATTTCCCTAACTGGTCACCTGTTGTTTTTTATAAAAATCTTAACCCACTACCTGTTCTATATTTTCTTTGCCCTCACCAAGCACCTCAGTGGGTCTTGGTCATTTGCCTGGTAGGACCACCAAAACTTTGATTTTTGAAGGGTCTGAATCGTTAGCAGTCCTGCTTAAATTGGGTTGTAGTTTTTCATTGACTTCAATCACAGGACATGGTAGTACTGAGATACTCTAAGGAATGTCCTATATTTCAGACATAATCTTCCTATGTCCTTTGTATAGTAGCATGCTAATTCCTTTTGGTAATCTGAATCCACCATCCCAGCCAGCAGAGTAACTCTTTTCTGTGCCAATTGATTGAAAGGCATGAAAAGCTCCAAGTGACCATGTGGCAGTCTTAACTTACAGCTTAATTAAAGTATTATTATGTCTCATAGAGGAAGCATTCCTTCCTTTTGAATGCTAGGTTGTCTCAACCATCCAGACCACTAAGGTATGTGGTAATGAGGAATGGAGGTAAAAATTGTGCTAGTGTGTCGCTAGAAATAGTAGTAAGTGATGCCACTTTCATTTCCATTGTGAAGCAGGTTCACTGTGCATTGGTTACAAACTTGTTTATGTCTCGTGAGACAGAATACAATCATAAACGACAAGTTACTTGAAGCAGATGTATTACTCACAGATAGGCATCAAAGTACAGCAGAAACCTAGAATTCATTGTGAACAGGTGACTCAAGGCTCAGGAAAGCTGCCCAGGGCAGACAGAATCCTGACTATGCATGTCTCATTTGCGCCTCAGTTGAGAGACCAAGGAAAGCAACCCACTGTAGGGTTTACACCTCAGGGCAACCTGATGCACTAGGCAAAAGCTTTGAAGGACATATTTTTATGAGGGCTGCAACTGAGCCCATGTTGTTTGTCAGGCACCCCTTATCTCAGGGTGTTGCACTCCCAGCACATTCCACGGTTATTCTTGATAAAGACAAGCTAGAAAAGAGATAGAACTGAATCGATCCAAGGTACCCAAATAACTGTACTGCATTCACCCCTTGACTCTTGGATGAGAGAATACTTGTAATGAGAGAAACAGCCCCATATATTGACACAAATGTAGAGCACATACACCCATCTGGAGCATACTGTCCGAGCCTTGGAAGGTATTAGCATTGCACAATTTTATCAAGCTAGCTGTTTCAGGATAAGAAATGTGATAATATAAGTGAATTCCTTGTGCATAGACCTATTGTCACATTTCACAGCAAGTACAATTAATATTGTTTTGCAAGGTAACTACTTCAGAGAAGGCTACTACAGGCAAAGTAGTGTTACCCTTTCTGACAGAAGTGGAAGAGCTACTTCTATTAGTAAAAATAAGACTAAATAGAATTTAAAGGTTCAATGTCTTCAGTTTCATTGACATTTTCCCATATGTGTCCATTCCATTTATCAGGATCCCATTCCTTACCAATTAGAGACTTTCTTTAATAAAACACACTGTCACAGGATTCTTAGGGTGCCCCTTTTCAGGCTGGAAAGCTCTGTGGCTGGTTGCACCTTTGCCAAAGCTTTGATTGGGCCTACTGGGCTCATTCCACCCACTCGGCCTGGCAGGCTGCACTCAGCTCATGTTACTGGCCTGGATCCCATGCATGCCAATGGAGAGCCAGGCATGGAACGGTGAGGTGAGGGGTGTGTAAGTGAGCAAGCACATAGCCAGGCATGCTGGCTGTTCAGGGTGGGCAGCAACAAACACCAGCATGGGCGCCAGCTTCCTATGAGGCTGAGGCTGGACCAGGTATCTCTCAAGCACATTTCACAGTTGGCACTGGGGAACACAGTGACGCCAAGAAATTTGAAGACACTGGGAACTGCAGAGCCCCAAAGAGGGTATCACAGTCCTGGCTTGGGGAGCTCCTAGGTTTGAGCTCTCCTGAGGGCCTCAGATCTTCTTTCCTTCTCTCTTCTATCTTTCTTGTTGCCTGTAACATGGTGAGCAAGGGGCATGTTTTAGCCCTGTTTGTGTTACAGCTCTTCCAGCCCCACCATTCGGTAGGTCCTAAGTTCTTGTCCCGCATCCAGGAAGAATGAGGTATGTGAACAAGTGGAGGGTAAGCAAGGCAAAGACATGCTTTATTGAGTGACAGAACAGCTCAGAGGAGATCCACAGTGGGTAGCTTCTTTCCACAGCTCAGACGAGATCCACAGTGGGTAGGTTCTTTCCTCACCTAGCTGAGTCTGGAGTTTTTATGGGCTTCAGAGGGGAGGAAGTGCATGGTCATTGGTCCATGGGTGGCCATCTGTAGGCCCAGAGAAAGTACCAGAAGTTCTCATTCTGGTCCACAGAACTGGCAGCACAGCCCCCAGGCCTTAGGCTGTCCCCAGCCTGAAGGTGGGGTTTTACTGGGGACCAACTCCTTTCTGCCCAGGCGCCTGTCTGCTTCCTGCAGCCATTATACTGCCATCCATGGTGCCCAGAGCACCCAGGCTGTTCATGCCGAGGGTCACCAGCAAGCCTGTGCCACACCATTCTTAGCCCCTGCTTGACCTCCCTCCTTGCTCATCAGTGCCGAAAGTCTAGAGGGGACTGAGGTGGCAAGGAACTTACGTGTCAGCGTTACCCCGAGCATGGGCACACTGGCCAGCTTGTGACAGCACTCAGGCTCGGCCACAACAATTTTTCTCTGAAACCACAGCAAGTGCCAGGAGCAGGAAGAAACCAGGTAACGGGAATAGGCACTTCTGATCCTGAGGTGGCAGGAGGGTCCCTGAGAGTGCCCAGGCCTGCAACTGCAGCTAAGCCACTGCAGCTGCACCCAGGAGGGCAGGGCTCCCACCCCTCCACCATGGAAGGGGGTGGGGCTTTCACCTGTTTCTGGCTTGCACCAGCTCCATGGCGTGTGCAGCCCCAGCCATGCCTCCCCTACTGCAGCTGGCCTCATGACAATGACTCCAGACTGGCCACTGCTTCTGTGAACACCCTATGATGTTGGGAATTCAATTTGTGCTGTAGTGGCCACTATTGGGATGAGACTGGGGTCTGGTTTTCAGAAATCTTCATGCTGTGGCTATAGAAGGTAAGGATTTCTTTCAGGCCATACATAGAAACTTTCAGGTCACTTATTTAGCACTTGACATGTGAAATTCAAGCCCTAAATTTACCCTTTTCTTCCCCAACATTCTCCAGTGCAGTTAGTTTGACTAAGGAGTATAATGAGTTTGATTGGCTACTCCTAACTGACAAAGTTAGGATTTTATAGTTTGTACTGGACAAAGTCATGATTTTGTAGTTTATACAGTTTTTTGTCAATGTTAGGATAAATGTGATCTTCTTTGCAGCTTTCTACATCGTAAGTGGGTAAAGAAGTCTATGCATATAGTCTCTTAATAAAGGCTTTTTTATAATACATGTAAAAGTGTGTTCTCTGGTCTCATCACTCAGTTTGTGATCATAAATACATTTCCATAATCTTCACATTCTTTCTGAAGAAATTAAAAATTTAATATGGTTATAAATCACTCAGTTCAGATTTATTTATAAGTACCAATTATACTAGACAAAATGTGTAAGAGAATTATTAACATGACACAACAACATGAGAAAACTTATACAGTAATTAGAACATAGTTGTCTTAGATCAATGCAATTCCTCCCCGGTTTTACAAATATTCAGTTTAATTATTTTTATGTTGGTGATTTTCATACTATATAGCTGCTGTAAAATAAGTATATAAAAATATTCATTATAAATATTTTGACCCAGGTTTATGAGCATAGGCTGCATAGCATGTATTTAATCTCAGTTGGTCTAGATTGATGACCTGCTTATCTGCAAACCTTCCTGGAGTATAATGATAATTCTTGATTAATTTTATGGAACATGTTATATAAAGAGAAATAATTTTTCTATAACCTTACTCAGCACATAGTTAGAGACTTGGAGAAAAAGTTAATCTCCTGTGATTCAGCAGTGGGAGGATAAAGAGATACTTCACCTTAAGATTGGTGGGAATCATTACACAACTTCCTTTAATATAAACTTACACACAGGTTGTTCACCTGTATATTTCATAAAGGTAAGTTCATCTTTTATACATTCCATGGCAATTGGACTTTTTATTTAAATTCTTTCATTGCCATTCTCCCATATTTACAATAAGGGACTATCTCATTTTTAATAGATAAATAACATATTAAATAAAGACTTAAATATCTGATCCCAATAAACATTGTGTAAAAATTACCATCTCTTTAAAAATCTCACTTTGTATCTATTTGTAAATTTATTTATTTTTTAAATTTCATTAGCTTTAGAAGTACAAGTGATTTTTGGTTACATGGTTAAATTGTATTGTGGTAAATTTGGGGCTAAAAGCCACACTAAAAGTGTACCCATCACCCAAATAGTGTACATTGTGCTGAATAGCTAATTTTTGATTCCCTGCCCTCCCCACTTCTGATTCTCCAATGTCCATTATACCACTCAGTATCTCTGTCTTTGTGGTATTTGATTTTTTATTCCTGAGTTACTTCACTTAGAATAATGGCCTCTGGTTTCATCCAAGCTGCTGCAAGAGATATTATTTCATTCTTTCTTAATGGTTGAGTGGTATTCCCTGGGAGATTATACAGATGAAAATGTGATATCTATCATGTATTCTTTATCCATTCTTCAGTTGATGGACACTTAGCTTGATTCAATATCTTGCAACTGTGAATTTTACTGCAATAAACATGCATGCAGGTGTCTTTTGATAGAATTAATAACTTATTTTTCTTTGATTAGATACCTAGTAAAAAGATTTCTGGATCCAATGGTAGATCTACTTTTATTTATTTGAGAAATCT
Source organism: Papio anubis (assembly GCF_008728515.1). NCBI lineage: Eukaryota > Metazoa > Chordata > Mammalia > Primates > Cercopithecidae > Papio > Papio anubis. The sequence goes on along the minus strand of NC_044988.1, from coordinate 40,456,502 downwards.
CCATAATGTTTTCCATAGAGGTTGTACTAATTTACATTCCCACCAACAGTGGATAAATGTTGTGTTTTAGGAAAGAACGTTCAACATCACCAATCATCAGGGAAATGCAAATGAAAACCACAATGTAAATTTCAGTTACATGCAATGAAAGGGCATGATCAGTAAATTATCTAATATTCGTGATGTGAATTGTTTGATTATGGAAAATTAACATAATACTATTCAGTAATCTAACTTAAAAAATTCATATATTACAGCAAAAAGAAATCATATTGTAGTGTAAAGTAGATAAAATTTGAAATATGATTATGAAGGATCACTATTAGGGTTTGGGTGAATAGTATAAGTTTGTTATTTACAGATTTATATTCCATGGTATTTTGAAATTCACAATATGGTAATACTATAGCATCTGATTTATTATTTGCATGATTTGTGTCTTTGGAGATTAAATATGTCCATATTTTAAATGGGAAACAACCCATACTGTAAAATGCATACTAGGTGGTCATTAAATATTGAAAAGGTTATATTTTAACCATATTGTTAGAATGGAGGTTCAAAATAATAAAGTTGAGTTATAAGATGAGAATTATATTCTTATACATACTTCTGAAATTATGCACATTTTAAAGACTATTCTAATATTTAATTTCATCTTAAGGATTTACAATGTGATCATTTATTTTATTTTGGAAATAATAGTTATGCAGCATTGATTTTATATTATCTATAACATACTATATGATAAAAATTAGCATATAAAATACATGCTCAATATTTTAATATGATTCAAAATGTCTATGTCTGCTTTACAGCAACTTCAGATTTTCTTTTTTTTATTATACTTTAAGTTCTAGGGTACATGTGCACAACGTACAGGTTTGTTACATATGTATACATGTGCCATGTTGGTGTACTGCACCCATTAACTCATCATTTACATTAGGTATATCTCCTAATGCTATCCCTCCCTCCTCCCCGCTTCCCACAATAGGCCCCGGTGTGTGATGTTCCCCTTTCTGTATCTAAGTGATCCCATTGTTCAATTCTCACTTATGAGTGAGAACATGCAGTGTTTGGTTTTCTGTTCTTGCGATAGTTTGCTGAGAATGATGGTTTCCAGCTGCTTCCATGTCCCTACAAAGGACACGAACTCATCCTTTTTTATGGCTGCATAGTATTCCATGGTGTACATGTGCCACATTTTCTTAATCCAGTCTATCACTGATGGACATTTGGGTTGATTCCAAGTCTTTGCTGTTGTGAATAGTGCCACAATAAACATATGGCACTATTCACAATAGTGAATATAAATAGTATAAATAAACATCTTAAAGACTGTTAAGAGTGTGGTAAAGTTTCTTATTACTGTTGTGTCTTTATTCATTGTATTAAGCCAGCTCTGGAATGGTCAGAGGTCTAGCTGCAATGGCCACCAATGTCATGGTTTCTTCATGGCAAGTCTTATAATTTTTCAGTCTTATCTTTGTGTTTTTGTCATTTTTGCTTCTATTTGAAAGTGATTTTCACTGAACGTGTGTTTTCAGTCTATGCTATTGTCCCACAAAAGTTAATGTCTGATACAGACCTAATGTTGCTGTTCATGAGATGTAGTTATATGAAAGACACCATTTGGCTTTCTGTACTATTTTTTTCTTAAAACATATTTTGCCTGAAAATGATTTTGCCATCTTTATTCTCTTTTTCTGAATATCCCTGCTGTATGAGTCCCCATCAATTATATCTACACTTTCTGGTTTGGTTAAGTCTTGATTTTGTTAAGTCTCTTGTGTAAGCAGCCTTTACCTAAATTTCTTTAAAAATGTTTTACTATGTAAATAAGACATATTAATTTTAAATAAACAGAATATGCAAAAAGGAATCTCTAAAATTATCTCACACCAGAGAGTAACACTGTTTATATATGGCATATTCTTTCAGATGTCTTATATATATATATCCTTATTGCTCATTATATCAAAAGTAAAATCATTTTAGTATTTTTCTGACATTGATGAGAATACCTGTAATATTTCACTAGTAAATAAATACAAAGCATTATAGCCGATTATTAGGGTTTGTGTTTTTTGTTATAATGTTATAATGTTCTTAATTTTATCAATAAATTTTAATGTCGATGTCAGTGATTTGTTTTTGATTATATTTTATACTTTTGAAATATAAGAGCAATGGATTTAATTAATACACTGCCTACTGCTAAATATATTTTATGCCTTTGTATTAAAATCTGCATGTTTAATTAGATATAATTATTTGACACTACTATATCAACTTTTTAAAATTTATTTGGGACTTATGTGTGTGTGTTGTTCATTACTGAGATTGGTCTTTAATTAATGTGGTATTTGTTTCTAGGCTTTATATCAGAAAGGTTTTGTTGTTAATTTTTTTTTCCTCTGTAAACATGTTTTGAGATTATTTCATCTTCAACTTAAATATAGTAGAGTTTAAATAGCTTAATTTGTAAATATATATAAATTAAGAATATTAATTCTTACAGCTATACATTCTTATATATATTCATTTATCTCTTTCTACATATACATACACATATGTAGATATGTATACATAACCATATACATATGTAGAGAGAGAGAGAGAGAGAAATATATATATTCTGAGAAAAGTATGGCCTGAGAACTTTTCAGAACTACACAAAGTTCTTCCTTTCCAATGACATTATCTGGGCTAGGCCAATTTTTGTGCATGTGTGTGTGTATTAAAACAAAGTAACATAAGAGAATAATAGGTTGAATACAGAAGAAAATATGAAGAACCCAACTGCTTCTATTCAAATACAGATGAAAGAAAATTTGAAAAATGTAAAAGCACGCCAAAATTCATACTACAATTTTTCCCTTTTGGAAAATATATACATTTTTCCATGGGAAAAAGTGCTATGTTAACATTTAATAAATTATTTAATGTATTTTAAAATAAAATAATAAATACATACCTCTGAAATTCAGTTTTAATTTATCATGCGACAACTGTTGATAAATGAAACCTCACATAAATGATAGTCTCTTGGAATTCTCAAAACTGTGTTTAGCCTATGCAGGGTTTTCTGGATCTGTTTGATAATCATTTTGCCAGTCATTAGCTATATCAACTTACTTTTTCTTTTTTTGGATTGTGAAATCTTTCCTTTGTATGGAAAAATACATATTCTAGACTGCCTTGGATTTAGAGTTTCAGATGTGGTACAGGTTGCACCAATAAGAAGAATATATAAGGAATTTGGAACATAGAAATAAAGCAGCATGAGAAGAGACCAATCATTTGATGGTTGACCATTCCGCTAGCCAGTATGGTCCAAAAGACCTTAGATTTTCTTGTTGCTGCTATATCAGAGATGCTTCAGTAAAACCTCCTAGCTTCATAAAAGGTATGGGAAAAATGCAGAACACCCATTTCATAGTTTAGATCATGGTGAAAGAGGGACAATACTAGAACCAATACTGCATAGCAGTTGATTAAACACTGTCTTGATATATAAAGGCAGAAAACTGTGGTATCTGCTGTGACTCTGAGAGTTTTTCCTAAAAGCTCAGCCAAGCTTCCATTTTTTAGTTTTTCAACAAATCTGTATTTCTATAAATCAACCAATTTTTAAAAATACATTGCAATTTATAATTCACATACAAATAGCTGGCATAAATTCTGTTTTCTGCAGCTGAATCCCTCAGATACTATTTGTCCTCCCTGAAATATGCTATGTCTTGCACTTAAACCAGTTGAGCCATTAGCATATTTTGAAAAATAAATATGGCCGACGTCTTAATTCATGGATAGCTATCTTTATATTTTGCACCTCTTGACAAATTTAGATAAACGTATATTTCTAAAAATTTGCCATACATTAGGGCATTTTGGAGTCTGTTAAGTATATTAGTGGTGCTAATTCTGAGTAACTGTGATCAAATTATACACTGTTAGTGTTGCCCCTTGTTTTTCTCTTGTTTAAGTGTTTTTGAGATATACCTGAAAATTTTCTATTCTATTAGTCAGTTCTAAGGTTTTGGCTACTTTCAAATATATCGATTTTGCTTTAACTTTTCTTTAAATATATTATTGCTCCAGATTCAATATTTTAATGGTTAATTCATGAAATTTTATGAGCTCTTTTGAAATGAATGTAATGATATTAGTTATGTATGTAAAAATGTGTATTTAAATATGTCTGTGTGAATATATATATATGTGTGTGTGGGTGTTTTTCATTTTATTCCTTCGTCAATGACTGAAAACATTGTGCAGACAACCCATCATTATTTTCTGGCTGTCAATTTATTTTAATTGTTTATACTGTATACATTTTACATATCATTTGAGTGCATACGTATTCACAAAAGATATAGCTTTGCTGTTAATTTAATTTACCAATATAAATATTTTTCTCTTAAGTTTTCTTCTTTTCTGCATTTCTGTGTCTCTGTTTATGTGTATATGAGTAATATATAATATATATTCTTATTTGAGTCCATAGGAAAAAATGAGATAATTTAAAATCACTAAGTATGCCTGTTGTAATAAGTGTAAAATAGAAAAAGAAATCCAATTTATAACAATTTATCAAACCTTAAAATCTTTTTTTAAAGGCTTTATTCCTATATTCGTTCTTTATGCCCTGTGTTTTATTGTTTCTTAGAATCAAGAAAGGCTTACTACTTCGTTTTTACAATCTTCATGATTAATTTTTTTTTTTTTTTTTTTTTTTTTTTTTGACCGAGTCTCGCTCTGTCGCCCAGGCTGGAATGCAGAGGTGCAATCTCGGCCCACTGCAAGCTCCACCTCCGGGTTCAAGCAATTCTTCTGCCTCAGCCTCCCAAGTAGCTGGGATTGCAGACATGTGTCACCACACCTAGCTAATTTTGTATTTTTAGTAGACACAGGGTTTCTCCATGTTGGTCAGGCTGGTCTGGAACTCCTGACCTCAGGTGATCTGCCCGCCTCGGCCTCCCAAAGTGCTGGGATTACAGGCGTGAGCCACAGTGCCTGGCGAAAAAAAATATTTAATATCTTAATCTTCATTAGTATAATTGTCAGCATTAAAAAAATGGTATATTTTTAGTCTTGCTGTTAAAAAGAATGATTATATACTTTTTATTTACTTGTACCAGTCCTGATTGCCTGAGTAAATTATCTAATGTTTATATATAGTTTAGATTTTTAAACAATATTTTAATCTTTTAAGAGCATGCACTTTTTTCTTTAAAATAATTTTTTAAAGAATTATTAAATTCTTGGCCGGGCGCGGTGGCTCAAGCCTGTAATCCCAGCACTTTGGGAGGCCGAGACGGGCGGATCACGAGGTCAGGAGATCGAGACCATCCTGGCTAACACGGTGAAACCCCGTCTCTACTAAAAAATACAAAAAAAAAAAAACTAGCCGGGCGAGGTGGCAGGCGCCTGTAGTCCCAGCTACTTGGGAGGCTGAGGCAGGAGAATGGCGTGAACCCGGGAGGCGGAGCTTGCAGTGAGCTGAGATCTGGCCACTGCACTCCAGCCTGGGTGACAGAGCAACACTCTGTCTCAAAAAAAAAATAATAATAATAAAATAAATTCTTTAAACACGTACAATAATTAAAATAATTTTTTAAATTATTTTAAAAAATAATTTAATTAATTATTTAAAAAACACCTAAATAATTAAAACACGTACAATAATAATTTTATTATTTTACCAGACTTGTTGAGAGTCACTATTTGCATTTTATTTTGCTCTTTTTAAGTTCTAATTTATATGTGTACTTATAATAATCAATTTTATCCATCCTTATAATAGAGTAAAAAAGTTGATATTCAATTATGATGAAAGATGACTTAGTTAATGATACACTTTCATAAACATGACTATTTTTCTGAAAGCTGTGCTTTATTCCTTCATAGAAGTAGTTGTGGCAACATATCTATAGTACTTTATTTTCTTTAACAGGCTCAAAAATATTGCCCACGTTAAAATTAAAATCTCTTTCCATCGTGCATCAGATTTTTGCTCATTCTTCTAGTTAAAGGGATCTGCTTATAGGGTTTGAATTTATTCTTCTTTATTCTATTGCATCTACAATTTTAAATGCAATTATTTAAAAATTTTACTTACTGTTTTTGCTCAAATATTGAAATGCAATTTACTTTTGATATTGATATCACACCTTCACATTTCTAGAAACAATTAACTCCAATGTCTTATGAATATCTCATATATATATATCATATATATATATATATGTCATCTGTAGGTAATAATAATGAAACAAATTAATAAAATAGAACTATAAAATTCTTGTTTTCATTTTTTCTTGTAAGAGGCCTGGAAGTCATAACTCCCATCCTTACAATAAGAAAAGAGATGAACCAACTGAAAATGAACAACTCTTCTTAGATCCATCAGTATGTGAGGTCAACAGCAAATTGCTGCTCCTTACGTTGGAAAGATGGTGACCCAAAGAATCACAACTTGCTGGAGCAGAAGCCTAGGAGCAATATTCTCCTCTGAAACTAGTACCAGAGTAGAAAAGCTTAACATGTAGTTCATGCATTTCTAGAGGCTCCATATGAACAAGCTTGACAGTTAAGACTCCCGAGAGGCACAGTCTTGGAGAGAAGGCATACTTTCATGAGTTTTATCTCCAGTAGCCCCATAAAGATTTTATGGTGTCATTCAGAGGAAAATCCTCTAGTACTCCTTACTGAGTTGGGGGGAAATAAACTGACTACCAGGGAAGCAATTTTACCTGAACCTAATTTACCTTGGGTTTTAGCAGAAGTTAATTAACCTGGTGAAAGAGAAATACTCAACCCTAGCCACCTCCAGCATTCACATGGGGGAAGGGAAGTATCAAATTCCAATATTCTTCTGCTTTTCTTATCTAGCTTCGAAGAGGGAGGAGGGAGTAGAAACAGAGAAGCAATTATGAAGGTCAAAACCCAGGGGCACAGATTCACCAAAAGACTGAAGCATAATCACAGAAATATAGAACACTTCCTCTTTCCCAGAATCTTATCACAACATAAATTGGGCTCCTGTATCATAACAGGAATATCATAATAGGAGAATACAACTGTCAGAAATGTATTTCTCAGACCTTACTTAAGAATAAATCTCTAGGGAAACCCAAGGCCAATAGGGGAGACAAAAACAGGAAAAATGAAGCTTCAGACACTTAAAGTTATAGCAAACAATAAACATAGACTAACTCCTTGTTAAATAACCATAAAATGTCATAGTCAAGTTCTATTTACTGTCATTCCTCTTACTCAGTGTACTATGTCCAGCTTTCAACAAAAATTGACAAGACATACAAACAAGCAAATAAATAAAAACCTCAACATAGTTTGAAGAGACTTAAGCATAAGAACCAGACTCAGATATGGGAGAGGTTGTGGAATCACATTAGGAGTTATAATAGCTGTAATTAATATTCTAAATGTGCTAAAATAAAAATTGGACAACTAAAAGAACAGTCAGGTTACATAAACACAGAGACAAAAATTCTAAGAAAGAATCAAAAGGAAATGCTAGAAACCAAAAACACTAGAATGGAAATTTAAAAATTCCTTTGATGTGCTCATCTGTGGACTTGACATGACTGAGGAATGAATCAGTGAACTTAGAGAAATATCAGTAGAAACTTCCAAAAGTAAAATGCAAACAGGAAAAAAAGTGAAAAAGACACATCAGGATATCCAAGGACAGAGGACAGTTACAAAATGTGTAACATACACATAATGGAAATACTAGAATTTGAAGAAAGAAAGGAAGAATCAGAGATATATTTGAAATACTAAAGACTGAGATTTTCCAAAATTAATGACAAAACAAAATCAAGCAAACAAAACACAGATCCAGAAATCTCAGAGAGTACGAAGCATGATAAATGTCATGTTATTCCAGGCATACGAGGCTGGTTTAACATTGGAAAATTGATTAATATAATCTGTTTCATCAATTTAAAAAATCACATGAACATTTCAATAAATGAAGAAAAATCATTTCATAAAAATAATATTCACTTACGATAAAAGCTCTTAGCAAACCAGAAATAGAGAGGAACTTCCTCAAATTAGAAAAATCTACACAAAAACATAGAGATAACGTATTTATGATGAAAAACTATTTTCCTCTAAGATCAATAACAGAGCAAGGATATCATGTTCTTGCCACCGATTTTCAACATCACACTATCTAAAGCAAAAAGACAAGGAAATAAAAAGTATACAAATTGGGAAAGAATAAATAAAATAGTTGTTGTACATAGGTGACAGGATTGTTTATGTATAAAATCCAAAAGAATCTTCAACCAGAACAGAAACCTCTTGGGACTGATAAACAATTATAGCAAGTTTTCAAAATATAAATATTATTTAAAAATCAATTCTTTTTCCATATAGCAGCAATAGACAATTGGAATTTGAAATTAAAAAGCAGAATACCATTTACATTAGGACCCTCACAATGAAATACTTAGGTATAAATCTACTAAAATATGTTATCATATCTATATGAGGATAACTACAAAACTCTGAAGAAAGAAATCAAATAGGATCTAAATAAAAAATGAGGAGATAACCTGTCTTGAAGGATAGAAGACTCAATATTGTTAAAATGTCTGTTTTTCCTAACTTGACATATATAAATTCCTTGCCATCTCAACCAAAATCCCAGTAAGTTATATGGTAGATATCAGCAAACTGATTTTGAAGTTTACAATAAAAGTCAAAAACTAGTAAAAATGCCTTCGAAGGAGAAAAACAAAATCAGAGGACTCATACTGCTCAATTGTGATACTTACCATAAAGTTACAGTAATTGATACTGTCATATTGATGAACGGATAGACAAACAGAACAGAAAACTTGTAAAACAACCCCACACAAACATAGTCAGATACTCTAACAAAGAGCAATGGCAATTCAACTGTCAAAGGATAGACTTTTTAACAGAAGGTGCTAAAATAACCAGACATCCACATATTTAAAAAAAAAAAAAAATCTAGATAAACATCATATGTTTTTTGCAAAAAGAACATAAAATTAATAATAGAACTAAATGTTAAATTTAAAACTGTAAAACACCTGAAAGATATTAGAGCATAGGAGAAGATCTAGATAACCTTGGTTTTGGTAACAACCTTTTTAGATGCAAAGCAAAAAGCATGATCCATAATAAATATTGATGTTTGACTTTATTAAAATTAAAAACTTCTGCCCTGCAAAAGACACTGTTAAGAGAATGACAGACAAGCCACTGACCAGGAGAAAATAGAAAATATTGTAAAATGCATATCTGGTAAAAGACCGAAATGAAAAATACCTAGAAAACTCTTAAAACTCAACAATAAAAAACAAAAGCAAACCAATTAAGAAATGGTTAAAAAATGAGATGCTTCATCAAAAACATACAATGGCAAATAAGCATATGAAAATATGTTTATCTGCGTATGTCATTAGTGAATTAAAAATTAAAACAGCAGTAACAGAGCACTACACACCAATTAGAATGGCCAAAATCCAAAACATTGACACCAAACACTGAAGAGGATGGAACAATAAGAACTCATATTAATTGCTGCTGGGAATGCAAAACGGTGCTGCAACTTTGGAAGAAGGTTTGGCAGTTTTTTACAAAACTAAACATACTTGTACCAGCAGACTCATTCCTTCTTATTTATCCAAATTTATTGAAAATATGTCCAAACAAAAACATACACAATTGTATATAGCAGCTTTATTCATAATGACTAAAACTTGGAAGCAACCAAGATATCTCTAATTATGTAAATGGATAAATAAACTGTGGTGTAATCATACAATGGAATATTATTTAGAGCTGGAAAAATATGAGTTAGGATGTGGAAAAATCTTAAAAACCTACTGATAAGTGAAAGAAGCCAATCTGAAAAGGCTCTATATATGGTTTAAAATACGACATTCCAAAAAAGGCAAAACCATGGAGACAGTACCCAGGACTTACAGTGGAGTGGTGATGAGAGGAAAAAAAGCGGATGAAAAAAGAGATGAAGAATTATTCTGTGTGATGCTGTAATGGAGAATACATACCATTACATATCTGTCAAAACCCATAGAACGTGCAAAACCAAGAGTGAGCCCTAATGAGCACTATGAACTTTGGTGGATAATGTGTTAATGTTGGTTCACTGGTTATAACAAATGTATCATAATGATATGACATGTTGGTGTCGGGGAAGACTGCATGTTGTGGATGTTTCGTGAGAGTATAGGGGAGGATTTGGGAACTCTATATACTTTCTTTTCTGTTTTGCTGTGAACCTAAAACTGCTCTAAAGAATAAAGTCGGCCGGGCGCGGTGGCTCAAACCTGTAATCCCAGCACTTTGGGAGGCCGAGACGGGCGGATCACGAGGTCAGGAGATCGAGACCATCCTGGCTGACACGGTGAAACCCCGTCTCTACTAAAAAATACAAAAAAACTAGCCGGGCGAGGTGGCGGGCGCCTGTAGTCCCAGCTACTCGGGAGGCTGAGGCAGGAGAATGGCGTAAACCCGGGAGGCGGAGCTTGCAGTGAGCCAAGATCACGCCACTGCACTCCAGCCTGGGCGGCAGAGCGAGACTCTGTCTCAAAAAAAAAAAAAAGAATAAAGTCTATCAGTTAAAAAATACAATTATATCATGTTTTATATTAACCTTCACACATTGTGTGTATATTGTAGTTTTTCTTTTCTTTTTTTTTTTGTTTTTGTTAGTTCATGTATTTTATTAACTCATACAGTTACTTGTCTTCTGGCTTGTTGAAGCAATAAGTCAGACAAAATTTGCCACAATAATGTCTGTCAAAGTGGCTTGCCGTAAACACCCCAGCACCACATTCATCAGACGGGCACTCTCGATGAAGGCGACTAATTTTGCCATTTTCATCCACCTTATAATATTTCAGGACAGCCAGCTTAACCTTCTTTCTCTTGTGCTTATTCTTCTTGGGAGTGGTGTAAGACTTCTTCTTCCTTTTCTTAGCACCACCACGAAGTCTCAACACGAGATGAAGAGTAGACTCCTTTTGAATTTGTAGTCAGACAAAGTACGTCCATCTTCCAGTTGCTTGCCAGCAAAGATCAGTCTTTGCTGATCAGGAGGAATTCCTTCCTTATCCTGGATCTCGGCCTTTACATTTTATATCGTATCCGAGGGTTCAGCCTCGAGGGTGATGGTCTTCTCCGTAAGGGTTTTCATGAAAATCTGCATTTTGGTGGCGGCTCCACCGCAGATGGCGGATCGAAAAGTGAATTGCAGCTTTTCTTCAAAGAAAATTGGTATTTTAAAATTTTGAAATTGCTTTTTCTTTTTTTTTCTTTTTTTTTTTTTTTTTTTTTTTTTTTTTTGAGACGGAGTCTCGCTCTGCCGCCCAGGCTGGAGTGCAGTGGCCGGATCTCAGCTCACTGCAAGCTCCGCCTCCTGGGTTCACGCCATTCTCCCGCCTCAGCCTCCCAAGTAGCTGGGACCACAGGCGCCCGCCACCTCGCCCGGCTAATTTTTTGTATTTTTTAGTAGAGACGGGGTTTCACCGTGTTAGCCAGCATGGTCTCGATCTCCTGACCTCGTGATCCGCCCGTCTCGGCCTCCCCAAGTGCTGGGATTACAGGCTTGAGCCACCGCGCCCGGCCTGAAATTGCTTTTTCAATTGATCTCCAGAAAATATATATAAACCAATGTAGAAAACAGTTAATTGGCTTTCTGAAGTCTTAGTCACATTGAATATTATCATTATTGTTTGATTCTTGCAAAGTAGATAGGTGAAAACACTGTTGTTTTATTTTAATATATTGTTTGAGTCTTGCTCTGTTGCCCAGGCTGGAGTGCAGTGGAGCTATCTCGGCTCACTGTAAACTCCACCTCCCAGGTTTAAGCGATTCTCCTGTCTCAGCCTCCCGAGTAGCTGGGATTATCGATGCCCACCACCATGCCTGGCTAATTTTTGTAGTTTTAGTACAGACGGGATTTCACCATGTTGGCCAGGCTGGTCTCGAACTTCTGACTTCAGGTGTTCCACCTGCCTTGGCCTCCCAAAGTCGTGGGATTACAGGCGTGAGCTATCGGGCCTGGCCTATTTTAATATTTTTATTAAAACTTTATTTTTCTATTTCCTCTTTCATTTGTTTTTTTTGAGGAATATTGTTCATTCATTTTCTACTCCACTTATTATAAGTTAATTTTTTTTCATAAAATTGTTTGAACTCCTTGTGCATGTAGAATGTTAACATTTTTGTTTTTGTGGAGTGGTTTTCATAATGTTTTATTTATTTTGCAAAATTCATAAATATTTTGACTGATGATTTTGTCCACAACTTTTATCCATATGCAATTGATCCATGTGTATGTTCATGTATTCAAAACTGTTTCTTCAGTGACTACTGTATTATAGGTACTGGAAATATGTAAGTAAAAAAGGAAAGGTGCAAAATAATCCACGTCATGGATTTTAGCTTTTAAATTAGGGAGGCAAATATTATGTGACACAAATAAAATATACGGTATTTTGAAATGCTATCTAATAAAGGGTTGGGGGAATCAGCACACATGGTGTAGACTAGAATTCACAGACTAAGGGTTAGCAGTGAACTAAAAAATAGATTTCCAAAGACTCTTGTGCTACAGAAAGGTGTGCAGGGGCCAGGCTTGCAATTATACAGTTTGGATTGTTTCCAAAAGAGTGCTCTTCATTACTGTTCCGCATTTTGTAAGGATTCTAGGAGACAGGTAGAATCCAAACATAGGGCTTCTGGATTTTATAATCATTAAGATGCTTTGCCAGAGAGGTCAAACAACTTTTGGCTGAAATAATCAGATCCCCACGGGAGTTGCATATCTGTACTGATAACCTAGAGAACTTCATGGAATTGAGGCTAGAAGTAAAGGAGTGGGAGTGGTATGAGGGGACTATGGTCCCTTTAGTGTCTGCCATATGTTTTTAGGCAACCAGAGAGCACTGCTGCAGCCATTCAGTGGAAAGTAGGAAAAGGAGATAGAAGATATCTGAAGGCTGCAAAAGGTTGCTATTTTGAAAAGGGTGCTCAGGGAAGCTTCATTTAAATGTTAAAGTTTAAGTAAAAATTTAAAGTAGGTGAAGGAATAAGTCATGTGGTTATTTGGTAAAGATAATTCCCAGATGATAGAACGGCACGTATTAATACAAGAGCCTCAGTCTTATAAAATTTATGGACTTTGGTATTTAATCAGAATATGCAGAAAAGCTGTAGGGGGATATGATATAGAAGTAATATTCTGAATTACATTTTTAAAAGAGAATTCTAGCTGTCTGGTTAATGAGGATTGTCTGTTGGGGAATAAAAGAGCAAGATCACTTGGAATATTACTTTAATAACAATGGTGTGTTATTCTTGATCTTGTGGGAAGCAAGCAGGTTTCAAGACAGGATTCCATGTACAAGAGATCCATGTACAAGAAGGGAATGTCTGTGAGGGAAAATGGAGACGGGACTAGAGGAGGCTGGGAGAGCCAAAAGACCTAGGTTAAGGTCTGACTATCCTGAAAGGAAGGAAGGGAAGAAGGAAGGAAGGAAGGAAGGAAGGGAAGGAAGGAAGGGAAGGAAGGAAGGAAGGAAGGAAGAAGGAAGGGAGGAGGAGGAGGAGTGGAGGGAGGAGGGAAAGGAAGGAAGGGAGGGAGGGAGGGATAGTTGGTGTTCGATTTCGGTACATATCTAAGAAAGTTTGGCAAGGCTGACAGGGAATTCTAGAGTCAAGAACATCTTGCTACGTGGATCCCACATCTCTGAGAAAGGCATGACTTAGATCTTTGTCGTGCTATCATCGGTGGGGAGCAGCCCATGGAAAGTTTGGCTTTAGCACAAAGCAGCTTTGGATTTCAAAGTGCTGAAGATAGATGTATTAATCCAGCAAGCCTCTTGAAGCAGGAATTCTTTCTTTTAATTTTAATGAGTATATAATTGTTGTATATAATTATGGTATATATGTGATATTTTAATACAGTTATAAAATGTGTAATGAAGAACATTATGTTAAGTGAAATAAGCCAGGCACAGAAGGATATATTTAGCATGTTCTCACTCATATATGAAGTAAGAATTTGAAGCGGCATATTTTTCTAACCACAACATCAGATAAGCAATAATAGCTTAGACAAGAGTACTACCAGTAGGGGTGGTAAGGAAGAAGTAGCAATATGTTTGGAAGATAGAGTAAATAATATCTGATGAAGGATGGTTATATGATGGGAGAGAAGAAAAAAGATCTATAAGAATTTGTTTAAAACTAGCTAAATTGGACTGTAGAAAATGATTGCTGTAATTCCGATATTTCCATTGAGATCAATTTATTACCTTTCTTTTTCATGTATTGCTTCTCATAACTCTCTAGAACTTTGTAATTTTTATCCCATGCAAAATGGTTTTGGGAGGCCCTCTCACTCATACAAAACATGCTGTCTTTTTCTAAAATCTCAAGTTTGCTGTTTGCAATATGCATATCCCAAAACAAGTAAGATTTTTTTTTTCATTTAAAATCTATGAAGTTCTCTAGTTGAAGGTTTTGGTTTGTTTGCTTGTTTTAACCAGTAGCTGCTAAGTTTCTCTAAATTTTTATCTGCTAGAGGCAAAGATTGTTACTCTAATTATCTTTGTACCTTTGGAGCCTAGGAAAGACCTTGGAGAGGCAACTAAATAAATGTTTCAGACTTGTATTAAATTTAGGATATTTTTCAGGGCTTACAAAAGTAGAATAGGAAGTTAAAAAATAAATTTCTGCAAATAATTTGTATAATTAAAAATTATATTTATAAAAATAAATTTAAATATTTGTGATAGAATCCATACATGTCATTATTACATATACTAGACAGACACACCTATGCACACACATCTGAAGTGCAATCTTGCTAACCCATTGGAATGTTGAGGGTATTTTATTTTCTCTGAAAGTTGTAGGTGAAACACTGTCAAAATAACTTTTTCTTCTGAGTCTTTTTTCTGGTAAAAATTTAAGTACTTTTTGTTTGTTTGTTTGTTTGTTTTTGAGATGCAAGTGTCACCCTGTCACTCAGACTGGGATGTAGTGGTACAATTTCAGCTCACTGCAACCTCCACCTCCCAGTTCAAGCAATTCTCGTGTCTCAGCCTCCTGAGTAGATGGGACTACAGGTGCACGCCAACATGCCTTGCTAATTTTTGTATTTTTAGTAAAGATGGGGTTTCACCATATTGGTCAGGCTGGTTTCGAACTCCTGACCTCAGGTGATCCACGTGCCTCAACCTCCCAAAGTGCTCGATTACAGGTGTGAGCCACCGCACCCAGCCTTAAGTACTTCTAATTTTGGTATGTTACTTATTTCTCCTGACAGTGCAATTCATTACCTAGTAAGTTTTTGTCATTACCTTAGGCTGTCAGAATTCAGTAGCTTGTATATATACACACATATATATACACACACACATATATATACACACACACATATATATATATTTTACCTACAAATAATTTGAGTAACAAAGTAATCTCTATTTTCAACAATCCATTAGTAAATGTATGAAAATTGTCATAGCCCAAATCTATTACTTTGATCTCATGATCTTACTGTTATTATAGACTAAATGTTTGTGTCTCCTCAAAATTCGTATGTTGAAGCCCTAACCCCCAGTATGATGGTATTTTGAAGTGTGGTTTTTGGGAAGTAAGTAGATGAGGTCATGCAGTCACTAGATGAGGTCATGCAGTGGATGCTTCAGGATGAGATTAATGTTCTTATAAGAAGAGCAGTAGAGACCCAGGTTTCTCATTTCTATCCACCATGTGAGCCCACAGCAAGGAGATGAACATCTGCAAGCCAGGAAAACAGTTCTTATCAGGAACCAAATCTACCAGCACCTTGATCTTGGATTTCTGTCTGTGGAACTGTAAGAAATGAATATGGGTTGTTTAGCCCCCTCAGTCTATGGATTTTTATTATGCAGCCTGAGCTGACTATAACATTGTGATTTAAGGAGAAATGTGCCCTTCTTCCCGGATTCCTCTCCATATTATTTCTTATCAACAGCATCAAATAGTAAGTGTGATTGCTGATAAAGCAATCATTACTTTTAATGACAAAAACACAATTACTTTTGTACCAAACTAATAATAAATTAAAAAGGAATGTACACCTGTGTGTATTTAAATTAGATTCAAATAACATAATAGAGATAAATGCATGCAAGCAACATGTGCTTTAATCACTTTGATTTGTGTGCAGTAATTTACACATAGATTTTCTTTACACCTACTCTTGCCTAAAACTTTCAAAATATTCATATGAAAATCTATTGTGTTTGTTCTAAACACTACCATATGACAACTAATGGCAGATCACCTGCTGATTTACTATTTAGTGTAAGCTATTTATATATTCTCTAATTTATGTAAATAAACTATATATGCATAAACATTCAAAGTTAAAAACTAAAAAAATGTATAACTATGTACCAGTTACTATGCAACAGGGCAGTAGTTCTCACTAGAGAAAATTTTATTCTTGAAAAGACATTTGGCAATATATAGAGACATTTTTGGTTGTCAAAGTTGGGGGTTGCTACTGGCATGTAATGGGTTGAGGACAGGAATGTTTCTAAGCATCCTACAATGCACAGGACAGCCCTATAGCAAAAAGTTATACCATTCAAAATGTAAATGGTGCCAAGGCTAAGGCACTCTTCTAGAGGTACAATGATAAGCATTATAGAATTGGTATTTGCTCACATGAAGTGTGTAATTTACAAAATAATATTAGTAATATTAACTTATTAACTAGTAAATATTAACTTACACAATATTCATTCACAATATTGAAAAGTAGTCTTATGTTAAAATAATAGTGAAAATTTATATTGTGATGGTTTTGGAATGGCCCAGTAAATAATATCCCATTTCTTCATTTGAATTTAGGAACTATTAAAATATTAATGAGAAAACATCATTAGTTTTTCTACTGGCAAATATTAGATTGGAGGACGTTACCTAAACATGCAACAACAAAATCTATTTAGCTTATCTTCTTGTATTTCTTCTAGTCCACTCTGTGAATATCGCCATTTGTATAAACCCTTTCCCAGTCTCTACAGAAAAAAATTGAAAACAGCAGGATGATTAAAATTACAATTTTTAGAATATTTTCATGCTATTTGTTATCAATATGACTTGAAGAGAGTTAATTTCCCTTTCTGCGAAGTTTAGCTTTTTTAAATGATAAAAATATCACCTATGTCATATAGGTGTGCAAGGATTAAAAGTAATAACATTACAAAGAGTTTAGAATTAAAACTCAAAATATGTTAGGCACCAAATACCTGTTGGTCACCATCATTTATAGTATCACTTGAAACTAAGAAGAATTTCGAAATCAAATAAGAATTAATTTTCTTTTTATTGCTTCCATTCTTGAGAAAGAAAAACAAATTATTTAAGTAAGGATATATATTTAAGGAAAGAATACTAATAAACACTTGGAAGGCAGTATATCATCTTCTTTATTTCAAACTTTATATTAGAAACGTAACTTATCAGAAAGAAATATAAGATGTGTATTGTATGTCAAGATTAATAATTACAATTTTCCAAATAATTAATTAGTTATCCTTTTATACTGAGGTTTTAGGAAATAAGCAAAACTAAAATCCAACTGAAGACTAGAAAATTAGGTGGATGGAGAAAATTCAGTGACTTAGCATGTTACCAATATTTTAATTGCAGTAAGGTAAATTATAATTGTATTTGTTCATTTGATCACATAGAGCACATTTAATACAGGTAATTTTACTCACTATTCTGTGAAAGTGGAAAAAAAATTATCATGCTATTTTTTTTTTTACTGGAGAGAGAATAAGATACCTAAAGAGAACAAATTAGTAGAGAAGATGCAATTGATAAGGCAGACATTCCTAATTGCATCATTCATTTCACTCAGAAAAGAAGTAACAAGTGTTTATTTCATTTACTTTCATTGAAACTCACTTGCTTTTTTAAAATAATTATCTGGGGATTCAGGGAAGTATTTTAATTTTCACATGCCTAAAGTATATGCATCCATAGTTCTTTATCTTAGTTGGTGTTATTGTTTTGGAAACTCGAAAGAAGAATCAATACGATTTGACTTTTAGGCAATTTTTTAAAAACACAAAATCTAGTTTCAGTGATATATATTGTTGTATAAAGTTTGAAACATATGAGAACAAATGTGAACAAAATATTTTCAGGAAATCTTTAGCTACATTATTACAATACCTTCTGCTACATGCATGTAAGTAGGAATGAATCTTCGAAATAGTAAAACATTTTAAAAGATTAAAAATTAAGACTTGAATTTTAAGATAATAGCTTTAATATTTTTAAATATAGCATAGACATTTGTGAACTCAACTTGATGTTTAATTTTATTTTAAATTGCCTGAAATGTACTTATAAACTGAAGTGAGATAAGAACACAAGGCAAAAACCACTACTCTTGGAGTCCAACTGTACTTTATTCTGCTCTTTTGACAAGAGAGGTTTATTAAACTTTTTAGTTATTTGGCATCTAATTTTTCTCATTGGCAAAGAGTAACTGTCAATAAATTAACATGTAAATATGCTTTTCAAGTGTTTTTGATATGAAATATAGTAGTCATATATTTATGAATTATAAAGCCACAGCTGAACTCAATTGTGGTAAAACAATATTTCAGTGTTCCACAAATCTCTACTTTGTGGAATAGAGAAATCTTACCCAAATGAGAAGGTACCCAGAAAACAATTCTGGTACTTTGACAAAGCATGGTTCTTTAACACCCCCAAAAGATCACACCAGCTCACCAGCAATGGATCCAAATCAAGACAAAATCTCTGAATTGCCAGAAAAAGAATTCAGAAGATCAATTATTGAGCCAATCAAGGAGTCACCAGAGAAAGGTGAAGTCCAACTTAAAGAAACAGAAAATATGATACAGGATATGAAATGAAAAATCTTCAGTGAAGCAGCCTAAATAAATTTAAAAAAAAAAAAAAAAATCATGGCGGGGCGCTATAGCTGAGGCCTGTAATCCCAGCACTTTGGGAGGCCGAGGCGGGTGGATCACCCTGAGGTCAGGAGTTCGAGACCAACCTGGCCAACATGGTGAAACCCCATCTCTACTAAAAATACAAAAATTAGCCAGCCATGATGGTGTGCGCCTGTAATTCCAGCTACTTGGGAGGCTGAGGCAGCAGAATCGCTTGAACCCTGGAGTCGGAGTTTGCAGTGAGCGGAGATCGCGCCACTGCACTCCAGCCTAGGCAACAGAGCAAGACTCCTTCTCAAAAAAAAAAAAAAAGAAAAAAAAACCCCACAACTTCTGGAAATAAAGGACACGGAGAAATGCAAAATGCACTAGAATATCTCATCAATAGAATTAAACAAGCAGAAAAAGGAACTTCAGAGCTTGAAGACAAGGGTTTTGAATTAACCCAATGCATCAAAGACAAAGAAAAAACAATAAAAAAATGAACAAAGCCATCAAGAAGTTCAGAACTCTGTTAAACATCCGAACCTAGGATACTTGATGTTCCCGAGGAAGAAGAGAAATCTATATGTTTGGAAAATATATATGAGGTAATAATTGAGTAAAACTCCCCCAGCCTTCCTAGAGATATAGACACCCAAACACAAGAAGCTCAAAGAGCATTTGGGAAATTCATAGCAAAAAGATAATTGCCTAAGCACATAGTCATCAGGTTATCTAAAGTTAAGACAAAGGAAAGAAATCTTAAGCGCTGTGAGAGAAAAGCATCAGGTAACCTATAAAAGAAAATCAGATCAACAGCAGATTTCTCAGCAGAAACCCGACAAGCTACAAGGGATTGGAGTCCTATTTTTAGCCTCCTTAAACAAAACAATTATTAGCCAAAAATTTTGTATCCAGTGAAACTAAGCTTCATAAATAAAGGAAAGATACAGTCTTCCAGAAAAACAAATGCTGAGAGATTTCACCATTACCAAGCCAGCACTACAAGAAATGCTACAAGGAGCTCTAAATCTTGAAACAAATCCTTCAAATACATCAAAATAGATCTTCCTTAAAGCATAAATCTCACAGGCCTATGTAACAATAACACAATGAAAAAAATCATAAAATCAAGGTATTCAGACAACAAATAGCACAATGAATAGAATAGTATCTCGTATCTCATTACTAATGTTGAATGTAAATAACTTAAATGCTCCACTTAAAAGATACAGAATGACAGAATGGATAAGAATTCAACAACCAAGTCTGTGCTCTCTTCAGAAGACTCACCTAACATATAAGAACTCACATAAACTTAAGATAAAGGGGTGGAAAAAAATATTCCTTGCAAATGGACACCAAAGTGAGAAGGAATAGATAAATCTTAATTTGCACAGGGATATTTAATTACTGTACATTAAGTCACATTTTTCTTTCTACCATTATTTACATATTTTTCTAAATATATTTTTGGATTTTATTTTATTTATTTTTGAGACACGGTCTCATTCTCTCACCTAAGCTGTAGTGCTGTGGCCCAACCATAGCTCACTGCAGCCTCCAACTCTCAGGCTCGAATGATCCTCTCACCACAGCCTCCACAGTAGCTGGGACTACAGGCTTACCACCACAAAAAGATGATGAATCAAGAGCAAATAAAAATGTCTTTGGCTTCCAAAAATCTCCTGAAAAAGGAGAGAGTTTTTATCAAGCTCCAAAAGCCACTCAGGTAAAGCCGGCACTTTTGTCAAGGAAGGAGCAGAGGAAAAGGACTAAGGCTTAAGTGACTGGAATCATTTCTACATGATTCTTGGTGGCAGAAATGAGGCATAGTGCATCCCAGACAACTGTAAGTGAAACTTCATGCCTTGAAATAGCCAAATAAACATTACTTGGCCATCCTTGTATGCATCCATAGGATTAATGGTATGAGTTTACTGGTGCAGAGAATCATCGCAAGACTTTACCTGAATAAGAAAATTTTCACTGGTGTCTTTGTCACCCCTGAGGGTCTAAAAACTGCTGTGAATACTAGAACCTTGTGTGACCTATGGATTTCCAAGTCTGAAGCCTGTCCAGGAACCCATGTTGAAAGATGGACAAGCCATGGTCAATAATAAACCACCTCTCTAACAGACAACAGAGTAATTGAGGAGCACCTGGGGAGGTTTGGTGTCATTTGTTTGGAAGACCTCATTCATGAAAGTGCCTTCCTGGGGAACTATTTCCAGAGATCTCATGATTCTCATGCCCTTTCCACATCTCCATGGCTCATCATAGCTACCAAGAATAGAGGGGGGCTTCCTCAAGAGATGGGCTCACCTGGCTATTAGGGCAAATGCATTAATCAGCTCATCCACTAGCTGAACTAGAACCAGTATATTGGAAAGCACAGCACATCAGTGCATGTGTTTTTGTTTTTAAGTGTTATCAAGTATCCTCAGAGAAGGTTATTTCCAGCTCTATCTTTAAAAACTGGAAGGGAAGTGTTAAAGAAAATAGAGTTGTCTATGATATTTATGGCATGGACTTCTCATCACAGTCTGGATTCAAGGAAAAATTCCAGTGTTTTCTTTGTGGGCTAATGTCTCCTCTGAAATCAGCACCTGCCATGGAGGAAGGAGTGCTGATTTGCACATCTTCTATCCTGAGGTTTAATGTTAGTGAATGCATAACTCAAGCATTTGTGTAAGACTCCCTAAGACTCCTGCAGCAGTGGACCGAGTGCAGGGGCATAATTGAATATGGGGGTTCCTAAAGCTTTGCTTTGAAAAGACTTGAAATACAATTAGGAAAAATGGCAAAAAAATAAATCAAGTGCTCGTTTGTCTCTGATGTGATTTTTTTTTTTTCCTTTTTCTTTTCTTTTCTTTTTTTTTTTGAGATGGAGTCTCACTTTATTTGCCCAGGCTGAAGTGCACTGGCATGATCTTAGTTCACTGCAACCTTTGCCTCCTGAGTTCAAGCGATTCTCCTGCCTCAGTCTCCCGAGTAGCTGGGATTACAGGCACCTGGCACCACATCCAGCTATTTTTTTGTATTTTTTAGTAGAGACACGATTTTGTCTTGATGGCCAAGCTGGTCTTGAACTCCTGACTTCAGATGAGCCACCTGCCTTGGCCTTCCAAAGTGCTAGGATTCAGGCATGAGCCACCATGTCTGGCCCTCTGCTATGATTCTGTTTTGTAAATTTTCACTGATGTCTTTGAGAGCTCTCACACTAGGCTAGCTCTAAATGTATCTATCTGATGGCTTTTGTATCCTAGCCTGCATCTGACTTAGTCTTTTTCTGCAAAAGATCAGGATTTGAGAATGAAGGCTTCCTTCACCAGGAAAACATTTATATACTCAAAATTTTGTTTGCAGTTTTCGGGTGTTTAGACCCTTTTTCTCAGGGATCTATGTACCTATGTGAGAAGTCTTGCTATTGAATTAGAATTGGTCACCCAGGCCCTGATCTTGCTAGTCTGGGGTTCCATGTCTTGTGGAAGGCCAAAGCTTACCGAGAGATAGCTTTTTCCCTTTATGAGGACAGATTTTGTTTTCCTGTGAACCACCTATAATCCTGGGAAATGCCAACCATTTCTCCCCCTGGGCTTCAGGATATAATTTCCTAGTTTCTGATTAATTCTCTCCTAAAAAACCAGATCAGGAAGGAACAAACCAGTTTCTTCATTTGTCATGGATGAAATTAGCACTGTTTTGGCTACCTAGGCTGGCAGTTTAATTAACCTTTCCCTTTCATATTCTACTCTCCAGAATGATTGCCCTTTGTCGTACTGATAATTATATAGCAGATAGTAGACCAGGAACTGGGCTTCTCAGGATTTTAATCCTGCTAAAAGTGGGTCTGATACTGCTAGTGTTTTTCATCAGCGTCTGCTCCTAAGTGAGCCTTTCCACTACTTCCTTTACTTAGTTACCTTTGCTTGCCACCCAAGCAATTGGCAAGGATGTGCCAGGCCGAGGTTAAACATGCTTGACCATTGTATTCTCTGGTCCTTTCCAATCAGTTTTGCTGGAATTGTGGCTTATGAAACAGCTCAAACAGCTGTGAAACGGAGTTAGCAGTATAACAGTGCCTTAAAATGTGCCAGCTTCTAAGATAATTAATTAGGTTGGTTGGCTTCAGAGTAAATTTGCCAGGAATAGATGCTATAGATGTTACTATTACACTGTAAAACATTGTGAAATCAGATTACTTTAAAATGATGTATTACAAAATCATGGAAAAAAGCAATCATGAGTATGGAAGCCCAAGGCTTATGATCCAGCTCTGTGTTATACTAAATATGGGTAAAGTGTTTTTATTTTTTGTCTGTAGAATGGAAGCTAATATCTTCTAGCCTGCCTTCCTCACACAGTCGTTAAAAGGATTAAGCAAAACAAGTTTGTAGTTTACAGTTCTATATAAATAGAATATGCAATTATAAGAATAAATAAGTATATTTCCCTGCTAAAGAAAAAGTCATGTAGCTACAAGACATGATAACATAGCACTTAGACCCCAAGGAGATATGTACAATTTTATATATAAAGATAATTTTCAGAAAGCTATTTATTAGATAAGAAAATAGATGATAGAAAAGTAACTTTGGTTTTTATATGGATACACCAAAAATGACCGCTTATTTGACTTACCTTATTATATCGAAAATCCATCTCCACATCAGACTTATTCTCCTGCCTACCTAACCCTTTAGTATAATAAAAAGTAGTTGATAATTCAGATTTTGATTTTTGGACTAATGCAGACACTAACAGTTTTGTCAAATGAGGAAATTATTTGAGTTGTGTTGAGCAGGTGATATGTCAGCCGAGAGACTGCACCTGAATATATAGATATTTCTGTTCCCAAAGGATTCTTATCTAAAATGCAAATAATACAGTCTCTGTAATTAAAATATTTTCCTGATTTATTATGTAATGCACTAATGTAATAATTACAAAGTAGACAATTTAATTTCTAAATCTTAGTGAAAATATTTTTACATCTCATTTTGATCATATTCACAAAGACATTACCATTTAAAAATAGACGTTTTCCCTTAGGCAACAGGTTTGTACTTTTATCTTCAATCCCAGCTCACTTTTACAGTAAATAAACTTACTCAGATTATTTTATTTAAAGGAGTATTATCTTTTTTGTCAATACTTCTTTAATTCTCAAAAAGTATTAATTCAATTTATAAGCATTGAGTGTTTTGGCTCACACTTTTGCTCAATAAATCAAAATATCATAGTTATCCTTTTTCTTTCTTGCCTGTTTTTGATATAGAAGCTGGAAAAGCAAAATCCTTTCAGATCACTTTCAAACTAGGGATGTCTGGATGACTGACAACTGGCCAGTATGATATCAACAGAATCTTTAGGGAGGTGTCTTGAGAAAGATATGCTTACATAAAGGACAAATGCTATAAAAAAAAAACCAAAAAACAAAAAACCTTGGTGGCATACTTTCATTCTTGTTTCTGCCTTAAATAAAAATGAGATATTTGACTTTGCAGTGACAATCTTACATTTATTAGGGATAAAGTGTAGGCATAAAAAGCGACTAGAAAAGAGAAACAGAAACAGAATGAGTTTTGGTTCCTTAGGACACCACTAAGTAAGTGGACTGAAATCAGAAAATGCCTTTTTAGACTGTTAGGTGAGAAAAATAACACCTTGATGATTTCAGCCTCTATAGCTCAATTTTCTGTTACGTTCTGCTAAACACATTATTTGCTGAAACAGTACCTCCTATATAACATATCCAATAAACTTCAATAAATAATCTCCACTTATTATTTTTATTAAAAATCTCTCACCATTAAAGGCACTAAATCTTCTACAGCATGTTAGGGGCCTTTTTTGTGTATTTATGGAGCTTCTAGACCATTCTCCCTTCCTTCTACTTAGAACACCTGGTCTTAAATTCATCTTCAACCATTACACCCACTATTTTTACTTCCTTAGACATTCTTCCAACCTTTACCTGAATATTTTGTCTCCTGTATCACTGTCACACCCTCTAACGTTGCTGCTTTGGTTTTCTCTCCCAGGTACAAAATATAAAGTTTTTCTATGGATAATCTAACGAGACAAGCTTAAGTCTTGGGACTATGAGGCACATGAAAAAGAAAGGTTTATGTAAGGATCTCAAAATCGAGAAGTATCTCAAAGTCTGAATATCAAAAAGTCAGAAACATAGTCCCAGATTTACACTTCTTGCAGAATTACAGCAGTCCATTTCAACCGCCTGGAGAGAAATTTATATATTTTTTTTTCCTAGAAAATGAAGTGTTTTCAAGGAAAGGATCTGCATTTTTATAAGTAGGTCCCACAAATAAAAATGTATGTTTGCCATTTCATTCATTCAAAAGTGAAGGCAGCTAAGCTCAGAGGTCCAACTATAGCCATAGACATTCTAATAAACAGCAATATAGTCCCTTTCTCTTAAGTGTAAAATGACAATCAGAGACTACCAGCCCTATGGAGAAAATTTGCAATGTATATGAAATAGCATAATTTTTAAAAAATGTGCAGAAGGGAAAAAACATGCTCCCTTAGCCCTGGAATAAACAATGATCTCTCCAAGTGAGCTTTGTGGGATACTTCAGGAAAGAGATTCTTTAAGTTATGAATCATTTCAATGTTATATTTCAGAGGACTACATAACTCACATATTCTCTAGGAAGTTCTGATTCATAAACTATTGTGTGTAGCTTACTATAAGTAATTATTTTTACCATGAACATTATACTAAGGACACTTAAGAGACAAGGTCTCCAGCAATTAAGTATCACTTGACTGCTGTTTGGATAGATATCAAAAAGACAAAAGATAACCAGCATTGATGAGGATGTGAAAAGTGCACTCTTTTACACTGTTCATGGAAATGTAAGTTAGCCCAGCCATTATGGAAAAAAAATATGGAGACTTTTCCAAAAAATTAAAAATAGAAATACCATGTGATCCTGCAGTCTCACTTCTGGGTATATATATCCAAAAGGAATGAATACCCAAAGATATCTGCACTCCCATGCTTATTGCAGCATATTCACAGTAGCTAAGCTATGGAATGAAATTGGGTCCCTCTATAGATGAATAAATAAAGAAAATGAATAAATATAAATAATATATGTAGATATTATTCACTCTTTCAAAAGAAGAAACTCATTTAGATAAAGATATTAGACCAAGTCATCTGTCCCCTTTCCCATAGAGGTTTCCACCTGGTAAAGTGAACCTATGGATGGTAGAACAGCTTCTTTATATCCTCTCTCTCACCTTCAAATCAGTAGAATGAATTATATTGAAAAGACTGACACTTACATGTACTGTTAAGTATTTGGAGGAAATTGGAACTCACATACGATTGTTAGTGGGTGGTTATAAAATATCTTTGAAAAGCCATTGATAGTTACTTGTAAAGTCAATTACACATCTACATGATAATAAGGTATTTGCACTCATAGAAATATAAATGAATTTTAAAAGAAGGATAAGTGAACATACACTTTCACAAAACACTTGTGCATAGGTGTGTATAGCAGCTTTACCCAAATAGTCAAATAATAAAAACCACAATATACAACAGAATGAATAAACAAATTATGGCATATTTATGTTACAATACTACACAACAATGAAAAAAGGGAAGTATTGATACATACAACAACATGGACAAATCTCAAAATATGATGTTGAATTAAGAATCCAGAAGCAAAGATAATATGTTTTATAGTTTCATCTATATTAAATGCTGGTATAGGTAAAATTAATCTTAATCATAGAAATAAGATCAGTCATTGCCTTGGGCAGAGGTAGTTGTAGATATTGACATGGTAGAATTGATCAAAAGAAAGCACTTTGAGATAGTTAAAATAACATAATTTTTGTGTAGTTATGCGTTATATACAGTTTTCAAAACCCATGTATAAACACTTAAGAATTATTTATATTACTTTGTTTATTTTTATTATTTATTATAGATTTTTATTGATGTATATATTTTATTATACATACATATATTTTATGATTATTGTACATAAATTAAAATATAGATAAGAAAGAAACTCAAAGTTTCTTAAAATATCTACAAAAATTTAGCAAAAATACATTTTTATGGAAGAATAGGTAAAAAGGGGCACAAACAAAAGAAAAAGAATGAGACTGAAATCATATTTCTAACAGCTTTCCTGAATGCTAAAAAAAGATTTCTTTATAATTCTGAAGAAATTATTTTTAATCTAGAATTATGTATCTAGTTACATTTTCGAGCAAGTATGAGAGCAGTATTAAGACATTCAGACATTAAAGGACTCAAAAAGTTACCTTCCTTTGCACCCTTTTTCCAAAAAGAATTGGAAGTTGGGTTTCCTTGAAGAAGGATTCCAAAAAGAAAAATCACTTTCAGGACACAAGGAATTCAACATTGTCTCCTCATTCACTGAACTCCAGACCCACCAGCCTTCTTATGCTGTCTTGTAAGACATTTGTTAGGCATACTCTACCTCAGAATGCTCACACTTCTTGATTATCCTTCAGGAAATTATTATCTCCTAGATATCTGCATGGCTTGCCTCCACAACTCATCCAGGTTTTAGATAATTATCACCTAATGCTAGAGGCGTTTATTGACCATTTTCTATTATGTAGCCACTCTACCTCTCCTCATTTACTCTCTAACCTCTTACCTTGTAGTTGGTCTTCATAGGATTCGTCTCCATCTGTTTTATGCTGTTCTCATGCTGCTAATAAAGACATACTGAGACTGGGTAATTTATAAAGAATAAAAGGTGTAATGGATTCACAGTTCCACATGGCTGGTGAAGCCTCATAATCATGGCAGAAGATGAAGGAAGAACAAAGGGATGTCTTAAATGGTGACAGGCAATAGAGCTTGTACAGGGGAACTCCCATTTATAAAACCATCAGATCTCATGAGATATATTCACTACCAGGAAAACAGTATGGGGGAAACCACCCCATGATTCAATTATCTCCACCTAGCTCTGCCCTTGACACATGGGGATTATTATAATTCAAGGTATGATTTGGGTGGGGACACAGCTAAATCAGATCATTTCAGCCCTGGCCCCTCCCGAATTTCATGTCCTAACATTTCAAAAGCAATCATGCCTTCCCAACAGTCCTCCAAAGTCTAAACTCATTTCATCATTAACTCAAAAGTCCACAGTCCACTGTCTCATCTGAGACAAAGCAAGTCCCTTCTGCCTATGAGCCTGTAAAATCAAAGCAAGTTAGTTACTTCCTAAATACAATGGAGGTACAGGCAGTGGATAAATATACATGTTTCAAATGGGAGAAACTGGCCAAAATGAAGTGGCTTCAGGCCCCATGAAACTCCGAAATCCAACAGCGCAGTCAAATCTTAAAGCTCTAAAATTATCTTCTTTGACCCTGTGTCTCACATCCAGGTCATGCTGATGCAAGAAGTGATTCCCATAGTCTTGGACAGCTCCACCCCAGTGGCTTTGCAGGGTGCAGCACCCCTCCTGGCTGCTGTCATGGACTGGCACTGAGTGTCTGCAGCCTTTCCAGATGCACGGTGCAAACTGTCCATGTATCTAACATTCTGGGATCTGGAGGACAGTGGCCCTCTTCTCACAGCTCCACTAGGCAGTGTTCCAGTGGGGACTCTATGTAGGGGCTGCCAACCCATGTTTTCCTTCCTCACTGTCCTAGCAGGGGTTCTCCATGAGGCCTCTGCCCCTGCAGCAAACGTCTGCCTGGACATCCAGGCATTTCCATGCATCCTCTGAAATCTAGGGAGAGGTTCTCAATCATCAGTTCTTGACTTCTGTGCATCTGCAAGCTAACCACCACTTGGAAGCCACCAAGGTTTGCAACTTGCACCATCTGAAGCTAAGGCCTGACCTCTACATTGGCCCCTTTTAGCCACAGCTAGTTCATAGGGCACCAAGTCTCAAGACTGCACAAAATAGCAAAGCTCTGGGACTGGCCCACAAAACCATTTTTTTTCCTTTTAGGCCTCTGGGCCTGTGATGGGAGGGGCTGCCTTGAAGACCTCTGACATACCCTGGAGACATTTTCCCCCTTGTCTTGGTGATTAACATTTAGCTCCTCATTACTTATGCAAATTTCTGTGACTAGCTTGACTTTCTCTGCAGAAAATGGGTTTTTCTTTTCTGTCACATCATCAAGCTACAAATTTTTTGAATTTTTATGTTCTTGCTTCCCCTTTAAAGCGTAAGTTCCAATTCCAATCCATATCTTTGTGATACATAAAACTGGGTGCTTTTAACAGCACCCAAGTCACATCTTCAATGCTTTGCTCCTTAGAAATTTCTTCCACCAGATTCTCTAAATCATCTCTCTAAGGTTCAAAGTTCCACAAGTCTTTAGGGCAAGGGCAAAATGCCACCAGTCCCTTTGCTAAAATACAGGAGGAGGCACCTTTATTCTAGTTCCCAACAAGTTTTTCATCTCCATTGAGATTATCTCAACCTGGACTTTACTGTCCATATCACTATCAAAGCATTTTGTTCAAAGCCATCCAACAAATCTCTAAGAAATTCTACACTTTCCCACATCTTCCTGTCTTTTTCTGAGCCCTCCAAACTGTTCCAATCCCTGCCTGTTACCCAGTTCCAAAGTCACTTCCACATTTTTGGGTATCTTTACAACAGTGACTCACTACCTGGTACCAACTTACTGTGTTGCTCTGTTCTCACAGTCCTAATAAAGACATACCTAAGACTGGGTAATTTCTAAAGAAAGAAAGGTTTAATGGACTCACAGTTCCACGTGGCTTGGGAGGCCTTGCAATTAAGGCAGAAGACGAAGGAAGGCATAGGAACTTCTTACATACTGGTGGGCAAGAGATCTTGTGCAGGGGAACTCCCATTTATAAAACCATCAGATCTTGTGATACTTATTCACTACCAGGAGAACAGTATGGGGGAAACTGGCCCCATGATTCAATTATCTCCACCTGGCCCCACCCTTGACATATGATGATTATTACAATTCAAGATGAGATTTGAATGGGGGACACAGCTGAACCATACCACCTTCTGATTTAAAATGTAAAATATTAATACATATTTAAATTGTGTTGCATCAAATATGTGTATATTACATATATCATATAAACATGCATTTACAAATAATTGATAAAATTTAATATAAAGATTGTTTGCTTACTATCTACTTATTCACAGGAATGCAAGCTCTATGTTAACAGGAATTTTATCAATTTTTTCACAGTTTTCTCAGTAATTAGAACATTACCTGATATATAGAATAATATGTATTTGTTAAGTGAATAGTTAGCTTTTATGTCAATCATATTTTTAAATACCCTACTAGTTATCTACTTTTATTCTCCTTGTCCTTGTGTGAGTAAATCTTATTAATTTTACTATTATTTGTAAAGAATCTTGAGAAGAGGAAGACAGAGAGACATGTTTAATCTTTAAACTCTTTCAGGAGTCACTTTAAAACACTCTTCTGTGGTCAGACAAAATTTCCCAAAGGAAATGCTAAGCTATGACCTGATTAATACACAGATAGCAACTCGTTAAAAAAAAAAAAAAAAAAGCAGTGAAAAAGTGTGAGTAATACAACATTGTCCATGCTGCTAGAATTTGATAGTGAGATTATTATTTTTCAAAGTGCTATCCCAATGTATTTAAAATCTGATCTGAGAAATGAAACTAGCCAGACTGCTGGGAAGATGTCCAGTTTTTGGTGTGCTAAGCACTGACAGTCATTTATTCACACTTTCATTTTAGTTGACTAAGAATATTGATTTAATTTAAACTGGATGAACTTGTATGTGTTATACTTCAGTGTACTTCACTGAGCTATAAAGTCAACAGTCCACTACAATGGTATAAATGCTATTTACTTTAAATAAGCCAAAGAAAAATAATTATTTTCTATCTCCAGTTTTTCCCAAGATAAAGTGACCTGAATTATATTACACTTTCATGTCTGATGCTTGCCTTTTGTTTTAAGGCCATTTGTGATTATTGTATTTGTTTTACAGTTCCCAAGTAACTAAAGTTATATGATTACATCAATAAATTATATCAATTTTTGTAGAAATCACAGATAACCATGACATTTTTATGTCACCCACTTTTATATATGATTTTGGAATATATTTTGCTTCACATCTTGAGAAGCAATCGCTCTGATACATATCTTTTACCACTTCAGTTATTAGTTAATAAGCATTTATTATTGCCAAGCCACCTAACCTCTCCACTATTTACTTTCCTCTTTTGTAAATTAAGAGTGATGATCTCATAAAGTGATTTTAAATTGTACTCATGGGCACTCTTCAAGTTCAACATTATCTTCAGGAAAACTATTTTCTTAGGGTGCCAGAGGGATTAAGGGGAGAAAATGGTAAGGTAGGATTTTAAAGCCCTTCAGTTTCCCTTTATGTCATTATGGAGTGCCTGAAAAATACGTCTCCAAACACAGTTTCCCATTTGTGTTTATCTATTGGATTTGCACAGAAGAGTTATTTATTTTGATGTTTTACCTGCAAAGATAACTTTAGTTATCTTAACTTTAACTTTAATTTGGAGACCTTCAAATTGGCAAAAATTATTGATCCTTTATTGCTTCTGATGTTCATAAACACAAAATGCCACCTACTCGTTGTTTTATTGTGGTGGAAATATTTAATAGCATGTCTACACTTTTAACAAAATCTTAAGTGTACAGTACAGTCTTTATAACTACACTTGGCCCTTGAACAACATGGTTTGAACTGCGTAGGTCCACGGATACACAGATTTTTCTTCCACCTCTGAGATAGCAAGGCCAACCCCTATACTTTCTCCTCCTCCTCAGCCTACTCAAAGTGAAGATAATGAAGATGAAATCTTAATGATGATCCACTTTTCCTTAATTAATAGTAAATATATTTTTTTCTTCTTCATGATTTTTTAAATGCAATTTTCTTTTCTCTAGCTTAGTTTATTGTAAGAATGTAGTATGTAATACATACACAAAATATGTATATGTTTACATTATCAGTAAGGCTTCCAGTCAAAGTAGGCTATCAGTAGTTAATCTTCGGGGAAGTCAAAAGTTATATGTGGATTTTTGGCTGTGAGAAGAGATTAGCAACCCTAACTCCCATTTTATTCAAGAACCAACTGTACAGGAAAGATACTACTAAAAAGATTTCTAAAACATGTCTAATTTGCACAACTAAAATGTTTTACTTATTGAACAACTCCATATTCTCTCTTACGCCTTTTCGCTCTGCTTCTCCAGTCCCTGGTAACCACCATTCTGCTTTTTGCTTCTATGAATTTAGCTGATTTAGATACCTCATGTAAGTGAAATCATACAGCATTTATCTTTCACTTAGGATAAGAACCACACGTTTCATCCATGTTGTTGCATATTGTAGGACTTCTTTTTTTGTTAAAAATGAATAATACTTTATTTTATGTATATACCTTATTTTCTTTATCCATTTATTCATTGATAGACACTTAGGTTGATTCCATATTGTGGCTATTGTGAGTGATGCTGCAAAGAATATTGCGATGCAAGTATCTCTTTGACATACCGATTTCATTTCCTTTGAATGTATACCCAGAAGTGTAAGCTGCCAGATCATCAGTATTTCTATTTTTAACTTTTTGAGAAACATCTATGCTATTTTCAATAATGGCTTCATGAGTTTATATACCCCTATACAGCATACAAGGGTTCCCATTTTTCTGCATCCTCACCAACACATATCTTATGTTCTTTTGATAATGGCTTTTGATAAAAGTCATTCCAACAGGTTTGAGATGCTATCTCATTATGGATTTAATTTGCATTTCTCTGCTAATTAGTGTCATTGAGCTTTCTTTTTCATATACTTGTTGGCCGTTTGTATGTCTTCTTTTGAGGAATGTACATTTAATTACTATGCCCATTTTTTGATTGTGTTAATTGGCTTTCTTATTATTGAGGTTTTTAACTTCCTGATATATTTTGAATATTAACTTCTTATAATATATATTACTCTGTTCTCACACTCTTATGAAGAAATAGGCATTGAGTGTCTGCATCCTTTCCAGATGCACGGTGCAAACTGTCCGTGAATCTAACATTCTGGGGTCTGGATGAATGAATCTAGGTAATTTATAAAGAAAAGAGGTGTGATTGGTATATGATTCCCCAGGCTATACAAAAAGCATGCTGCTGGCATCTGCTCAGCTTCTTGGGAAATCTCAGGAAACACTATCATGGTGAAAGGTCAATGGGAAGTAGGCACATATTACATGGCTGGAGCAGGAAGAAGAGAGGGGGAAGGAGGTGCCACACATTTTTAAACAACCAGATCTCATGAGAACTCACTACCACAATACAGTACCAAAAGGGAACTCCGCTCCCACCAATCACCTCCCACCCGGACCCACCTCCAACACTGGGGGTTACAACTCAACATGAGATTTGGGTGGGGACAAAGATTCAAATTATATAATTCTGCCCTGATCCCTCCCAAATCTCATGTCCTCCTCACATTGCAAAATACAATCATGGCGTCTCAACAGTTCCCCGAAGTCTTAATTCATTTCCACATCAACTCAAAAGTCCAAAGTCTCATCTGAGATAAGGTCAAATCCCTTTCGCCTATGAGTTTCTTTAAAAAAAAAAAAAAAAAAGTTATTTTTCTAAATACAATGGGAGTACAGACATTGGGTAGATACTCCTATTCCAAAAGGGAGAAATTGGCCAAAAAAAGGGGGCTACAGGCCCTACGCAAGTCCAAAACCTAGCAGGGCAGTTATTAATTCTTAAAGCTCCAAAATAATCTCCTTTGACTCCATGTTTCACATGCAGGGTACACTGATGCAAGGATTGGGCTCCCAAGGTTTTGAGCAACTCTTCCCCTGTGGCTCTGCAGGGTTCAGATCCCACAGCTGCTCTCATGGGCTAGTGTTGAGTGCTTGTGGCTTTTTCAGGTGCAGGGTGAAAGCTGCTGGTAGATCTACCATCCCAGGGTCTGGAGAATAGCAGCCCTCTTCTCACAGCTCCACTAGGCAATGCCCCAGTGGGGATTCTGTGTAGGGGCCCCAACCACACTCTTCCCTTCCACACTGCCCTAGTAGTGGTTCTCCATAAGGGCTCCACCCCTGAAGCAGGTTTCTTCCTGGAAATCCAGGCTTTCCCATACATCCTATGAGATCTAGGCAGAGGCTCCCAAGCCTCAACGCTTGCATTCAGTGCACTTGCAGGCTTAACATCACATGAAAACCACCAAAGCTTATGGATTGGCACTTCTGAAGCAGTGGCCCAAGCTATCCCTGAGCCCTTTTGAGCCACAGCTGGAGCTGGGGTGACTGAAATGCAAGAAGCAGTGACCTGAGGCTGCTCATGGCAGCAGGGCCCTGGGCCTGGTCCATGAAACCTTTTAATCCTTCTAGACATCTATCTGGACCTATGATGGGAGGAGCTGCGACAAAGGTCTCTGAAATGCCTTCAAGGTATTTTCTCCATTTTCTGGGCTATAGGCATTTGCCTTTTTGTTTTTTAGTTATGCAAATTTCTGCAGCCTGCTTGAATTCCTCCTGTGAAAATGGGCTTTTCTTTTCTACCACATGACCAGATTTTTGCAAATTTTCCAAACTTCTATGCTCCGATTTTCTTTGAAAAAATACGTTTCAGTTTCAGATCATTTCTTTGTTCATGCATGTACACTTAGACTGTTAGAAACAGTCAGGTGACTTCTTGAATACTTTTCTGCTTAGAAATTTATTCTACCAGATATCCTAAATCATATATCTCCAGTTCAAAGTTCCACAGATTCCTAGGGCAGGGGCACCGTCAACCAAGCTATTTGCAAACATGTAACAAAAGTGACCTTTGCTCCAGTTTCCAATAAGTTCCTTATCTCCGTCTGAGACCTCATCAGCCCGTTCATCTCTGTTCATATCACTCTCAGTATTTTGGTTACAACCATTCAGTGAGGAAGTTCCAAACTTTCCCTCATTTTCCTGTCTTATTCTGAGTTCTCCACAGCCTTCCAACCTGTTCATTACTCAGTTACAGAGTCACTTTCACGTTTTCAGTTATCTTTATAGAAATGTGCCACTCCTCAGTACCAATTTTATGTATTAGTCCATTGTTACACTGCTATAAAGAAATACCTGAGGCCAGGCATGGTGGCTCACACCTGTAATCCCAGCACTTTGGGAAAATAGGCAGGGAAATAATTTGAGGTCAGGAGTTCAAGAACAGCCTGGCCAACATGGTGAAACCCCATCTTTACTAAGAATACAAAAATCAACCTGGCATGGTAGTGCACACCTGTAATCCCAGCTACTCAGGAGGCTGAGGTGTGAGAATCACTTGAACCTGGGAGACAGAAGTTGCAGTGAGCTGAGATTGTGCTACTGCACTCCAGCCTGGGTGACAAAGCTAGATTCCATCTATCAAAAAAAAAAAAAAAAAAAAAAAAAAATACCTGAGACTCAGTAATTTATACAGATAAAAAATGTTTCTTTGGCTCAGGATTCTGAAGACTGTACAGGAAGCATGATGCTGGCATCCGCTCAGCTTCTGGGGAGGTCTCAGGAAGCTTATAATCCTTGTGGAAGGCAAAGGGGAGTCAGACATGTCTTATATGGCATGAGCAGGAGGAAGGAGGGGGAAGGTGCCACACACTTCTAAACAACCAGATCTCATGAGAACTCACCATTGTAGCACAGTACCAAGGGGAAATCTGCCCCCATGATCCAATCCCCTCCCACTAGGCCCCACCTCCAACATTGGGAAATACAATTCATTATGAGATTTGGATGGGGACATAGATCCAAAACATATCATCACATATATGCCTTGCAAATATGTTCTCCTATTCTGAAGGTTATCTTTTCATTCTGTTGATTGTTTTCTTTACTGAGGAGAAAGTTTTTAGTTTTGTGCAATTCTATTTGTCTATTTAGGCTTTTTTGTATGTGCTTTTGGAGTTATAGCAAAAAAAAAAAAAAAAGGTCAAGACCAATGTCAAGAACTTTTTTCCTATGATTTTTTTCTAGTAGTTTTACAATTTCAGGTCTTACATTTAAGTGTTTACTTCATTTTGAGTTTACTTTCTATGGGTTGTGATAAGGGTCTAATTTCATTTGACATGAATATACACTTTTTCCAACATCAATTATTGATGAGATTATCCTTTCTCCTTTGTGTTCCTGGAAACTTTTTCAAAATCATTTTATCTTGGACATTTAAATTAATTCTTGAGCTCTTAATTTTCTTCCACTAGTCTTTGTGTGTGTGTATTGGTGCCATGCTGTTTTGATTACCATAGCTTTGTGGTAAATTTTGAGGTAAGGTAGTTTAAGGCCTTCAGCTTTGTTCTATTTTTTTAAAATTGATTTGGGTGTTAGTGTTTTTTTTGTGGCTCTGAACAAATATTTGAATTTTTAATTATTTCTGTGAAAAAATGCTATTACAGTTTTGATCAGAATTTTATTTAACTTGTTGGCCACTTTAAGTAGTATAGATATTTTAACATTATGATTTTTCTCATCCATTAACATAGGATATTTTTTATGTCTTCCATTATTTTTGCCAAAGTTTTACAGTTTTCAGAGTACAAGACTTTCACCATCTTGGTTAAATTTATTCATATTTTATATTTTGACACTATTACAAATGAGATTGCTTTTATAATTTCTTTTACAGTAGTTTATTGTTGATGTATAGAAATGCTACTTATTTGTATATGTTGATTTTATCTCCTGCAACATAAATGAACTTATGTCTTAATTTGAACAGTTATTTGGTGGTGTCTTTTGGTTTCTCTATATGCAAAATCATGCCATCTATAAATACAGACCATTTTATTTCTTCCTTTCTGATTTAGATGCTTTTCATTTATTTTCTTGCCTAGTTGCTCTAGCTAGGACTTTCACTAGTAAGCTATACAGAAATGTGGAGAGTAAGCATCCTTTACCTGTTCCTTATCTTAGAAGAAAAGCTTTCAATGCTTTGCAATAGTGTATGATGTTTGCTGTGGGCTACTAGTGTATATTTATTGTGTTGAGGTAAATCCTTCTATACCTACTTTGATGAGAAATTTTTATAATGAAATGATGTTGAGTTTCATCAAATGCTTTTCATGCATCTGTGGAGATGATTTTTATCTTTTAGTCTGTTGATGTGATGAATTACATTATTGATTAGTCTAAGTTAAACCATACTTGCATCCCAGAGATACATCCTAGTTGCTCTTAATGAGTGACACTTTTAACATACTGTTGAAATCAGTTTGCTAATATTTGGTTAAGGATTTTTACATCTATCTTCATCAGGGATAGTGGTTCATAATCTTATTTTTTATAGTGTCTTTTCCTGGATAATACAGCCTTCACAAAATAAGTTTTAAAGTATTTTTAAAGCATTTTATCCCTTTTAAGTTTTGGGAAAGTTTGAAAAAAATTGGTATGAGTTCTTCTTTAAATGTTTGATTGAATCTACCAGTGAAGCCATCAATTTACGCTGTTCTTTGATGGAAGCCTCTTTATTACTGAATTAATTTATTACTCATTATTGGTCTGTTCAGATTTTATATTACTTCATGATCCAGTATTGGTAAGTTTTGTCTCTAGGAATGTTTTTATTTCTTCTATGTTATCAAATTTGTTGGTATATAATTGATCATTGTAGTTTTTTGTGATCCCTTGTGATATCAGTTACAATCTCTCCTCCTTTATTTTTTACATTAATTATTTTAAACATTTTTATTTTTTCTTATTTTAGCTTAAGATTTTCCTATTTTTAGCTTTTAAAAAAACAATTCTTCATTTCAATGATCTTTTCAATTTTTTATAGTCTCTATTTCATTTATTTCTGTCTTGACATTTATTATTTCCTTTCTTCTACAAGCTTTGGGCTTAGTTTGTTCTTCCTTCTCTAGTTCCTTTTTCAATTTAGTTATTGGATTTTTCAACTCTATGGTTCCTCTGTGTATTCTTTTCGGGAATTTGTATATTATTCATACATTGTTTTCTTCTGCTTGATCTACTGCTAGATCTTATCCATTCTAACTATATTTTTGTACTTACTAACCATGCCCACACGCCTTCACTACCACTCCCAGTCTCTAGTAACCATCATTCTGCTCTCCATCTCAATGAGTTTACTTGTTTTAAGTTTTAGCTTTCTAAATGTGTGAAAAGGTAAACAGTTTGTCTTTCTGTGCCTGGCTTATTTCATAATGCCTTTCAATTCCATCCATGTTGTTGCAAGTGACAGGATTTCATTCTTTTTATGGCTTAATCATACTCCATTTTATATATATATACCATGATTACTTTATCTATTCGTCTGTTGATGGACACTTAAGTTGCTTCCAAATCTTGGCTATTGTGAATAGTACTACAAAAAAACATGAGAGTGCAGATATCTCTTCAATGTACTGATTTCACATCTTTGGGGAACGTACCTTGGAATGGAATCACTGGATCGTACAGTACCTCTATTTTGAGTATTTTGAAGAACCTCCATACTGTTTTCCATAGTGGTGTACTGAATCACGTTCCTACCAGGAGTGTAGAAGTTCTCCCTTTTCTCCACATCCTCACCAGCATTGTTATGACCGTACTTTTAGATATAAGCCATCTTTACTGGAGTAGAATAATGACTTATTGTAGTTTTGATTTTCATTTATCTGATGATCAGTGATGTTGAGCATGTTTTCATATACCTGTTTGTCATTTTTATGCTAAAATAGTTGCAGGGTTGGAGAGAATTGAATCCAAATTTGAAATAATGCTACCATGGATAAAATGCTATCATATAGCATTGCATGCTACAGAGAAACTTTTCATGAAAGAAAGAGTTGATTGATGTGGCAAACTTTATTTTTGTCTTATTTTAAGGAACTTCCACAATCACTCCATTCATCAGCAATCACCACTCTAATCAGTCAGCAGCCATGAACACTGAGGCAAGACCCTTTACCAGCAAAACGTGTATGACTTGTTGAAGTCTCAAACAGCTATTTGCATTTTTAGCTATAAAGCATTTTTAAATTAAGATATGTGCATTGGTTTTTCAGATATAATTCTACTGCACATTTAATGGATTATAGTATAGTGTAAACATAACTTTTTTATGCACTGGGAAACCAAATAATGCATGTGACTGACTGTTATTGCATGATTGCTTTATTGCACTTATCCAGAACTGAACCCACAATACTTCAGAAGTATGCCTGTGTATATAATCGTGCAAAATCTTCTATTGTTTTATTTGTTCCATTTTACAATTTTGTTTTGCCTCTTTTTAAAAACACTGCTAGCACAACTGTGGTTTATGACCATGTGTTTGATTCTAAATTTATTTTATTTACATAAATTTAAACTACAGTATTAAGCAAATTATGCCTCACATTTTCCCTATATAGTATTAATATTCTTATAATTGATGCCATCTTTATTTGTGCATTGCAAAATAAATTCCCCCACACTTTTAATTAAGGCAATTTATACTGTTTTATCTATGTTTAGATTAATTAATGTTATTAAATTTGGTTTTTAAATCTTGTATCATTTATATTTAGTCAAAATTATGACAACATAACTGTGCAATTTTTTAGTCTTTATTTGTATATATTACATTCATTTTTTCACTGCTTTTCCCCCAACTGCTTCAGTGAGGTTGATTCATGCAGTTTTAATATAGCTAGAATCTCTCGTCATGTTTTGAATTCTTTCCTGTGACCCCCCTAACTCCTAAAGGAGTTTTAAAATGTGCATTCATTAGGGTTAACACTGTGTCGTAAAGTTCTATAGGTTTTGAAAAATGAATAATGCTATATATCCACATTTTAGTATCATGGAGAATCATTTTCACCACTCTAAAATCCTCTGTGCTCAACCTGTCATTACATACATATCCCTTGTGTTTCACACATTATTCCAAAGCTCTAGCAACTACTGATGCGGTAGCTAATTCTATATCCGGAGTGTCAAAAAATTATAATCACACTGCATGTAGCCTTCTCAGACTAGCATTTTTCACTGGGCTATATGCATTTAAATTTTCTCCATGTCTTTTCATGATGTGATAGCTCATTTCTTTTTATCGCTATGTAATATTCCATCACATGGATTTGCTGCACTGTGTTAATACATTTACATATGTATAAAACTCTTGGTTGTTTGGGAAATTGTGACTTTAGCAGCTATAAACATTTATGTGCAGGTTTTTATGGAGATATAACTTTTTACCTAACTTGATTAAACACCAAGGAACTACTACTGTGCAGTATTATTTTTATTTGCAATTGCCCCATTACAAATGATATTGAGCATTTTTTCCATATTTTCCTTTTTTGCTGAGGTATCTTTACCGATTTTTGTCAATTTTTTTACTTGAGTTTTTTTTTTCTTTTTGCTTTCTTATTGAGTTGGAAAAGTTATTTGTATATTTCCCATATAATTTCTTAATTAGATATATTTTACAAATATTCTCTCCCAGTCTGTGGCTTGTTTTGTAACTCTCTTAACAGTATCTTTCAGAAAGTATATTTTAATTTAGTGACATGAAACTTATCAATGTTTTTATTTCATGGGTTGTACTTTTGTTATTGTAGTAAAAACTCATATGTAAGCTTTCAACTTTCCAAATAGAAATTTACATTCTTGTGTTTATTCCTTAATGTCTTGATTTATTAACTCTTATTCAAAAATCTTATTTTTTAAAAGAGCTTAAATGTTTTTGTTTTTCAATCTTATGTA
The DNA here is from genome assembly GCF_008728515.1 of Papio anubis. Lineage (NCBI taxonomy): Eukaryota > Metazoa > Chordata > Mammalia > Primates > Cercopithecidae > Papio > Papio anubis. The sequence continues at coordinate 40,415,734 of NC_044988.1, read as the reverse complement.
AGTCAATGTTATTGATATAGACTAGAGAAAGGGAAATGCTGGGTAGAAGAAGGTGGTTCCCAGGCAAAGGCCCCACCCTCAAGCCTGGATACCTGCAGCCCTAAATGAAAACAGGCATTCCTGTTTTCATGCCCATAAAGTTGCCTTTTGACCTGCCACATCCCCTATTCTGTACCCATATAAACCCTAAATCCCAGACTCCGGAGCAGACCAGCAGACAAGGAAACAAGACAAGCAAATGAATGGGCAGAACGACGTGGCAAAGAAAGAGAGAAGAGGAGGAACAGATTGATCACTGAGAGGATTTTGGCTGCAGGACAGCCCAACTTCAGGGGAAGATCATCTTCTCCCTATCTCTCCCTTTCTGGCTCCCCATCCGTCCTGCTAAAAGCCATACCACCACTCAATAAAACCTTGCATTCATTCTTCAACCCCTGTGAGACCTGATTCTTCTGGGACGCAGGGCAATAGCTCAGGATACAGAAAGATGTCACACTGGCCCTCTGCCCTTGGGAAATCACAGAGGGTCCATTGAGCTGATTAACACTCAAAGCTGTCTGCGGACAGCAAGGCTTATAGTGCATTGTAACATTGGGGGTTGCAGGCACCCAGACCTACACACTGTCAACGACTGGAGTCCAAAGCACTTGCCCCAGCCACTGCAACTGCCCGTCTATGTGCTCCCCCTGCTACGAGGGGTTTGAGCAGCAGCTTTGACCACATAGGTGACACACCCCTGTTGCACTTCCTGTAAGGGGAATCAGGGAATTCTCCCATTTTATTATTATTGACTGAATTATGTTCCCCTCAAAATTCATACATTGAAGCTCTAAGCCTTATTACCTTAGAATATAAATTCTAAGGAGACAGGGCCTTTAAAAGATAATTATGTTAACATGAGGCCATTAGGATGGGCTGTGATCAAATCTGACTGGTGTCCTGACTAGAAGGTTAGAACGTGCAAAGAAAGACACCAGCGACGCTCACGCACAGAGAAGAGACCATGAGTGAGGAAAGAGTAAGACAGTGGTCATCTGCAAGCCAAGGAGAGGTGGCTCACGAGAAACCCAGCTTACCAACACCTTGATCTCTGGATTCTAGGTTCCAAAATTATGAGAAAATAAATTTTGATTGTTTAAGACACCCAATCTCTGGTAAAATACAAAACGATTTTGTTTGAAAATCTTATATGAATATTATTTTAATAAAAATATGCCTGAATTTTTATCTCTTTCTTTTTCACCAGTTTTCTTTTAGATCCACAGTTCCAGTTTTTGATACTCCCGTGCTCTAAAATAAGTCTTTACTTTTTTGTTTTTGTTTTCATTAGGAAGAATCCTACATATGTATTTCTTTTTGACTAGATATCTGAGAATGCTTTTTTATTAGTTTTATTCAACAGCTTTATCTCACTGTGGACAGTCATCTCTCAGTATCCATATCCATAAGGGATTGTTTTCAGGAACTCTTGCTGATACCAAAATCTGTAGATGCTGAAATCCCTGATATAAAATGGGGTATAATTTCCATAAAATGTATGCACATCCTTTAAATCATACTTTAAATCTTCTCTAGATTACTTATAATACCTAATACAATGTAAATGCTATGATAATATTTGTTATTCTGTATTTTTTAGAAAATAATGACAAGAGGGAAAGTCTGTACATGCTCAGTACAAGCACAAATGTGTTTCCAAATATTTTTGATCCATAGTTGGTGAAATCCACAGACACAAAACTCAAGGGTACCAATGGTTAACTTCATCATGTTTCATTGTCAAAACATTTCTCAAAAAAATATAATTATAGAAGAGAATTCCTTTTTTTCTTTTGTAGCTTTGTAGATTCCAACCAAATCAACACCATACCAGGAGATTTAATGTGTGGATTGTCTATTTGTTCATCCTTGTTTGTTTGACAGCAATGAAGCAATATTTTCTTGCTGAGAACACAGACTAAATATATTATAAAAATTGGTATCACCTCTTGATTTAAATCTATTTGCAGAAATATCTTAACGTTCTCTGAATATCAGTTTTTCCCATGATATCCAGGATATGTACATAGGTTTTCTGATTTTATCAGTGTGCTTATTCTTTAAACTAATTAATTGTTTTATTACCATCCATTAGTTAATAGTCCAGGAGGAATTCTTACCCAAAACCTTCGAACAAGAGCTATAGATCTACTTTCCGTAGAGAAAAAACTAACTTATTAAGCAGGCTGTCTGGAGGATAAGAGAACCACTGAAGCAGGCAATTTGTTTCTTTCTGTCTCTCTAATTCTGAATGGAATGGGAGTCCTATTGAATGAACCCTTCAACTTTACTTGATTTTCAGATTTGTGTCTTACTACATTTCTTGTGCAGATTTTATATAACCATACTTTCAAAAACAAAAGAATTCCAATTCATCTGTTTTCAATTAGTTTCTACCTGCCCTTGCTCTGTGTGTGTGTGTGTGTGTGTATGTGTGTGTGTGAATTTGATCATGCATTAACATATGCATGTCGGGACTGGTATTTTTAGGGAGAGTAGGAATAGTCTATGGATTCCATTGTATCTAACCTTACACTAAAACATTGTTCAAATTTTCATCTGTTTTTCTCATCACTACATTTTTGAACACTGCGGATAGAGTACACATATGGTAAAGAGAACCAAGAAGTTGCAAAATAGGTAAAAATAATTATTGAAATCAGATATAGTAAGTGAATGAGAGTCTGGGAAAAACGAAAAATATATAATTTGATTAGATTGGGTTATCCACTGAACATTCCTTACAGGGTTTTCTAGGCTAAAATTTCTGTAGACTAACAAAAAATGGCTGATACATAACTGGCAACTATAAAAAAAGTATATTGTATAAAAGAACATGAAATAATATGTTCACTAAAGATGTTTTATAAAAATAATAAATTGCTTTTGAAAACAGTTTTATGAACTTTATTTATTTATTTATTTGAGACGGAGTCTTGCTCTGTCACCCAGGCTGAGTGCAATGGCCCGATCTCGGCTTACTGCAACCTTGGCCTCCCAAATTCAAGTGATTCTCCTGCATCAGCCTCCCAAGTAGCTGGGACTACAGGCGTGTGCACCACTCCTGGCTCATTTTGGTAGTTTTAGTAGAGACAGGATTTCACCATGATCCTAAACTCCTGACCTCATGATCCACCCAACTCGGCCTCCCAAACTACTGGGATTACGGGCATGAGCCACTGCACCTGGCCTGTTTTATGAACTTTTATGCAGTACAAACACAGAGTTTTCTTAAAAGAAGACAAGGTTAGACATTGCTAGTTTCACTTTTTTTTTTGTATGTAAATGAATAATTCTTTTACCTTTAATTTCTTATTCTGATTCTGTTTGATTTATGTAGACTCTCCATAACATTTTAATAAACTCTTTTGTTAACTTCATCAATAGTCACTCAAAAACAGTCATTCACCTTCTATCTAAACGTACCCAGTGGAAAGAGGAAAACAATTTTGTTGAAACTAGCTTTTGATTTAAAACTCTAAGAATAACAACTTGAATTTAGTAGACCTTCAATTTCAAAGTGACAATGTACAGCCAGCTCTCTCCCAAAAGGTTTAATCCTTCTCCCTCTCTCTTTCTCATCTGCAATAAATAAATAATCGAAATCCTTCAGATACTACATGTGAAAACTTCAGTTTCTGGAAAAATCAAGGTTTTTCCCTGGATGTTTCTAACAAATACATTTGGCTACAATTGGATATAAAGTTTCTTTCTAGAGACAGTTCTTGGGGGTAGACAGTGTGTGTGTGTGTGTGGATGGGATTGAAATTTAAATCAGATTACTTATTCCACTAGCATCCTGAATAAGTAAAAGCAAGTCAAAGGGCTGTGTTTTAATATTTTGAAAGTGTATAAAAGAGTTCAAAAGTAAGTAGGTTGGGGTTTCAAATTTTTTAAATATTTTGCCTATTTTCAAACCTAGCAACAGCAAGAGGAGATAGGAATAAGTTATATAATGGTGTATAGAATTGTCATAAAGAATCCTAAAGAGGAAATGACAACTATGTGATGACACAGACTTTAAATTATTCTTAATATTCTTTCTGGTCACTAGTTCAACCCAGTTTTTCTATCAGTACTGCCCCTGGGGCTAAATAATTTGGAGGATATCCTATAATTCTGCCATTTCTCAGCCACCATCATTAGAGTTGTTTAGAATATACACTAGAACTCTGACTGAATGCGTCATCTCTTTCTCTTTAATAAATATCACTAAAGTTGAACAGATTCCTGACCTAGAGATAAACAAACAAATGAAAACAATATGAACACCAATGAACTCAACCAACAATGAAAACAGTAACAATAACAAAACAAAGCTGCAAGTTGGAGGTCAGGAAAGGAATGATGGAAAAAACTCAGACAACATTTTTTTAATAGTCATTCGCTTGATTTCTGGAAAAATATGAAGAATAAAATATATTAGCAAGTGTTGACATATAATCTCAACTGTGTAGTAACATAAAAGAAGGAAAAATTGCCAGTTCAACCCAACAAATCTCCTGGACTCAACCTCCTTCTGTAACTTTTACAAATCCTATTAAAGGGCAAAAAGGCTTAATGGTAAAAACATTACTATAAATTCAGAAACATCTTTCTGATGAAAGTAACTTAATATTTGTTATAGACAAAATCAGGAAATATAAGATACCAAAGGGTATGAGGTGGGAATGACAATAAAATGTAGTACTACCCTACAGAGATAAGCACTGCTAATGTTTAATTTTATATCCTTCCAGTGTCTCTAATTCTATTCAGATTCTATTTACTAATTGAGTGCTGAACATGTGCCATAGACAATTATACATTCTCTGCATGTATAAACTCATTAATTCTGTTCAAGAAACTTTTGAAATAAATACTACAATTTTTCTCATTTTCATAAATAAAGAAGCTAAGACAAAATATTTAGAGAATAGCAGAACTTTTTAGACAGCTGTGGTACACATCAAATATTAAAAGGAGAGATAAAGTTTTAAAATAAAACACTAATATAAGAATAAAAAAATAGAAAACAACCTAGTCTAGATTATGTGGCAGTTCTGACTCATGCTCCCGTTTAATCAAACATAGTACATGGCCCCTAAGTTTAATTCAACCACAAATTTTTCTATCATCCTACCACCTACTTCTCCACCGTCACCTGTTCCTCCTCCTCCTCCTTCTCTTCCTCCTCCTCCTCCTCCTCCTTCCTCTTCTTCTTCTTCTTCTTCCTCTTCTTTTTCTTTTTTAATTTGTAGAGTTTTCACCATGTAGCACAGGCTGGTCTGAAACTCCTGGACTCAACGGATCTGTACACTTTAGCCTCCCAAAGTGCTGGGATTACAGGCGTGAGCCACCATGCCCGGCCAGTATTCTACTTTTCATCAGTACTATTCTCCATGGAATTCCTTAGCACCATGAGTGCTGTGATTTTTCCTTGTATTTGGTCTTTCTTTGTCTCTCTTGCACTGACCTCCTCATGCATTCTTCAGCAACCTCTTCCACCAACATGCACATGTGTAACTGCAGAAACATGCATATGCACACATTCATTCCCTTATAAATTTACACCTTCACCTGAGGTCTCTATTCATCATTGCTGGCTATATTTTGCACACCAAAGGAGGTAACTCTTCTCTCACTCCCTCTCTCTCTCTCTGTGTGTAAAATAAATTATATACATACATGTATCGTATAATTCTTGGTCATTATTTTCATGTAATTGCTTCCAAATCTATTTTGTGATCTTCTTCAGTACAAAGATATAATTTTGGTGCATCAGTGATACACCATTTATAATTTATAAATAAACAGCTTTTTTTCTCATTTGCTTTTTTTTCTCAATTGAGTAAATACAGGCCAACAATTACGAATTATCAATAGTTCAGGAATTATATCAATGTTCTCTTCAAAAGAGAAACGTTAAGGAAAACATAACAAATGAAAGTTTCATTAATTAGTAATTATTGGGAGGTTCATACTTTTTGGTCAGATGTCTAGGCTATGAAAAAGCCTTTGTATGTAATTCCTAATCTTTCTCTTTTCTTTTTGTTTTTGAGACAGAGTCTCACTCTGTTAACCACACTGGAGTACAGTGGCACAATCTCAGCTCACTGCAACCTCAGCCTCCTGGGTTCAAGTGATTCTCTTACCTCAGTCTCCCGAGTAGCTGGGATTACAGGTGCCCCCCACTATGCCTGAATAATTTTTGTATTTTTGGATTTGGCCATGTTGGCCAGGCTAGTCTCCCACTCCTGACCTCAAGTGATCCGCCCGTCTCAGCCTCCCAGTGTGCTCGGATTACAGGTGTGAGCCACTGCACTCAGCTGGCCGTATTCAATTTTTATAATACTGGTCAATTTCCTATTATTTTTATTATAATATTCATACTGCTATTATTAGTCATTTAATGGATTTTTACCGTGTTATTAGTATATACGTGTGTGTAAATGCATATAATCCCTTTCAAACTAGTGTACTCAAACTGATTGTAAAGGCAAATTTTCTCTTTTTTTAAACTTCCAATCTGTTGTGAAGCTAGCGAGAATTTTTCAATCAAATTGTAAGTCCTTTGAAGTCACTCAGATACTTGGATTTATTAATATGTTATTAATATAAAACAAGTAATGCCTACTATAGGCCAATGGATGTCATGTGCAACCAAGAAAATAAAGAATAATACAGTAGATACCACTTCATGTGATTCAGATAAGGCTTAAAGTCTTTTTAAAACCAGACTGGTTTACAGAACTAATAAATTTTGGGTTTAAACTATAGTGACTTTTTCCTTTTTATACAAAATAATAATGAATTTAAATTTACATAATCTCTGTTTATTTTCATTTCCCAAGTTGGCTGGTGTCAGAATGCATTTTCTTTTTAATAACAGCTTAAATTAAGTAAATCTTTATTGTTTTTTACAGAAAAGTCATATTGCTAATAATAATGTTTTGATATTATGGAAAAATATTTGAGGTTGTAAAAAGTTAATATGTCAGTGCTTCAAGTGTAGAAAAATACATTTGCAACTTACATAAGAGGTATAAAAATCATCTTGTAAAGCAAAGATGTTATTTTTGAATTGTTCCTAAGAAACATTTGCTTAGTTCATTTATTAAAATGATCCCTCAAGTTATTAATGATATTTAATATGAATAAATGAGATTTTATGTCATTATATTTGCTTAGAGTATCATGAAGTTTTTTTTTTTTTTTTTTTTAAATCTACAGTAGTGGAAATGTAGTGAGCACTTTGTTATTGTTAGATTTTGTTTTGAATCTGGTAGTAAATCAGTAATTGAATTGTGCAGAGTTTTCTTTAATAGTTTACTTTAACAGTCTTTAAAAGTAAATGAAACATTGGAAAAACATTAAGAGATTCTACTACATTTTAAAATACGAATTATGTATATATATACATATAAAATTTATATACAAATATAATATATATATTTAAATACAAAATATGTATATATAATCCTTTTAGAAAAAAATTATGTTGAGTAGCCTTAAGATGTTTAAGAAATTGAAGGGGCAGTTAACTATAATAGACTTATTTAAATAAACGCAATTTTTAATTTGGTATTATTTTTTAAAATACAAAATTACAAATAAACTGAAATTGATGGTAGTAAAATTGAAAATTTAACCTAAAACTCAAACCTCTTGCCAGTGTCACTTGAAAAGGGACAATTACAGTGGTGTTTGTTGCAAGATTTTGCTTTGCTTTTTTTTTTTTTTTTTAGCTCTAAAAGCTAGAAAACAATCTAAATATCAATGATAGTTTTCAAAGAAAAGAGTATCATGTAGGGATTTGAAAGAATGAAGTAGATCTTTATATATTAATGTGGATAGATATGCAAAACAGAAGTTTGGTGAAGAGAAGATGAAGATTAATCCAAACAGATTAATGCAATTTGTAACAAAAATTAAAACACTTTATGCAATCTTATACATTGCTTATGAAAGGCCTATCTAGTCATCCACATATAAGTTGTAGACTGAAGAGATATGCATATAATTTTTTCATAGTATTTTCCATATGCAAGTCAACTTCTTAAAACATTTCTACCAAATAAAGTTGAGTTTGGGTTTGGATTTGGGTTCTGTTATGGAGTAAAAAGCATTTTGTTGAAATTCATACACGAAATAATTGAAATCTAAAAATAATACCAGGTCACAATGAGTAAATTACCGAAAGGGGAAAAATGACTTTAGGGGTAACTCATCTTCAAGAAAGTCTATAGTCAGATTGCTCACTGTGCACCTTTTCACACTTTGGATGCACTTCATAATCCAAAACAAGATGTCACCAGAAATGCTAATATTTGCCTTGGGCAATATGCTTGAGCAAGAGAAAATCTGATCCCTATGCTAAACTTGTGAAACACTGGAAACACAGATATTTTGTATTATAACAAATAAACTAGACACACTATAAAAATTCCAATATTTTTGAAATGGTCCTTCAGGACAGAATCTCATCCTTTATGTTCCTGAGACAAGAAGCTTGGCTCTCATGAAGCATAAGCAATCTGCCTCTCAAACCGTGAGAGGATAGAGCTTATTTAAGATCTGCCAACAGCATATTGCTTGGACTATATTAGTTTTTGCCCTTCAGGGATGAGTGTTTCAACTCAAAGTAATATTTATTCCAAATACTACACTAAATATCTTTGCAGCCTTCAAATTGATTTTGAGAGGAATTCCTGTCTTGAACCCATCAGAATAACTTTTAGGTTAAAGGGAGCCTTGAGAATCAGGACAGACCAAGGTACTCCATGAAACAACATGACTTCAGAGGAAAACGGTTCAAATAACGAATTGACTGCAATAAGGACAGTGAAAGAATTGTCTAAGACTCACAAGAGAAAACTGAGCCTGTGGTAATGAAACTACTTTGTCTGCTGCTATAAAACTGTTCAGTACAATCTTCAGATCTCACTGCCCTTATTGCCCATAACAGGGTCAAAGAATGCCTGCTATAAAGAGTAAGTAATTTCTCAATTATGTTTTTATCAAACTTTGACACATATATGAAAGAACCTAAAGAAAATATGAACACAGATTTTTTCAGTAAAGACATTTTAAGCCTTTACAAAATCTATATGATTGAACTTTTTCAATTAAAATATACTAACTGCATGTTTGGGTCATGCTCTTAATTAGAACTCTGGCTACATAAATCTCAGCCAAGCTGCTTTTGTTTCCAAATTGAGCTTTGAATAAAAAGACGTATTGGACTTCATTAGCGTAATCTCTAGACAGGAACACTACTTCAACTCTTCTAATAAATAAGTTAGTAATAACAATAACATTAAAAAAATTATAATGAGTGTCCATCTTGCTATTTTGTAGGTGTACAACTTTGTAAGAAAACAACAAACGTAGGGCTGGGCGTGGTGGCTCACGCCTGTAATCTCAGCACTTTGGGAGGCCGAGGCTGGCGAATCATGAGGTCAGGAGATCGAGACCATCCTGGCTACCACGGTGAAACCCCGTCTCTACTAAAAATACAAAAAATTAGCCGGGCATAGTGGCGGGCGCCTGTAGTCCCAGATACTCGGGAGGCTGAAGCAGGAGAATGGCTTGAACCCGGGAGGCGGAGCTTGCAGTGAGCCGAGATCACGCCACTGCACTTCAGCCTGGGCGACAGAGCGAGACTCCGTCTCAAAAACAAAAAACAAACAAACAAACAAACAAAAAAAAACAAAGAAAAGAACAAACGTATTAATTTTAAAATAAATTTCTATCTTTTTTCCAAAAGGATAGTTTTATTAATGGCTTAATATATGTAAAGTGCTTTCCATACAAAAGGCAGTAAGTTTCAAAATGTCATTGTTGAGAAAGAAGCGAATTGCTAAGTTTCTAAAGATATATTAATGATGGCAGACCATCAGGGTCTCATTTACTTTGCTGAGAAAAGGTTAATTGGAGAAAGATACTCTACTGATCAAAACCAATAATGAATTTAACAATATGTGCACTGATATTCTTCTCAGTCATTGGGACACTCATTATATGGAACCCCAGTAGTTTCTCCGGTTACTTTACCTGACTGGATCTGGATTTCCAAGGCTTTCAGTCTGTTGAACTCACAACTTTATTGAACTTGTATTGCAGTCTTTAAAATTCTGTTAACAGTTTGCCATTTATTTTATCCAAATCAAGAATAGGACACGACTCATCCATCGTCAACTTTTATTTGAAACTCTCTTTTTAAAAAAATAAGACTTTGAATCTCGTGCTGTGTTTTACTGCTATAAGTGTAATGCTTGTAGAAAAAAGCTTCCTGTTTTAATGGCATGTTTGTTTAATTTTCCTTTCAGGAATTTATCTCAACAAGCACTTCGCTCAGGAATTTCTAAATTCCCTCCATTTGGCAGCACTTTTATTTTTCCTGAAGCAATGATGAATTATTGGTATTATCGATTGTAGTTTTAATATACATTTCTCTATCTTTAAGATCTCTCTTCTAAAATATCCAAGGCTTTTAAAAGTTCAATCACATTATTTTTCACCTCTGACTGCCGAGTTCATTTTTTTATTTAAGCATAAAATGTTTCATGTTCATTTTCTTATTTAAATCTATTTGCGTGTGTGTGTATATATTTGTATGTATACACATACAGACACACATATACATTATATACATAGACACACTAATGAAGAAATTATTTATATAGCTATAGAAGATCATAAGATTACTCTTTTTTTGAGAATAAGACTCAAAAAGATACTTTCTTGTTCATTTGTCTTATATACATTCTAGTATCCTGGTTGGAACACATTGACTAAGTATTATGTATTTATTTGCTTTTAGTAGAAGTTGTTTGTTTAAAAATAACCTGGGTACCACTTTGATTCTCATTTTAATTGTATTGTTCTTCAAGTCTCATCCAAATTCTGGATTAGGACAAACTATAATAATCTAAAATTAAGAGAGTACTTGGTAAGCAAAGTAAATAGGCCTGCAATCGCCTCATTTGGAGGAAAAAACTGTTTGTTGTTTTAGTTTTGTTAATAAATGATCAAAAGAGTACTTTCTGAAACTAATGCTGTGTATTTTATTCCCTTCATAATGGACTATGTGATTTAGTTGACATACAAAAAGTTAAACATACAATTTAGATTTTCTTACACCACAGTAAAAATCAGTCCTGCTGCTCTCTTATCCCTGCAGAGGCTACTATTCAATATAAATTTAACATGTTTTAAATTTCAATTTGAGTAGGATGTCAGTTAATTGCTATCTTATATGCCATAAAATGCACATTTAATTTACGTGTAGACAAAAATGTTGATATTTCTGAAACATGGTAAATATATGATGTCTTCGTGTGGACTTAAAGTATGAGAGGTGTTCCATTTATATATGATTTTTAATATCATTCATTTTCTTTTGACTGTGTATGCAGTCATAATCAGCATTTAAATTACTGTCCTGGTGATAACATCATGCAAGTCTGTTCATTTTATCTTGTAAACTACAAGTACAACCAATTCTGACATTTGGGTGAGCTTCACTGATTTTCACTTTGATCTTCTGTTTTCAGACGATGTGAAATATTAAGGAAAAGCACCAAGCACAGCGCTAAAATAATTTTGCTTAAAGATTTTGCCTCAGTCCAGTCAGAGTTCTAGAACAGTTCCACACAACCCTCTGTTTGAGGAAGAAAGAAGGAGAGAAAGAATATATGTCATTAGTTATTTGAAAAACATTGTCTTAAATAGATGGAGTATCAAACACATATTTTAAAAGGCCAGGAATGTATCATAACTAATAAAAACTCCATTTTCTTCTTATTTTATGTGTAGTTTGCATTCAAATATCAATGAAGCGTTCCTGAAAAATGTACAGGGCAATAACTTTTAGGCAATCATATCAGTGTGGCTTTTATAATGATGAGGAAATCAGAGTAATTCAATCAAAGCATCTTGTTATTTTTTCATGGCAATTAGAGATACATCATATAGTTTGAATTTCTCTGCCTAGCACAATACCTGGGAAATGGATGCATTCTACAAAGGTTAGTTTCAATGAGTCAATAAATTCTCTGCCATGGAAGAAGATATTAAAAGCAGATTTCTTTTAAATGCACTCTCATTGTGGAAGCGTTGGAGGCCTCTGAGCACAAATCTCCTCTTTAGAACACACACTGCTCCTTTACTATAAGTGGCTCTGCATTAATGACACACTTATTTTTCTTTTTGGTTAGGATACATAACCACGATTACTAATAAATCTTTCATTAGTTTACCTGCATTCCAGTTTTGGCATGTTTGCTGTTGCAGATCCCTGTAGTGACAGTAATAACTCTAATGGTAGTGAACAGTTCTGATATTTGTTTGTCAATTGTTTTGTCATTTGTTTTTCATATGTTTTGTTCACTTTTTACAAAGCACATTCATGTATAATTTTGAAAATCATTTTTAGGTATGCACAGCAAATGTTAACATTCACACTGTAAAGTAATTCAAACGACATTACAATTCCACTTGACTGCTTCAACAATTCAAGGTACTTCTAAAAGGATAATCCTTTTATCAATTTTTGAGTGAATATTTGTATGCATTTACATACATAATGAATATCTATAAAGATAGTTTTCATTATATATTGCTTATTTTTTTAAAGTCCTCTTATTGATTATCTAAGCAGTGTTAGCTTGTAGCTGTTTTTTGGATTGTTGGGTTAATGAATGCTCATATATATGTATGCATATATATGTGTATTTACTTATATATTTATAACAATTATTCTGCCTTGGTGATACTGAATTCACATTCTCTTAAACGGATGTATAATACTCTTTAGTACACAGTAACAGTTGTCCTTTTCAACCTCTCAATTGGATAATCTTACCCTTCTTTGGTAGCCATAGGAAGCAAGAGAGTGTCTTGGAGACAAGAAGATTCTGCCATGATCAACCACAACGATGCTAGGCTAATTTGAAAGCTGTGCTAGGGAGTGAATTTCCTGGTCTCCTAGACTAAATAAAATTCCTCACATCAGGAAATAGAATTGGTGAAAAAAAATACCAATTCTGCTGATACTTTCTTTCTTCTGATTGGCAAATAGATCAGTGGGAGAAACGACAGGACTCCCATGTTTTAATTTTTTGAAATATAGCCTTGGAATTATTTGTTTAAAAGAAACTTCAAATCCTTTATACTTAGATCCCTCCTTTTAACCTAAGATTTCAGTCAGAAAATACCTTGCAATGATTTGAAAAACCTTCAGTGTGACCTTAGAGTGTTACCTGATTCAAGCACCAATTAGTTTTATAAATTTGTTATTTTGTATTACATAATATGGAAAGCAGTTGTTTCCTGAGCTATGTGTTTGATAGCTGCATACCCTGTCATTGGTGATAAAAATACTACTAATTATTTGCCTTCCATGGGTATAAAAACAATATTCTTCTTCTATCCAAATTACATATAGAGCTGCGTGTTTACATACAAATATATCAGTTGGTAATAAACTGACCCATTTTTTCATTTCTCTTAGATTTTCTGCCACAGTTTTGTTGAGGCATACCTGACATACAATAAACCGTACATATGTAAAGAGTTATAATTTGGTAAGTTTTGATGAAAGAATATACCTGTGAAAACCTTGCCACAATCAAGATAGTGAACATATGAAAAGGGAGCACAAATTCCCGGGGCAAGATATACAATTTGCAGTAACCAGTGCATAGCAAAAATGTGGGATCCCTGTGGGGTGCAGGGAAGTCAATCTCCTCTTCCTACGAGTTCATAGTCCGGAAATCCCATCTTGGTGGTCCGGACACCTCCAAGGAATGCGACGTCTATCCTGCAGCATGCTCTATTCCTGGATCTAGATAGCTAAGAGATTCCATATGGTTCGCCTTTCAAATGTGCTGAGGTGCTGCCAACCAAAAGAGGGTGGTCTTCTCTTTACCCTTCCCTAAGACGCCTCTTGGCCACACCAGCCCTCCCTCTCCCCTCTCTGCCCATGCACGCAGGCTCCCACAGGAGCAGAGGGATGCAGCTGCACTGCATACAGCCTCCCTGCCCAAGCAACCTGGTTTCCACTCCTGACTAAAGGTGGCAGTGGTCCTGGGTAGGGTCCCAAGGTGCCAGAGTTCCGTGAGGGGGCAGCCAAGAACCAGTCCTGGTCGCAGTAGACGGTGGTATCAGGGTCTCCCTGTGAGCCAAGGCTCCAAACTCCTACCACATGTTCCGTTGTCACACATGTTCCGTTTTATGATTCCATTTATAAAACAAAAACTCAAAGATAAAATAAGAATTTCAAGAGAGTTACAGCATCGCATTAAACTCCAAGCACAGGGCAGATCTGAACATGGGCTCTGTGCATCCATAATGGTTGTAGTTCCATGAAGCCACCTCTGCATTTTCCTTTGGAATCCCTTCTTGTAGCTTGTCGGCCTTTTGGCTAAGATGAAGTGTAATCCCTTCTTTCTCCCTCTTCCCAGCAATTGTCTGTTTCTCTATTGACAGTGAATTGCATTTTCTAGAATTTCATAGGCATTGATTTTATAGGACATATTCTTTTAGGTTTGATTTCTTCCACACAGCATAATTATTTTGAGTTTCATCCATGATGTTGTACTTATCAATAGTTTATTCTTTATTACTGCTGAGCAATGTTCTATTGGATTTATATACCTGACCTGTTGATGAGCATTCATTGTTTGTTTTCCAAGTTATTAGCTATTACTAGAAAAGCTGCAATGACTATGGGTATAGTCTTTTTACCAACAGATATATATATATATATATATTTTTTTTTTTTTGAGGATACCTAGAAGAATGATTGGATCATATGTGATAAATTTGCCAAAATTTTTAAAAAATTACCAAACTGATTTTCAATGTGATTGTATCATTTTATATTCCTACCAGGAGTGTATAAGAATTCCAGTTCCTACATTTCCTTCATGGTGATTTAATATGGCCAAACTTTTAAATCTTAGCCGTTGTAATAAATAGGTTAGCATATATTATTTTATAAATTTGCATTTCCCTAAACACTAATGATGTTCAGCTTATTTACAAATCTGTGCTCTATTTTTGATATATTCATCTTGTGTCTGTTTTATTTTCTCATCCTCATATTTATTAGATAGCTTGTTTAATTATTGCATTTTAAGAATTCATTATGTATTATGGATATAATTCCATTTTCTCCACTCTGTGGTTTGTGTTTTCCTTCTTTGAAGAGTGTATTATGGAGAGCAGACATTTTAAATTTTGCTGAAATTTAATCTTTTTTTCTTCTTTTATGAATTGTGTTTTTGATGTTCAAACTAAGCTACTTTTTTTTAACCAATAGCTGTAAATATTTTCTTTTAGCATTTTTACAGGTTTAGGCTTTACATTTAAGTAAATAACTGATTCATTTTTAGTTAATTATTATATAATATTTGAGATAGGAATCAAAAGTGCATTGTTTATACATATCTCCAACTTTCCTAGTACCATTTATTAAAAATATCTTTTCTCCTCTGAATTTTCCTTGCATTTTGATGTAAAATCAGTTTACAAATACATGATTTGGTCTATTTCTGGCCTATTAGGTTCTATTGATTTACTAGTGCATATTTATGACACTACCACACTATCTTGATTGTTGTAGTCTTGTAACACACAGTGTTACTCTTCCAATGTTGTTCTTCTTTTTCAATGTTTTAACCATTGTATGTCTTGCATTTCCAAATGAATTTTAGAATCAGCTAGCTAATTATATTAGAAAAGCCTGGTAAAAATTATATTAGATTTTGTTGAAGCTATATATCAATTTGAGATATATATCAGTATATCAGTGTATCAATTCTACATCTTAACAATATGAAGACTTTAAACACATGAACAAGGTATACATATTTTTTAAATGTTTCATTTCTGTCAGCGCCCTTCCTGGTTTTCAGTGTGTATCTTTGGTTGTATTGGATTCATGGATCTTTTGTTGGACCGATCCCTTTGAAGGTGTGTTTTATACTATTTTAAATTGGTTAGGTGTTTTTGTTTGGATTTCTGATTGTTTGTTAGTATACAGAATTTCAATAGATTGTACTGTACTTATTTTAGAACCTGCAATATCTAAACTTATTTATTTTAGAAGCTGCTTTTGTTTATTTGCTTTCATTTGTTTTTTGTAAACTCCATAGAATGTTTTTGAAAAAAGAATAAAGTCATATGAGAATTAAATTCTAATTTTTCCTCTCTAACCTGGATGCCTCTTATATTATTATTGACTAATTGCATGACTAGAACTTCCAGTTCAATACTGACTAGACGTGGTGAGACCTCACATCTCCACTGTTGTCCTGATATGTGGAAGAAAGTATTCAGTGTTTCACTATTAAATATAATGTTTTTTGTCAGGGTTTCATAGATGCCCTTGATCAGTTTGAGATATTTTCTATTTCTACTTTGCTTAAAGTTTCTATCAGAAATGAAATTTGTATTTTTCCAAATGCTTTCTATGTGTCTATAAGAAATGATCAGTTGTTGTTTCTTCCTTAATCTGTTAATGGAGTGAATTACATTGATTGATGCTTATATATTAAAACAGTCTTAAATTGCTGACATAACTGTTCATGGTCATTCTTCATTATCCTTTTAACATATTATTGGATATGATTTGCTAATATTTTGTTTAGAATTCTTATATCTGTACTCACAAAGAACATGTATCTGTACTTTTCTTTTTATGTTTTTGCTTTATTTTGCTATCTATTTTCTAGCCTCAAAGAATAAGCTGAAAATTAATTCCTCCTCTTCATTTTTGGGAAAAGTTAATGAATAATTAATGTTTTTAACATATTATAAAATTCCCTGTGACTGTATCTAAGTTTAGAGGTTATTTTGTTCGAAAATTTTATATCATCAATTCAGTGTTTTTAATTGTAAGTAGCTATTTAGGTTATCTACTACTTCTTGAATGAGCTTTGGTAGTATGTGTCTTTCAGGATATTTATCCACTTCTCATAAGTTGCTGAGATTATTGACATGGAGTTGTTCATAATGTTACCTTGTCTGTCTTTAAATATATATACAGAATCTGTGGTGATGTCACCTCTCTTGTTCCTGCTGTTAGTAAGGTGTGATTTTCTCTCTTTTTTTCTTAATCTGTTAGATTAGAAATGTGTCATTTTTATTGATCTTTTCAAAGGGATGCCTTTTGTTTCATTGATTTGCTCTACTGTGTTATGCATTCTAATCATTGATTTGTACCCGCATTATTATTATTTATTTTATTTATTTTGAACTTTATTTTCTCTTATTTTTCTAATTTTATTAGGGAATTTGCTGATGTTATTAAATTGAGATCTTTCCTTTTCTAATATAGGTGCTTCATACTTTACATTTCTGTCAATGTTCCTTTTTTAATTTTTGTACTTTTTGTAGAGACAGGATTTCACCATGTTGCCCAGGCTGGTCGCCCAGGCTGGTCTCCAATTCCCGGGCTCAAGTAATCTGCATGCCTTGGCCTCCCAAAGGGCTGGGATGACAGGCATGAGCCACCTCCCTGACCTCAATACTTCTTGAATGGCTTTATGTAAATTTTGAAATGATGTGTCGTTGTTTGCAATCAGGGTAAAATACTCTCCAATTTGATTTTTTTTCCTCTATAGAATTTTTTAGAAGTATATTAGTTATGTTTCAAGCATTTGAACATTTTTTTCTGGTATTGATTACTACTTTAATTCCATACTGGTCTGAAAACATACTTTGTATGAGCTGAATTATTTTAAATGTATTTAGAGTTGTCTTGTGGTCCAGAGTAAGCAATCTTATTAAATATTTCATGTACACTTAAAAAGAATGTTTATTCTGCTGTTGTTGGATAGAGCGTTCTGTAAATGTCATCTCTGATTATAACTCTGAAATTTCTATTTTTCCTAACTTCTGTAAGTATTTTTTAGGTACTTTTAAATTTTGTTATAAGGTGTGTGAATGTTTATGATTGTTATGCTGTCTTGATAAGTAAACTCCTTTATCATTATAAAATGCCTTTCCTTATTCCTGGTAATATGCTTTACTCAGAAAACTACCTTATCTGATAGTAATAGACACACTCCAAGTTACCTTTTTTTTAGTGCTACTTGACATACCTTTCTGCATAATTTAATTTTGATATCTGTGAGTCTTTATGTTTGAAACATATTTAAGTAGCAGGTAGCTGGTTATTGTTTGTTATTTAATTGACAATCTCTGCTTTTTAATTGTATTATTTGTACCAGTTACATTTACTATGATTATCGATATGCTTAGAATTAATCTATAATCATGATATTTGTTTTCTATTTTTCTTTACTTCTTTCTCCTTTACCTTCTAATTTTGCATTCCTTTAGATTAATTGAGTAGTTATGATAGAACTTTATCTTCTTTATTGGCATATTAGTGATAACTATTTTTTGTTACAGTAGTGACTAGTCTAAAATTTATAACATTTACTTTGAAATTTTCCTAGTCCCCTCTTAGAAGTGATACCACTTCGTATATAGCACAATAACCATACAAGTATATACTTCCTTTTTCCCCTCTTGCCCTTTATATATAATTGGCATACATTTTATTTTTCATCTGTTATTTCATACGTCACATTACGTTTTTATCATTTTTGTTTACATAATTATCTTACAAAGAAAACCACTTTCCTGTATTTTGCTTTATAGACACTAATTTCAGCATTTTTTCATTCCTTCATGTTGATTCATATTTCTCTCTGCTATCATTTGCCTTTATGAAGGACTTCCTTAAACATTTCTTGGGTCTTCTGGAGATAAATTACTTTGAGTTTCTGAAACAGTTTAGTTTGTCTCCAATTTGGAAAGATATTTGCTTTGGGCATAAAATTTTGGGTTGATATTTATCTATTTATTTTAAATTTAGGATATATGTGCAGTTTTGCTATTTAAGTAAATTGTGTGTCATACGGGTTTTGTGTACAGATTATTTTGTCATGCAGGTAATAAGCATAGTACCTGATAGGTAGTTTTTCGATCTTCACTCTCCACTTTCGATCTTCACTCTTCACTTTCAAGGAGGCTCTGGTGTCTGTTGTTCCTTTCTTTGTGTTCATATGTACTCAGTGTTCAGTTCCCACTTACAAGTGAGAACATGCGGCATTTGGTTTGCTTTTCTTGTGTTTGTTTGCTTAGGATAATGGCCTCCAGCTCCAACCATGTTGCAGCAAAGGAGATAATATTTAGTTTTTAAAGATATTTTAGAAATCTTATTCCATTATCTTTTTGCTTGCATTCGTGCTTATAAGAGCAAGCAAACTAGTCCAAGTCTTAAAACTTCAAAAGTAAGGAAGCCAACAGTGTAGCATTCAGTCTGCACTGGTGTAATTGCAAGACTACTGGTGTAAGACCAAGAGTCAAAAAGCTGAAGAACTTGGAATCTGATATTTGAGGGCGGGAATTCCAGCACAAGAGAAAAATGAAGGCCAGAAGACTCAGCAAGTCTACTCTTTCCACCCTCTTCTGTCTTCTTTATTCTAGTCATGCTGGCAACTGATTAGATGGTGCCCACCCAGATTGAGGGTGGGTCTGCCTCTCCCAGTCCACTGACTCAGATATTAATCTCCTTCTGCAACACCCTCACAGACACACTCAGGGACAATAGTTTGCATCCTTCAATCCAATAAAATTGACAGTCAATATTAACAATCACAGCATAGTTGTAAAAATTTTTAACAAGATGCTAGCAAACCAAATTCAGCAGTGCATTAAGAGTCATTTACATGATTAAATGGGATTTATCACAGGAATGTAAGGATGCTTACACATACACAGGCCGGTAAACATGATGCACCCCATTTACAGAATGGAGGAACAAAAATCATGATCATCTCAATAAATACACACATCCACAAAGAATTTGATAAAATTCAACATTCTTTCATCATGAAAACTCTCAGCAAATTGCTTATAGAATAAACCTACCTCAACATAATAAAGGCCATATAGTACAAGCCTACAAGTAACATCATACTCAATGGTGAAAAAAGTTAAAAGCTTTTCCTCTAAGATCAGGAACAACACAAGGATTCCCACTTCTATTCAACATGGTAATAGAAGTACTTGTCAGAGCGATCAGGTTAAAAAAGAAATAAAGGGATTCAGGCCAGGCATGGTGGCTCACACCTGTAATCCCAGCACTTTGGGAGGCCAAGTCGGTGTATCACCTGAGGTCACAAGTTGGAGACTAGCCTAGCCAATATAGTGAAACCCTGTCTCTACTAAAAATACAGAAAATTAGCCAGGTGTGGTGATGTGCAATCCCATCTATGTGGGAGGGTGAGGCAGGAGAATCACTTGAACCCAGGAGGTGGAGGTTGCAGTGAGCTGAGATCACGCCTCTGCACTCCAACCTGGGTGACAGAGTGAGACTCCGTCTCAAAAACAAAAAAACAAAACAAAGCAAAAAACAAAACAAAACAAAAAGAGGGATTAAGGCATTCAAATCAGAAAGGAAGTAAAATGTGTGTGGGTAGGGGCAGGGATAGTGGTATATTTCTGACATTAAAAAAGAAGGAAGTCCATTTGCAACAACATGGATGAAACGGAGGACCTTTTACTAAGTGAAATAAGTCAGACAAAGAAAGAGAAATACTGTATGATCTCACTTATGTTGTATGTGAACTCTAAAAAGAAATTAAACTCATAGATACAGAAAGCAGAATGGTAGTTGCCAACAAATGTCTTTTCTCCATATATGTGTTAAACTCCAGCTTAACTTCAGGCTTGAGAGTCAACCATATTCTATGTAAAGTGATTGCAAATAAGAAAATACACTGAATTGTTAAAATGAACCTTCCCCAAATCCACTATTATAGAGTTATTTCAATTTTGTGCCTAACCTAAATGGGTTATTAAACAAATATTCATAAGTCAAAATGGGTGAATATTATCATTAGGAAAGATTCTGGCACCATAACATGTTCAGTATAAATAAGTGCAATGTTGAATCCACATATAACATAAGTGAGATCGTACAGCATTTCTTTTTCTTTGTCTGACTTATTTTACTTAGTAAAATGTCCTCAGTTTCATCCATGTTGTTGCAAATGGACTTCCTTCTTTTTTAATGGCAGAAATATACCACCATCCCTACCCCCACCCACACTCATTTTACTTCTTCCTTTCTGATTTGAATGCCTTTATTGCCTCTTTTTTTTGTTGTTTCTTTTGTTTTGTTTTGTGTTTGAGATGGAGTTTTAATTAAATGTTTTAATTATGATTAAAGAATATCTATAAATTTGAAATCAGAAATTGTCATGTACACAAAAGGATTTAAACATCATAAACATATTGTATCTAGAAATAATAAACGTTTGAAAGATATATTGCACAGCATCCTGACTTGTTAAATTATGATCCCACAGAACAGAACATGATGACCTCCACAGGACAACTGATGCAGTGATGTCTACTTAACATAAATATATTTATAAAGAGTAAATAATGTGATAACCAATAATACCATTTTATTAATTTGTTATTATATGGAGTAGAAATATTATACTGCTTTTTCTCAATTTTTTATCTACCTGTTAACATCTCTGATAATCAGATATGTCTGAAAATCAATGGCAGGTCATGAATTAATTGGTAGTATTTTCCTTAAAAATATAAAGAATAGAAGCATATCTTAAAATGATGAATTCTGTTACTTTAAAAAATATTTATTTGCAAAATTTATTGAGTTTCCAAAGAATTGTAAAATACACACACAAATTTTCGGAAAATGAAGTTTGTGAAATAGCCATATAGTGATTTGCATCCACTGTTGGAATACATGCTCAGACTCTGGTCTAATCCACCTAAATTTTTATTTGGAAACACACACATTTTATTCAGTAAAGAGTAATTACTTTATGGCAGGCACTCTCTAGTATGTCTGCTGCAGAATATGTATTTTATATTACATTTATACTCATGTAAATACAGTCTACCATAGATGATAAGATAAGCATATAATTCATTTTCTATATCAGGACTTTAAGAATAAAAATGTCTTTATAAACATTAAGGTGGCTTAATACATGTGATATGAACAAGCTATATCACAGGCAAACTAAGATGTATAGTCACTCTCTAGGGTTTTAATTTAGAAATAGAAAATTATTTATCCAGAGACATAGCATACATCCCCCAAATTAGGCAATGTCATCACTGTGTGAATATTATAGAGTGCTTAAACAAAGCCAGATAGAAAAGCCTACTATGCACCTAGGCTATATGGTATAACCTATTGCTCCTAAGCTGCAAACTTGTTTAGCATGTTACTAAACTGAATATTGTAGGCAATCATAACACTATGGTAAATGCTTGTACATCTAAACAAGTCTAAACATAAAAAGGTACACTAAAAATACGATGTACAAGATTAAAAATGCTACACTTCTGTAGAGTGCTTAACATGAATGAAGCTTATGGGACTAAAATTTGCTCTGAGTGAGTGGCGAGTGAATGTGAGGACCTAGGATATTACTGTACATTACTGTAGGCTTTACAAACACTGTAAGCTTAGACTTCACTAAAGTTATTTCATAATTTTCTTTCTTTAATAATAAATTAACCTTAGCTTACTGTAACTTTTTTAGTTTATAAATTTTAAAGTTGTAAAACTTTTGACTCTTTTACAATAACACCTTAAAAAGCAGACAATTCTATGGCTATAGAAAAATATTTTCTTTTTTGTATTCTTTTTCTATATACTTTTCATCAAGTCGTCATTAGGCAACAGATATTTTTCAGCTCCATTGTAATTTTGTGGAACCACCGTAGTATATGTGGTCCATCCTTGACCAAATTATGGTTGTATGTTACATGATTGTATCTGAAAAAGCAACAGACAAGTTATACAGACGTGGTATTTGTTAGATATTTTTCTTGCAAAAGAACAAAATTAGCCTACCACTTCAGTAAGTCAACTTGTAGCACTTATTTCTAAAGATTTCTAAATTTTTATATGCTTACGCTTTGTCATTCTCAGACCAAGTACATGTTTTCACACAGCCATCTTTCTTTTCCTGGAATCTTTCAGAATTACAGTTATGATGTCATTTTATATTCCCCAAGCTGATTTAATGTTGTGAAATATTGTCAGAAATAAATTATGCATGCTGGGAGGGAAAAGATTAACATAAAATGTGGCAAATATAGAAAATATAAACTAATATAAACACATATATTCATAACAGTATCAAATGAATCTTCATAATTAAGAAAAGTATAGACAGGTACAAAACATATGACTTAACTTGTTTCTCTACCAAGTACAATCTATATGTTTTTTTCTATGACCCAAGATACCAAATTTTTCATTTAAATTTCACATTTTAATTTACAACTTTTATTCTGGTTATCACAATGGAATACTGTTATTGTTGACATGAATGTTCTTTACAGTAAACTGTGAGCTTCTGTAGAGGAGCTATGTCTTATTCATGCCTAGCCAAGCAGAATGATAGACATTTTAGCCAAAAGAAGTCAATCAGATAAGTTCAGTGATTCAAACTTATATTGCAGGCACAGATGGAAGTGTCTATATTAATAGTAAATGAAGAAAAAATATTTTAAATGTTATCTTTAAAAATGTAAACCTTTATGAAAATTATTTTTGTGTGTTGAGAAAAATTCTGATTCAAAATTACATATATGATCTAAAATTTAGGACAAATTAAATATTAATAAATGATTATTAATCAAATTTTGTTTCTAAAAGTATTATGTGGTGGTGTGATATAGTATCTCTTGCTTCATCTTTGGCTTCCATAATGTGTTCTCAAAATTGGCATTTAGGAAAAATATTCAGGAGTGTTACCATTCTTCAATGATCCTAGGTCTTTTGATCTTCAAGACATCCTCTTTTGAAGTATTAAACATTGTTTGAAAACGAACTTGACTGTTATCCATTTTAATTATCAAAAAGTCTCCTTTGTCAAGTTATTGTAGATTATTTGAGCAGTTCTCCAACAATTTCATCAACTTCATAAAATCTTGCATCTTTTCAAGATCTGTAATTTTCATTGGCTCTTATTTTCTGTTATATTTGCACTATAATGTTAGATATTCTATATACCTGAGATTCAGTATAAGACTGACTTATTCATGTGCAATAAATTCTTTATCTTTCTTTTTTGGGGACAGGGGAGTAGCTAGGTCTATAGCCTGAACTAGGGATGTGTATCACCAACCCTGGACAATTTTTTTTTATTTTGTTTTGTTTTTGTTTTTGTTTTTTCAGCTTTTGTAGAGACTGGATCTTGCTGTGTTTCCCAAACTGTTCTTGATCTCCTGGCTTCAAGTGACCCTTCCGCCTCGCCCTCCCAAAGTGCTGGGATGATAGACATGAGTCACTGTGCCTGACCCAAGTGGAATAAACTCTAACATTAAGTGGTGAGTATTTAGTTGGTGGCTGATCTTAAGCAGTTAATTTACTAGTAAATATTTACCTAATAAAATAATTTATCTTCTTAAAATACCTTGCAGTTCTAGAAACTTGGTTAATGCATGGTTAGATAATGGGAATGACTGTATTTGGAAGTTCTTGCTTTTATTTAATAGCAGCAAAATTGATGTATTTTTGTGTATGGCTCAGAATATTTTCCTAAGCAATGTAGGACACTTTGGTGTTGTGTGTTTATGGATGCTTATATATTTAGTAATATCATGTGTATATACTTAGGTCCTGTCCAATTGCCAAAATCTGTTAAATAGCTAACCAGACTCTTAAATGTCACCTTTATAAAATGGTAATGTATATATCCTGTGAAATATGATCCTTAGGTAGAATTCTAGCTTTAATGAATTCCAACATTAATCCCATATGACTCATCTGTCAGGAAGTGTAAAAATCAAAACTGCTCCTTTTGTTGCCTTTCACTCACTGTGAAAACAGAGCAAAGAACAGTCCCTTTGGCACATTCATCAAAACTGTGATCAGGCTGATTAAAATGCAGATATACTGGAGCTTGTCTTTTATCTGTAGTCCAACAGTGATACCTGATTTATTTGAATCTCATTAACACTCTGTTTCCATGCCTTCTTTACTATTGTTTGCTGCTGTTACCAGCATCTAATTAAACAAGCACAACTGGGAATTTTGCACGCCCATTTACTCTATATGTTTCTCTGATATTATCTGAAACCTGTCTTCCTACCAGTAATGTACTCCTCAGGCGTGGGATGAGGGCAGAATGGTAATTTGGTGTTGTTCTGCACCATATTACATTTGTGTGAGGAATCATAGGATCTTATAAATTTTTAAATTGAAAAATACCCTCTATCTGGAATTTGCTTTCATTTCTTATAAAGAACTTGCCACTTGGTTTAAAGGCTTTTGATATCTTAATGGCAAAGCCTGCGTTTCACAGAATATTTATTTATTATTGGTCTGATTTCTATGGTGATAAAATGGTGTGTTTCATTTTTATTGCACACATTTTCACTATTCTGTTTTCTGTATAGTTTTTCCTATTCTAGTAGTTCAGACTCTGGGAAAATCCGGTTTTCTAGGTGTCATCTTTTAAAGCCCCATTCGCTTTACATTGCTTGAGGCTTCTCAATTACTCTACTACATCATGTTTTACAGACATTTCTCTTTTACTCTTTCTGAAAATAATCAATTAGTCCCTCACCCTTGCATACAAAAAGATGAAAAGTAGCAAAGAAAAATAGAAGTAAATCAAAGAATATGGTATTATTTTCAATCACAATCAACTTCATTCCATGTTAATTTTTATCCTAAAGAATTTCAAATGCAAATCTTTGAGAATTAACGTAATGTCCTCTGTATTAGCTTCATGCTGCATAGTAGTTGACACAGTGCCATGAACAGCAAGAAATATATTGTTTATTTTTGTGATTGTATCCCACTACCCATCTTAATAAAAATAATTAAATTCAAGCCTCATAATTGTGAAAGCAATTTGAATATATTCATATTTCAATTACTGTGATGGTGTAAATCCAAATTACACCATCTGATGCCTCTAGAGGGAACAATATGAACAAAAAGAGAACATTTACATTACATATATTTTGAAAGGTTAAAAAGGGGCAATGTAATTACTGTGTTTCCTAACTGAAAGTTAACTATATATAGCACACACCAACTGTTAGTAACTATTACCCTACTTTATGTTATCTGAGTGAACTTGCATATTTAAATAATTCTCCTCACACTTTTTACTTAGAGATGTCATGTGTATCTGTATCTGATATTGGCCACTTGCAAGAACTTTAATCATATTCTGAAGATGAAAACCTAGCATCTAGTGGTGAGAGTGTAGAGAATGGACATTCTAATATATTATTTGTGGGTCCAACATTTCGGGGGGGAAGATTTTAGTATAAATTATGCTTGCCGTATTCAGAATAACAATACTATGAATCTAGCTACAGAAATAGTTGCTTGAGCCGGGCGCGGTGGCTCAAGCCTGTAATCCCAGCACTTTGGGAGGCCGAGGCGGGTGGATCACGAGGTCAGGAGATCGAGACCATCCTGGCTAACATGGTGAAACCCCGCCTCTGGCTTCAAAAAATACAAAAAAAAAACTAGCCGGGCTGCGGTGGCGGCTTCTGTAGTCCCAGCTACTCGGAGGCTGGGAGGGGCAGGAGAAATTCCATGGAACCTGAGAGGCGGGAGCTTGCAGGCCGATCGCTGGCCACTGCACTCCAGCCTGGGTGATACAGCCGCCAGACCAAAAAAAAAAAAAAAAAAAAAAAGAAATAGTTGCTTGAGTACATAAATACGTATTAATCTATATACACACCTGTGTACAACTTATTAAAACATATATTGTAATAGAAAATACCAATAACAATCTAAATAACCATGATAAATGGCTATTCCACTATTTGTAGAGGAATAGAATAAAATACTAAGCAACATTTCCACAAAAAATAGAGGTAGAACTATATGTACTGAACATGGAATCTGTCCATAATATTTTTGTGAATAAAAAAAAGTTATTTAAATATTATGACTTACATGATTTTATTATGGAAAATTGCATGTGCAAGTATGTATATTTATAAAATAAAATGTACTTCTGTGAGCCGGGCAAGGCTACCTGTGGGATGAGTGTATAATGAGAATCTTGAGCAACAAGGATAGGAATTTTCTTTTCCAAATTTGTGTAAATTAGGAAAAATTGTATAATTAAGAAGAAAAATGGAAGATTTTAGATTATTTGCAGCCCTTTCCAAAAAGATTATTTTATTCTAACTTACAATTAATAATACTTTCCAATCAGGCTTTCTTGGGGACAGTTAATGGTGCAAAACTTTCAGCCTTGCATGTGAATGTCATTGTTATTGGTGATCATCGACAAGGCAAACACATCTCAGTCTCTTTCCTTGGAATTCTGATTCAACTAAGAATAAAGCTTGCTTCAATAAATATATTATTATTATTATTTCTTTAATACAATATATTATTATTATTATTATTTCTTTCCTTTCTATAACAGTCAGTAAAGTCTAGGCTACAAAGAAAACATTTTTTCCTGAGGACATTCAAGGAATATTTTTTCCATACTGTTGGGTTGCTCTTTCCAAGGTAATTGTGTCTTCTATATAGTCAGAACTGGGTGACTGCATATCCACATGAAGGAGAGAAAGCCCAAAGAGACATTTCCTATAGATAGAAGAGGCCCTTTAGTGAGTGCATATTTTATTTCTACTCTCATTTACTGAGTGATAACTTGGTCACATGGCCACACCGAGACAAAAGAAGTGTGTATGTGTGTGTGTGTCTGTATGTGTCTGTGTGTGTATGTTTGTATCCTGGCCCATACACTGCCTATAGACAATCATTTAATGTGTTTTGTGTGTATGCTTATATTTGAAGGTGTTAAAAAATGTGCATTATTTGTGTCAAAATGTCTATCAATGTGTTAGAGTGAAGGACAGTGTGTTTGAATTAAGTGCCAGCTGCCCCAACATGAAAAAGTACGTGTCTTCTGTCCCTTAGAAAAATAATATTATAAATATTAATAAATAATGAATTTTCTTCCACCTTTGTGGGCCATATCAATTGAAATTTTGCAAAATACACCAATGTTCTATCTCATACTCTAATATGTTTAGTTTCTTCAAAGTTGGGATAATGTTGTCAAATTAATTAGAACTTTCAATCAAAATATCAGTTTTACAAATCTACTCACAAGTGACCTAATAGTGGCTCTCAGCCAGACACACTTTGAATGATGTTACTATGATATATCACACTATTATAAAATTACTCATATATTGGAAGAAAAAAAATATAATTAAGGCTCTGGTCATTTTCTTTTAATTTTGAAAGGCACCATCCCAGGCTTCTTTATATGAATATGTATATATTTTCAGATTTTTATAACTTATATATCTGTGCCAGGAAGTGAAAGAGTCTAAAGTTTATGGATACTAATATTTCTTAAACACAACAAGCAGTATTTTCTCTAAGATTAATGTAATTCATTTTTATTTCTGCCTAGTATTTTAGCATTTCACTTTCTTTAATGTCATGTATGTAATTACTTTTAACAAGGGCTATCTAATTTAGGTCATTTCCCAGTGATGCATCAGTGAGCATAAATTGCTATTCAATTGTGTCAGCTTTCATCTCTGAGTCGATGACCCACAGAACTACCATATTACAAATGTAAAACGATTCTATTAACACACAGTGATTTTCTAGTTTCCTTAATCATTAAAAAGAGAGAGAAAGAGCATTTAATATATTTCCTTCGTTCTACTCGGCTAACCCATCAAACTGTCTATTTCAGGGCCAAATTTCTTGTCACTCTCTACAATGTCTACTGTGCATTCACATCTGATTTATTTGTCACTAAGCTTCTATCCTGATAGATATCCCCAAACTACTCTTTCAAAGATCACTGTTTAGTTAACACACACTTTGACCCTTTTTCATTCTCAATCTTAGCATAAAGTCAATTTTTGAGATAATGTAGATAAGTGGTTACATCACATTCATACAGCCTAAGATTCAAACTCCAACTTTGTTAATTTCTGAATAGTTGCCCTTGGGAAACTCTGAGACTTACTACTTTGTGCAACTAATGCTTCTATTTTAAAGAGATGTTCTGAACTTTAAATGAGATAAGGTACTTACTTAGTAAAGGGTCTAGTGCATATTAATGACAGCTGTTAATACTAGACATGACATCTCTTTTTAATATTTCTGAACTCTCATTTTCTGTGAAATATGTGACACTAGTTCTCACTCCACCTCCCAGATTACTCCTTTTTAATCTCTTTGGTCATCATTCCTTTCTCCCATTTCTTATGTTTGCATATTTCTCTTTTTTTTTTTTTTTGTTCACTGGCACTCCTGGTTCATCTTATCCTCTTTTTGGGAACAAAAACTTACTTCTCAATTCTACTAATTTAAATTCTGAAATATAATTCTCTAGACATATGTATTCTCTTAATGTCACCTCTAAAATGTCACATTATCTTCAAGATATTTCTAAATATATTTCTGATAACTCAACCTCAGTATATTCCATTTGAATTCATTCTGTTTTCTAAACCTCTTCTAACTATCCTTAGATTTCAGTGTTTCTTTTATACTCACAGTCATTCAAACTTTTGGATCTGTTACACAGTTCTTCCACAGGTAATCATATGCCTAACGGCATGAATATCGCATTTAGTCCAACCCCATGTACATCCTTCTGTTTCCACTCTGCCTTGCTAACACTGAGGCCCTTAATAACTTTCAGCCTCTTATACATCTTTTTGCATCGATGCCAGATGAAACCTCTCAACTCGAAGCACAAAGATTCAGGGGTTTCCCACTCATTAATTAATGTATAAGTTCAGCCATAGTTCAGTCTTACCTATGTTATCATCAGTAACTGGCTTTCAATATTGATAATTCTGGGAGGCTGAGGCAGGAGGATTGTTTGAGCCCAGAAGTTCAAAGTCAGCTGGGGCACCATGGCAAGACTCCATTCCTACAAAAGACATAAATAAATAAACAAATAAAATTAGCTGGGCCTCATGAAATGCACCCATAGTGCCAGCTACTCAGGAGGCTGAGGTGGGAGGATTGCTTGAGCCCAGGAGTTTGAAACTGCAGTAAGCTATGGTTGTGCCACTGCACTCTAGCTTATGCAATAAAGCTAAACCTCATCTCAAAAAACGTGTGTATTGATAACTGGAAATAGGTTAAATGAAAAAACATAAAATCATTTCAGATGAAAAGGAGAAGGATGACTTGATTAGAAATTATCTTATATGAAGATCTTGGCAATGCTTTACCTAGATAGGAAAGGTCATAAGTAGTATACCAACAACTGTATAAAATACAGAATATAAGAAAGCATACAGTTAGTGAAAGTGTACTATCCAGATGTAACACTGAGAAAACCATAAAAATTACAGAAGAATAGTTTGTGAAATGAAGTAAAACTTTTAAAATGATCAAAGATATTGTCACCCTCCAAAGTTATGATATTTTCTTCCCTGAAAGTAATCAATTAGAATAAATATGAACAAGGTCAGTAAAATACTTGTCTGGCAAGTTTGTGCCATTTTTCTTTGGTTAAGAAATCACACCAATTTTATTCATATTAGTAGGAGCTAAGAATCCTATGCTAGCCATGCTTCAATTTTAAATATCAATTAAGGTTACTGATAGTCATTTTGACTTTTGAAAGAATTGACTGAAGGAAATAAAGGCAATTATAAGTAGCTCTGCATGATGTGGTCCATATATCTATTTTTTGGCCACTGTTTTGTTTTGAATGTTGTTCATAAATAGTGCAGGTGGAAAGAGGCTCAGATTATGGGAACTGATAGATCTAGTTATAAATATGTTTATTTCACCCTAATTACATGAGTTGAATATTCTTCATGAATATTCATAATAAATAATATTAAAGATGGAGCATTGAAAATGGAAAGAACAAAATTAGTATTTCACCTTTCAAAGTCCCTGATTAAAGTGTAAATTCACCAGGAGGCTTATATCTTAGACTGTGTCAGCTAACACCTTAGGCTTCAGCTATCATCTTAATTATCAGCTAACACTTTCACAGGGACTGGTAGACATGTGCAGCCTGCCCTTGGGAGCCCAGGAAAGAAAAGGTGAGATGTTAGGAGAGACAAACAAGGCTGAGTCTGGAGACATGCCAAAGACTGAGAAACCTACTGCACCATTTTCTCGGAGCCAGCTTGAGATCTGTAATACATTGCTCTCTTAAGAATTATTCCTCAGATATCAGAAGTAAGTACAGCAGGAAAGCATTTTGTTTTGTCACCCCAACCTACTTTTGTCACTTTCTTTACTTCTGTTCACCTGTAGAGGGAAGTGGTCTTTGGTAAGACGGTGACAGATAATTATTCATAGTTTGCTGTGAGGGAAGGACCCTATTAGGAGAAAAGCCTGGTTGATGCTCCATTGTAAAGAATTCTAAATACTTTGCAATGGTGTTTATGATAGTGGCAGGACATAGACAAATCCTAGGCAGACAGGGGTGAGTGACCATTGAAACAACACTTTCAAGCCAAAGAGAGTTTAAAGCCTAGCTGCAAGTCCCAGGTAAATCCAAGGACTGGATTGAGAACCTCTCTTCCCATTTGGTGCACTTTCCTCTGATTGATTCCCATCCTTCACCTGTTTTATATATACCTACCCTTCTCTAATTGATTTTTTACACTGTTGTGCCCACTTTTGAGTGGTGCCTTTGTTTTAACTATTTTTTGCATAGTCACAAGCCAATCATCATGCACTCCCCTATTCCGAGCCCATAAAAGCCCCAGACCCAGCCACACTGGAAGAGAAACCACCTGACTTTGGATCCCTTCTCCACGAAGAGCTGTTCCATTACTCAGTAAAATTCTTCTCCACCTCCCTCACTCTTTGCTTGTCAGCGTATCCTCATTCTTCTTGGACGGGGGAAAAGAATTCAGGACCCAACAAATGTGGGTACTCAGACAGCTATAACATTGTGGTCATCTGTTCTCCTCCATAGGAGGGCAGCCACTCTACACCATGGGAAGCAATGGCAGGGCTGAGCCAGCCTTGGAGCTGTGGGCCAGAGCAGGGCAAGAGGCTGACTGTGCTAACATGCCACTGTCTATCAGGCTGTGGATGGTAGAACTAAAAGGGTTAATTAGCATGTTGTAACACCCCTCCAGTCTCTTTGGGGTCATGTGCACCCCTGCCTGGGTGCCATCACATTCCTTTTGGGGAAACATGCCTGGTCCAGCAGCAAGTCCTGCATGAAGTTCATCACTGTGCTGGCATTTCAAACAGCTGACTGGACCCTACACTTGCTCTTTCACACACCACCACCTGCCAGGGGCTGAGCACATAGTTGCAGTAGCTGTAAGAGCCATGGGCTGGAGCACAAGCTGGACACGGCCCGGTGGGTGGGGTAGACAGGGCACCTCCTGCTGTGAGCTTGGCAAAGGGGATGAGAAAAATCCTGCATCATTTGTTTTACCATAAAGAAATCTCTGAATACTCTTCAGGCTCAAAAAACACCACCATGAATGTAAAAACATTATAGCCAACTACCAGAATACAGTAAGAACTGGTAGGAGAGGAAGTCAGAACACAGGACAAAAGAGATTTCTATTTAAATGACAATAGAACCAAAAGGAGCAAGATGAGGAACAAGAGACTGTCTGATATTCATCCCAATGGAGCTACACGTGGATTTAATGTGGGGAAATTTTTCAAATATACCTACTTCTGTCTTCCCAAAACTGCCTTTGTACCTGTCTAAAAGGAAAGTAACTATTTTTGGTAAAAAATATGTGACCTGTCAACCTGAAGGAAGAAAGCATGGCAACACTGTTATAGAGCATTTATTTGGTCCAAGGTTGGCAACTGCAGCCTGGGAAATGTTTCCATGTTGCCTTGGGAGTGCTCCATCAGGCCTTCCTTACAAGCATGTTTTTAAAGGAAAAAAGGGGACAATGAGTGGGCTGATGCAAAGTTGTTTGACAGGAATTCTAACTGGGCACAGAAATAACAATGGTGTGATTGGCTACACATTGTTGAACCATGGAGTACAAGCTTATGGTGTCCAGTATATGGCATTTTATGGCTACTTAGTGTCAGTCTAGAACCCAAGAAGCAAGTGGCTTCAAGAGGTGACTATTTAGCTCAAGAGGGGAGTGTGATGTGGACTGCTTCTGCATTTCAATGTCTCTCTGAGCCTGACAGCTAAAGGGTGCTGACTTTCCTCACATAAAAGTTTTTTCTCTCAATCCCATTATGCAGATGCTGTGGCTGTGGGGTATAACTGTAGTGTCGTATATACAAGCTTTCATCTGACTTATTTTAGTTTGTCATATTTATTTTTGGCATCATCTTTATATTAAGATATAATTTAGTTAAAGTTAAATATGTAGATCTGGGTTTTGAGAAATATATGCATTCATGAAACTCACCTCCAGAACATTCTGTAATCATTCTTCTCATTTAATCCCAAGAAGCAATCACTGTGTCAGAGGTGTTTGAACCAGAGTGACTCCATCTTGATTAAGAGCTGGGTAAAATAAGGCTGAGACCTGCTAGGCTGCATTCCCAGGAGGTTAAGGCATCCTGAGTCACAGGATGATATAGGGGGTAAGCACAAGATTCAGGTCACAAAGACCTTGCTAATAAAACAGCAAGTGGTAAAGAAGCTGGCCAGATCCCACCCAAGCCAAGATGGTGATGAAAGTGACCTCTGGTCACCCTCACTGCTCATTTTACACTAATGCATTAGCATGCTAAGAGACACTCCCACCAGCACCATGACAGCTTACAAATGCCATGGCAATGTCAGGAAGTTACCATATATGGTCTAAAAAGGGGAGCAACCTTCAGTTCCAGGAATTGCCCACCCCTTTCCCAGAA
This sequence comes from Papio anubis, assembly GCF_008728515.1. Taxonomy (NCBI): domain Eukaryota; kingdom Metazoa; phylum Chordata; class Mammalia; order Primates; family Cercopithecidae; genus Papio; species Papio anubis. The sequence continues at coordinate 40,381,830 of NC_044988.1, read as the reverse complement.
GACTCATGAATAATTCATACATTGTTTCCCATATAATCAACAAGTAATAAATTTAAGCAACTGAGCAGTCCATGCTGCTGCTCTGTCTAAGGAGTAGCCATATTTTTTTGTTTTAAATTCTCAAATAAACTTGCTTTCACTTTACACTGTGGACCCACCTCAAATTCTTTCTTGCATCAGATCTGAAAGCTCTGTCATGGGGTCTGGATCAGGACTCCTTTCCAGTAACAACTATTCTCATTTTCTTCAACATCTGTTAGTTTTACTGGTTTCACAAATTTATATAAATAGAATTATACTGTATGTATACATTTGTGCCTGACTTCTTTCTCTCAGGAGAGTTAAAAAATCGTTAGAATTGCATAGCTTTGTTCTATCAGCAATGGTTTTTTTGTTTGTTTTGTTGGTTGATTGGTTGGTTGTTTTTGTTTTCAGCTGCCGAGCAGTATTCTATTCTATGGATAAACCAAATTTGTTTATCTGTTATCTTTTTCACGGGCATTTGGGTTATTTTCAGTTTTATTCTATTATCAATAAAACTTTTGAGAACATTTACATGCAAGTTGTTTTCTTGGACATTTCTTGTCATTTCTTTTGGCTATAAATACAAAAAGTGTAGAATTTCTGAGTCACAGTGGAAGAATTTATTTGATTTTATGAAAACAAAATGTGTACTGGTTTCCAAAGTGTTTATGTTATTTTACACATTCACTAGCAAAGTATGAGAGTTTCAGTTGTCCCAGATTCTCACTGACAATTGACATTATCAGTCTTCTTAAATTTAGCACTCCATTGGGTACGATTGCCTCCCACTGGAACTATATTTGTTTGAAATAATTACTTTTTTTCAACGTGTAGCGTAAGTCCTGGTTTGTACTCTTATGAACACTTAATGTTCATGCAATGTCATAAGTGATTCAGTTTTGAATTATTAATGATTTTAGAAGTTACAAACATATTAGGCACATTCTTGTTACTGGTGCATAGAAGCTAAACATTTAAAAATTTTTACAAATTGATGAGGGGTGATTAGAATGGAAGGTGATAGGCAAAAAACAAAAAAACACTTCAAGGATAAGATCTGGAAAGGTAAAGATCACAAATCCAATTTGTAACATGATTGTTTTTAAGAAAATTTGGGAAAACTTAGGAATATATAAAGTAGAAAATTGCCAATATGAGTGTGGCAATTATATAAATAAGTTTGTAATTCCCTTTGTTTATGTTCTTAAATAGTTGGCATCAATTATGTAAAATGATATTTCATACTATATATTATAGAATTAGGTTGAGAATATTTATCTATTACTCTGAAAATATGTACTTTTGTAGGAAAATAATATGTTAATGATGTTGAAGTTAGAAATTTTCACAACAATATTTGGGATTTTTCCCTTCATACTTGCTGTTTATTGAAAATACCATATTATTTGAAATAGCAAATGCCTAAGTTAATGCAGAATTTCTGAACTCCACCTATGACTTCTAATTATTAAGGTACACCTAATGCCTTTAGGATTTTGATCATTTTATAATACTCAAAATTAAGAAGTAGATAGCTTTTAATTCAGAATTTTGGATTCCTGAGAGAGAAAGCCTCGAATTAAATCTTGTCTTTTTCGCTAGAAATGTAAACATAGATAATATTATTATATAATGTTTCTCTATTTCCCTGCTTCAAAGAATTGCTATGACAACTAAATGAATTAATAATTTTAACGTGCGGCCAGGCGCCATTGCTAACACCTGTAATTCCAGCACTTTGGGAGGCCAAGGCAGGTGGATCAGCTGAGGTCAGGAGTTAGAGAGCTCAGGAGGTCAGGAGTTCGAGCCTGGCCAACATGGTGAAACCCCGTCTCTACTAAAAATACAAAAATTAGCAGGGTATTGTGGTGCATGCCTGTAATCCCAGTTACTCTGGAGGCTGAGGCAGGAGAATCGCTTGTACCTGGGAGGCAGGAGGTTGCAGTGAGACAAGATTGTGCCATTGCACTCCAGCCTGGATGACACAGCGAGACTCCATCTCAAAAATAAATAAATAAATAAATAAATAAATAAATAAATAAATAAAATTTTAAAGTGCTTAAAACAGTGTTTCACAGAAGCCAATAAATGTGTCTAGTAAATGTGATAACAATAATTTTGAACTCCACCATTTACTGTACTTTTGGTAAAAAGCAAGAGTTGTTCAAAGATATTGCAGTCATTTTTATGATTTCCAAAAAATATTATTATCATGTCAGAAACTACTATAATTTACAATATTCTTTTTGATTCTCACCCCTTATTAGACTAAAAAAAAAGTACATAAAATAATAATAAAGCTAGCATTTAGTGACCACTTTCTATGTGCTTAGGACATTTTAAGTCTCTTAACTATCCTATGAGATGATATCCATTAGCCCCATTTTAGATGTGAAGAAGCTGAAACATAGAAAGACAAATTACCTTGCCAACGTCATATAGTGATAATGTCAAAAGCAAATCTAAGTTGTATGACTCTGAATCTTAAACCATGTACACTGACCCTCCAACTGCCATTTTCAAAAAACTGATATTCAAATTCTAACAGTGACTGGTAAATAATATTGGTAAAGTAAGAAAAAAAAAAGTAGAGCTTAGAAGTTTTCTTTTACTTACAAGTCTTTATGTACTCCCAAATTCAAAGAAGCAGTACTTTACAGACAAAAATCCCAAATAAAACACAGGGAGAGTTGGAAATGATTCCCCCAATTATTTGACCCATTTTATTAACATAAATCATGGTAGGTAGTAGATGTTCAATAAATTATTAAATGTATGAGTAAATAAAAAGTAACACCCTCAAGGAACTTTTCCCCAGACTTTTATAGAACCTGGTCTCAATTAAGACATACTACAAATGTATAACAAATGTTGTTGAGTCAAAAAATTTTTACCACTATGTATAGATTCAACAATAAAATAAAGTTGAGATTATTAGGAAATTGTTCATCCAGTCTGGGTTTGATTTCCATCTTTACAGTAATAACTCCAGTGAAAATTTACATTTCACTTTTTCTACTTTACCTTTTGTAAAATAGGGTTATTATCCTGTGTGAACTCCTTCTCCCATCTCCAAAAAGAATGATGAAAGTACTGACCAAGCACTTAGAAAATGCTATTAGTTGCATTTAGTTTACAGTAACAATGAGAAAATATTTCTCATATTATGGAAATTATAATTATTGAGAAATCTGTAAAATTTTTAAGATACTTTATAATTAATGTTGATTTAAAGAAAAGAATAATGAATATTCATAGTGCATTGAAATTTTATAGTATTTGTTTCATTCTTTACAAGCAATATATTATTAACTAAGAACATAAAAGATGAAACTATATATGATATGACCAATGTGCTTTTAATATCATTTGAAAAGATTAATTACATTATTATAAATTAAAAGATAAATAATTTATTTTTTACTCCTGGGTTTTTCTTTTAAATGAATATGTAAGGATGTCCAAAATGAATTATTTGATTATTTCCCATAATCATTCTTAATTTGAAAGAACATTTCATTTTGCTACTGATCTACAATTCTCTATTCCTAGTACAAAGTTTCAAGGTAAGCCAACATTAGTGTAGACCTGTAGGGTATAATGCTTAATGTTGTCTTTAAAATGTATTTTCTTGAAATTATATTTTATATAGACAGATAGATAGATAGATAAATAGATATATTTATCTTTCTATATAAATAGATATATCTATCCATATATATCTATCTATAGATAAATAAATAGATATATCTATCTATAGATAGATAGATAATTAGATCTATCTACCTATATTTACCTTATGGTGCCCATTAAAAGATACAGATGAATATCTATGCAAATAAAATCTTGTAGACTTTTTCTTTTCTTTTCTTTTTTTAACCAATAGCAACACCAAGATCTAGCTAGGTGGTCAATCATAATCACCTAATTCAAATACAGTCTATCTACTTTATCCACAGTTCCTCTTTCCATGGTTTCAGATACCCATGGTCAACTGTGGTCTGAAAATAGGTAAGTACAGTACAATAAGATATTCTGAGAGAAAGAAACCACATTTACATAACTTTTATTATAGCATATTATTATAATTGTTCTATTTTATTGTTATTTTGTTAATCTCTTACTGTGTTTAATTTAAAACTAAATTTTAACATAGGTATGTATGTATTTAAAAAACAATATATTTAGGCTTCGGTACTATCCACAGTTTGGCATCCACTGGGGTTCTTGGGACAAATCCCTCTTAGATAAAGAGAGACTACTATATATGACTGCGGTTAACTCCTAAAATGTCTCCTCTAGATTTCTCACTAGAATCCAGAGAACTGGGAGTATGATGAGAGATCATCCTCTGATTATGCCTGGTGACATGGTAAAATGAACTTTCTGCAGATGATTTGAAAGTCACTAATCAGTTAACTTTCATTCAATCAAAAGAAAGATTATTTGGATAAACCTAATCTATTCACATAAACCTTTTAACAGCAGTGATACTGCTTCAGTGGAGGTCAAAGAGATTAGAAACAAAGGAAAAACTCAACCTGTCCTCCTTAGTTTGAATATGGAGGTCAGTGGCCTGTAGAGGCAGAGAGAGCTCCTGACCGACCTCCAGCAAGGAAATGAGGTTTTAGTCCTCCAAATGCCAACAAACAAACTCTACAAAAACCCAGTGAAATTGGAAACAGATTTGTTTTCTGAGCCTCTATAAAAAAGCCCAGCAGATGATGCTGACTATGGTGTTGTGAGAACCTAAGCATAGAACAGACTATAAATTTGTGTCGTTATGTAGCTAAGCTTGTGTTACTTTGTTACTCAGGAAAACTAAGCAGATTACTCAGTAATAGATAGATATTTATCAAAAATATATTTACAAAGTAATACCTGCTTTCTACCTTTTGTCCTAATTAATCCCATTAAGGATAAAGTACTAATGACTTTGAAAATTATTATGTAATTACAATCTCTCGATCTTGCTTTTTAAGGTCAGTAAGAGCACATACTGCATCTACCATTATTACTTCTCATATGCCTGATATATATCCTGATGTATCTCCTAATTGCTCAATAATTGGCTAAACTTACACAAGTATTTTAAATCAATTTTTATAATCTAATCATTTAATACTACAAGAAAGTTTCTCAAGTGCCCACATCAAATTCCTACAGGAAGTCAACAATGCATAAGAATCTGATATTATCCTCAAGTAACCTACAGCCCCAAAATGCGATTCATTATTTACTAAGTAGATCTTCACAGATTAACCTATAGGATGTTTCTAATCTTTATACTTTCAGAAAGTACAAGATTGATCTTTCCACACCGTACAAATACACCTGTTGCAATTGCCCAGCCCTAGAATTATAGAGCCCCAGTGTTCATGCATTTTAATTTTGATGGATCTTGCCAAATTACACTCCAAAATAATTGCCAGGTATATAAAAATGGTTTCTGATCCTATCATTATTTATTACTTCACAGTGAGATTGAATATTTCATGTTGATTTTCCTTTACAGTTTCCATTTTCTCTTGTCTCTTTAAAAATGATTTTTAAAAACACGTGGAAAGTCAAAGAAATTCTTTGCCTACTTATATGTTGTTTATATTTCTTAACTTTGTTGAATGTTTGCTATATATATATTTTCAAATTTTGTGTAAATACATTTGCACTTTTTAACAAAGGCTTTAGTTTTGTATTTTATACACTCCTGAGTTTTTTCTTAACTCAAGGATTCAAAGTGAACATGAAAACTGCTGAGGATGGAGAGAGAAACTCCCTATGTATTGGAATATCACTACCCAGAGCTATATTAATGTTGAATATATACAAAATCTGGAAAACCTTGAGGCAATTATCAAATGCAAAATACATCTCCAAATTTTCTTGACCATATTTTTTATGTCTTAGTTTTTAAATTTTAGTTTTTCAGAAACAAATTTTAATTTCAATTATAACTAGTAGTGATTCCATGAATGATCACTTTGTACACAGGAAAAGTAGTTGTAATATTCAATAATCAGCAATCTGTACTGTATCAATACAAATTGTGAAAAACTCAGTCATCTGTCTACCGATGAAATAAGGTGAAGGAAATACTAGTAACTCAATCCTGCTATATGTATGTCACTGAGGGAGTGCAAGAAGGCAGGTATGTTTTAGCCAAAGTATAAAGAATGAGTACACAAGGAAGAGGAGGAGGGGAGGGTCACAGGTGTTACAGTTTCCATTTTCCAGGATAACCTTGGTAGTTTGCTTGGAGAAATTTAGGGATTGAAAGTATTGTGAAACTCCATTGTTTTCTCTTTTATTTCTAACTACAAATAGCGTTTGATATGTTTAAGATGGGGATTTATTACTAGTGAGCTCTAATACATGGGAGTTTTTGTTTCCGTTTTGTTTTTTAACTGCTCACTAACCATAATACCTATTTCTAGTGGAAATGAATATCTTGAAGAATATATGATATATTTGTGAGTAAAGCTAAAGAGAAAAATGAGGGGAGTTTTTAAAAGGGGAAACACCAAAATCCTTTCAATAAAGGATTTTTTTTTTTCTTATAGAGTATGATTTTCCTGAAAGCAATCTGTTCCCAAGGTTTTCTTTCTTTACTAAATCTAGGAGCAGCACAAATAGGTCCTTCTGTGCTACTGGATGATGAAATCAGAGCTCTCAAAGTCACCAATGTTTCAGGACTAATGGGAGTCATTGAAACTAGAAATCTTGAGGAGTATGAGGTCAGTATTTGTCCTGAGCTATCCTGGCGTGTGTAAAAGGGATTCAAGGATAAAACGAGTAATTCTAGTGGTGTTTGTGAGATCAGAAAGATAATAGTGGCCTATCTAACTACAGCCTGACTGGAAGTCTAAGCTGCTTTTAGAAAAAGTGGCCAAAGTAAGTCAATATTATACAAAGCAGATGCAGGGTAAATTGGCAAGAATGTCACATATAGGAAACTAAACTCAGCATAAAATAACATGCTATAATTGCCAGGATGAAGCAAAGTGTACAATAGTAATACCAGCCTCAGTATGAGGCATAAAAATGTTCTAAGGTTACTAGACAGTTACATTACAATTATCAATAATAGCTTAATATTTGGAAATGTTAAGCAATTATCCCCTGATTTCTTATTTACCTGTTGACTTTTCTCCCAAATACATCAGTTATTCTCCAAGATATTCATTGCCACTAGAAAGAGGTATCATGGTAAGCGAGCAGTTAAAACAATAATAACAACAGCAAAAAATACCCTCAAATTTCCAAGGTTTAGTTCACAGTAATACTAAGTATAAAAGAAAAAAATACCTGAAACCTCTAAAACAGACCAACCACTCTTACAACAAGATAGAATCACCATGGGATAATTAGACAAGAAGGATGCAAGGCATTATTAGGTGTCGGCTCTGAGAGAAATTAGATTATACCTGGCTTTACTGAACTCCTCTAAAGGTAGCATAGCAAAGAAGCAGTTGAGTATTGCTTGTGCTATGTAGATTGCTCTAGAAGTTGTAGTGTGAAATGAGATTAAAAGCAGTCTTTGAGGAAGGAAAGAGATGCTACAATAATGTCCATAGGGACCAAAACTGGAATGTCAGAGGTGACCAGTGGAAGCCAACATGGACTGATGATCACATATAAGTGTATTTACACATGCATTTATAAGAACCTTTCCCCTTGCCCTGACTCCACACACCAAAAACTTGCATCTAATTTGGAGCAACAGAGATGTGCTGAACTGCCATGTTGGCTAAGTCAATGTTTCTGCCACCTAAAATAATAGGGTTCAAAACATAACTGTAGGTAAATTATATAAAACATTAAATTTTAAAAAATATTGTATTTTCTGCATCCCTAATACACATTTTTTTTAGACAGAGTCTCACTCTTTTGCCCAGGCTGGGGTGCAGGGCCACTATCTCAGCTCACTGTAATCTCTGCCTCCCAGGTTCACTCGATTCTCCTGCCTCAGCCTCCTAGTAGCTGGAATTACAGGTACACATCTCCATGCTCAGCTAATCTTTTATTTTCTTATTTTTTTCATATTTTTTATAGAGATAGGGTTTTGTCATGTTGCCCAGGCTGGTCTCAAACTCCTGGGATCAAGCAATGCCCCTGCCTCCGCCTCTCAAAGTGCTGGGATTATAGGCATGAGTCACCATACCTGGGCCCTAATATGCAGTCTTAATAAAAAAATTTTTTAAACTGTGTAAATGTAAAGTGAGTCAGAGAATCCCTTGAGTCAAATAGAACAAAACAGTTGTGAGACAATAAAACATGTAATGCAGGATAAAAAAAAAAAAAAAAGGAAGAGACAGTAGAAACAGGACTGAGACCTTCATTCACCTGCTAGTGGCTGGAAATTGTGTTGGCCACATTATGACGATGGATTAATGATCAAAGAAAGATGTGCATTATCTTCACAGTAATTAGTTATACATGAAATGAATTAGTTATATCTACATCTGTTATTTGCCTGACAATTCCTCAAGTAGTTCACAAATGGTCTTGCTAGGTCTTCCAAAAGAATTTTGTTCAGTTTATTCATTTTTTATTCAAAAAACATTTACTGAGAATCAAATACTATGTGAGGTACTGAATAAGATAAAAAAGAGAATTGGCTTCTTCTCTCATGAGGCTTACAGTCCAAATTGGAGATACACGGTAAGCAAGTATTTGCTTGAGTCAGTTTTACCTGTCAACCATGGTAAGTGCTAATAAATAATACAAAGTAAACAAGCAGGCATGTAAGAGGAGGATCTGCCAGTCCTGGAGGTGGGACAGAAATTAGTGGTGATGGTGAGTGAAGTATCCCTTAGGATAATGATGTTTAAACTGAAACCTTAAAAGATAGAGTCATTAACCAGATGGGTGAGATAGAAAAAGAGAGAAAATATTTAAGACAGAGAGATCGGTGTATATTTAATTTCTGAATGTAAATGTTCATTATTAATATTAAAACCACTATACAGTAGTCCCCTCAAACTGGCAGGAGATATTTTCCAAGACACCTAGTGGATGCCTGAGATTGAGGGTAGTGTGTGGAACACTATACACACTATGTTTTTTTCTATATATACCTACCTATGATAAAGTTTAATGTATAAATGAGTCACAGTAAGATATTAACAATAACTAATAATATAATATAATAATTGTACCATAATAAAGGTTATGTAAATGTGGTCTTTTTTTCTCTCTCTCTGTTAAAATATCTTATACCATACTCGCATATTTTCAGATTGTGGTTAACCATAGGAACTGAAACCGTGAAAAGCAAAACCACTGTACCTACTAAATTAAGAGGACTATAATCAGTGTAACTCTAGGGAGATCCTGATATCCTTACTTAAAAGATTTACCTGAAACCAAATAATCAATAGTTATAAATAGTAGTGTACTTTAAACTAGGTTTTAGGACCTATAAAGGGTCCTTATTACAATATATATAATCCCTTAAATATATTTACATATCTGCAAAAATATTTAAGACCAATAAAAAGGAGAGAAAACCTGAATGTGAGATTAATTAGATACAGAAGGCTAGATTTTGCCTAACAACAGGAAAATCTGGAGACACCTAAACTTAATAAGGTTAATTTTTTAAAATCATGCAATTTAAACTCACATCATGTAGTGTTAACTCACATGTTTACAGCACATGCCCTCTTGTAGCTATAGAGAAGCAATGAGTTTAGAACTTAGGTTGCAAAGGCATATACTAAAACTGAAAGCTGCAGGATGGCCTACATTGTTAATAGCACTCACATAATGAATTGTAAAGCTGATCTCCAAATGTTTTGGGGCTGAATACTTTGCAGCAATATTTCTAGTTGAGAAGCTAATAGGAAAAATTCAATTAAAAAAAAAAAAAAAAAAAAAGCTTGTGACTTGAAGTACTGGGATATATTACATCAGCTTCCATTTCTCACATTTGTTTTCTGCCTGGGAAATTTTCATTTTCCATCAACGATTACCTTTGGTGCTACCTTATAAAAAGCAACTAATCCAGTGGTTCCCAACAGATCTAATACTTCTCCTTGGTTCTATTGCTCTGTATAAATGTTTAAATTGAAGTCCTTAACTTCCAGAATCAAAAATTTTTAATATATTTTAATTGCCTCATTTTTTGCAAACATCTCAAGAACAGGAAAGTGCAGTTTTATTTGTTTCCATAAATACTCAAAACTAAATAATATATGCATAATTTCTATTTTGTGAATAATTGGCTAACTACTCAAATACTTTTTTGATTATAAAATTAGCCCACAATGTTAGATGTAGTTTAAAAAACAAGTGTGGCTTAGGCATTCTCTGACCTTTGGAGGAATCCTCATTTGTATGTATGGATATTTTTGAGGGGAAGATACATGTCCTTACTACCATAGCTGAAATGTAGAAGATATCACAATTCAGGCCTGATCAATTAGATCCATCAATTTGTGAGATTGACCTTTCAAAAAATAACTCAGACTCATGAGAGCATCTAGGGGATGAGGCTATTTTTGTGGTGTGGCTTCTTTGTGTCTATAAAACATTCTACTGGGATTTTGAGTGAAATTGTATTACATTTATGTAATTTAGGAAAAACACCCAGCAATAATAAATTACATTTTGCATCCATAAATGTAACATATATGTAATTATTTTATGTATTATTAAGCATTGCCCAAATTTTTATATTGTTTTTCAATAAAAATCTTGTACTTCATTTGTTAAATTATTAAAAATATAATTTGTTGGCCAAGCACAGTGTCTCATACCTGTAATCTCAGCACTGTGCACTGACAGGCCAAGATGGGAGGATTGCTTGAGCCCGGGAGTTTGAGACCAACCCAGACAACATAGTGAGACCCCCATCTCTACAACAATAAAACAATTAGCTGGGCATGGTGGCCCAAGACTGTGGTTCCAACTGCTCAGGAGGCTGAGGTGGGAGGATCACTTGAACCTGGGAAGTTGAGGCTGCAGTGAGCTGTGATTGCACCACTACACTCCAACCCGGGCAACAGAGCAAGACCCTGTCTTAAAAAATATATGCATACATATAATTTGTTAATACGTTTATCTTTTTAATTTTTCATTTTTTACCATCATGTACAAGTGTTAAGTTTTGTGTTTTCATCTTATAACCATCAAAATTCATAATTTTCTTCTGAGAATCACTTGAAGAGATTCCCTTACAAGGTATCTATCAAAACTACAAAATTAGCATTGAATAAAACTATTATCTAATTTGTAAACTGTACTTACGTTTTGCCAGTTGTTCAAATAATTTCTTTTAGAGTAATAGAAAATCTGTGATCATGAATTGCATTCAGTTTTTTGACATGTTTCTTTAGACACATTTAGTACAGAAATGTTCCTAAATTTTTCCTATAAATTTCATGAATTTGCCATTTCTGAACAGGACAAACTACACATTTTATAAGAGTTCCTTCAATTTGGTTTGTCTAATATTTCCTCATGTGTAAATACCAGTTGTACATTTTTTGGCAGGAATACCAAAGAAGGGATGCTGGGCTTGCCTCAGTGCATCATATCAGGAGCTACACTCTGTTGATTATTCCCATTATTGACAATGTTTAACCTTAATGATTTGGTCTAGGTAATGAGGGCCAGGTTTCCTCACTGTGGTTACATCACTATTTCACACTTTGTAAATACCAAATGTCTTGTGGGCAGACACTTTTAAGACATATGTAAGTATTTTGTTACTCGGCAAATATTTATTGAATCAATTATTGTTGTTGCCAAATTATGATTTCCTCTCTCCATCATTTTTTCTCCTTGATTAGTTGACAATGTACTGGAAGAAATCACTTTCTCCTCCTTCCTTTGTTTGTTTCACTTATTCATTTACTTTTTTTGCATTATTATGGATTTATTGATTCTTATTTTATTCAACTGGTTATTTTTTTTTAGTTTTACATGTTTTTTCATGCTCAGATTTTCCCAGATTTGTCCAATAGGTCAAAATTTCCCAGACTTGACATCTTCAGGTTAACTTGTTTCTTTTTGATATGTGTTGCCATTCTTTCAGCAGTTCACCTCTTTGGAAAAAGAAAATGCCCCAGACTAATTTTATGCATTTTTCTGCCTTAGCTGGGTAATAAGCCATTTATGTAAGGAACTATGGCTCCTCTGGGGAGAACAGTATTCAATAAGCAAAATGTCAGTCCTAATTGGGTTCACTCTTACTAAGGTATCATTGCATCTAGACCCTCTCAATGAACAGAATTAGGAAGTAAAATATAAATGTATACTCACATTCATGTGTCCATAAATGTGTGCATGCACAGACATATGGGCACACTCAGGGCCAACAAGTTTACATTGTTTAGGGATTTGTACATTGACAGCTTAAACCTAGTCAAACTTGTAGACAGCCTATTCTGCTTAAATAACAAATGGAGCATTAAAAAATATATACTAAAGCTATCTACCTGAGCTCTACTGAAGTAAAGATTATGCAATAGTTGGTGGTTCATAATCTGGAAATAAAGCTTATTTTATGAAACTAATAAAGCTCAGTAACTCTGAGTGGAAGTCTTTATGTACCCCAAATCTTGCCTGTGACTGATTTTCTTTACTTGCTATACCATAGCCTTTACCTCTGTGAAAGTCCTGCATATTTATGCTCTCTGGAGTCTGGTGATTCGTTTCAGCCATCCAATATATGTAATCTTTGCAACATATATTAACCTAAATAAATCTATATTCAGTTCTATATTATACTATCTAAAAATACACAGACAAATCATCAGGTTATACTGATAACTTCAATCCCAATCTAGCAGCACCCCAAACGTGTTGCTATCCTTTGTCCTTTCCCTACTCTAAGAGTAAGAAACCGTTATCCAAAAAAAACTTACTTTTTTGCTCAAATTTTGAATGTACAAAAAGTGTTTTCAGAAAAATGTACTAATTAGAGGTTCTTATCTATTTCAGTTCTTTGTTGCCTTTTTCATAAAGATGTGTAATTCTAATACTGTATTCAAAAGTTACTTGAGTTAATGTTGTTTTTAATCCTACAAAAATGTGGTTTTGTTACTCATTTGATATCTAGGTTTGTTCATTTGTGTCTATATTAAATTTTGGGTATTTTCATTCCATCCTTGCTGATAGTATTTATTTATTTATCTATATATCTCTGTATTCATTTATTTGTGAGAATGTGAACACTTAAAAAGCTTTGAAAATGCAGGACTGTGTAAAAAGATATATTCAAAGAAGTATTATCTTCCTTGATTCCCCAGATCCTTTCCATCCCATTTCTACCTGCACTCTAAAGGTAATCAACTTCATTAATCTCTGTGATACCTATTCTGAGATTTTTTTTGGTTCAAAATTGCAGATATATATGCATGTTCTTATTTCTCCTTTTTTTCTCACACAAAAAGTAGGAAGCAATATATTAGGCGTAAGCAAATATTTTCTGTAAAGGGCCAGATAAGAAGCAGTTTAAGCTCATTAGGCTAAGAAGCAAATCAATGATATGTAGATGCTGATGTAACAAGAGAGAAAGAAATGCAAAAATTGTAATTGATACAATTATAAATACATATAAAATTTTATTGTATATATTAAACTTGCATGCAATTTGTTTGCAATACATGTCTACTAAGTAGAAGAATGGTATTGTTTGGACAGATGTTTTTCAATTAAGGTTCAAAGTTAGCATTTCTATTAAATAAATTGCAAAACAACTTCATCTGTTACTTCTGATCTGTAATCGCATTTTACATAGGTCATCTTTGAACATGTCTTTGCTCATAGATAAATTCTGCTATCAATCTATGGGCATATGGTTTTAATTGAGAATATTTACCATTTAGAGGACATTTATAGACATATTAAGCTCTTCTATTGTTGTGTATATCATTTAGCATACCATCACATTGCAGATCCATCACTTCCAAATGAATATTAGGTAGAGGCTCCTCAATTACACAGTTAAGTGGATTGAGAAATATGGAAATTGTATTTGCACTTGCATTGATGTCTGAAAAATGTTGCTGGAATGTAATTTAAACTTTGAAAATATATTTGCTGTATTTATTGTGGGAGTGGAAATTTTGCATCTTGTTTTAACTTTGACAGCATGGAAAGTGTGTTAAGGACTTAGACATCATTTGTAATTCAAACAGCAGTAATCTCTGTCAAAATGACACTGTCACAGTGTAAGTTTCACACATGAACACTGTTTTACCTTATGATTTTAGATTAAATTCACTAAGAAACGTTATCAATATGTGGCAAAGCTAATTTCCAAAATATTCAGTGTTCAATAATAGTAGTTGAGAATGAATCTTCATAGTCAGAAGAAGTTCAATCTTAGCCTTAAGTTCAAAAGCTTAAAACAAAAATTTAGATGGTAAGACATGAAACTGCTATGATGTAAGGCTATTCAGTACGTTAAGTCTATTATGGCAAAAACTTACAGAATTAATCATGGTTGAGTTCACAATTCTTAATGACACTGTCCCTTGACACTACTAATTTAACAACACATGCTATGTTGTTCCAAATACCTGCTGATACATAATACAATGAACACCGTAGGCTTTAAACACCTTAAAATTTCACAATCTTTGTAAATTTGTCCAATTGAGCCTTTCTTCTGCCCCACATATATTTTTACTATCATGAATTTTAACACTTCTTAGCAGATTCCTCTTCAGGTTATACTAAATTAGTATTTTCTCAACTTTTTCTAAAACATTTTGGCCTGTAATTGTTCCACATACACTATTAACAGAGGCTGACTCTCTAATTGTTTAGTCACTTCATCCTTTAATCATTTATTGACTCTGAATAAATGGGCAGTATCACTTTCTATTCTTTAAAACTCAATGCAAACAACTAGAAAAGCAATTGCTTTGTTTTTTGATTGACTATTGGCATTGCTCCAAATGTTATAAACCCTTTAAAGAACTATTTCTTACCAAGAATCTTATATTCTTACACAAATTTATTTTCTTTGGACATATTTCTTAGACTGCTGTAATTGTACAGTAGTTCATTAACTTCCTATTAATAAATGCTTTTTATAGTATGGCTAACAAATGAGCCACTTGAAACCTTATTTTCACTGTGGCTTCTCTTTTAATTTTAATTTTCATAAAAATTCTGTTCTAATAAAATATTCTATTATAAATGCCTTATTTTATCTTACCTTTGCTTTCCTGCAAATTGAAAACATTATGATGAGTGCTAACACCTCAAAAACAAACAATTCAATTGGCAAATGGGCAAGTTGAATAGATATTCTCCAAAAAAAGCTATAAGCTTATTTAATGACCAATAAGCATAGTTAATGATTTGACATCATTAACCATTAATGAAATGTAAATCAAAACTACAATGAGATACTACTTCACACTGTCTAGAATGGCTTTTTTTTTTTTTTTTTTTTTTTTGAGATGGAGTCTCTCTCTGTCGCCCAGGCTGGAGTGCAGTGGCGCGATCTCGGCTCACTGCAAGCTCCTCCTCCCAGGTTCACGCCATTCTCCTGCCTCAGCCTCCCAAGTAGCTGGGACTACAGGTGCCCGCCACCGTGCCCGGCTAATTTTTTGTTTTTTTAGTAGAGACGGGGTTTCACCAAGGTCTCAATCTCCTGACCTTGTGATCCGCCCGCCTCGGCCTCCCAAAGTGCTGGGATTACAGGCGTGAGCCACTGTGCACGGCCGGCTTTTTTTTTTAATAAAATGAAACATAAATAATGGCAAGGATGTGAAGAAATTGGAATATTTGTAATGTTTGTGGCGAGAATATAAAATAATGTATCACTTTGTAAACAATTTGGCAGTTTCTGAAAATGTTTAACATAATTTTACTGTATGATGCAACAATTCTACTATTAGGTATTTATTTGCGAGAAATGAAAACTTATATTTACACAAAGACTTGCACATGGATATTCTTAGAAGCATATTCACAATAACAAAAATTGACTTAGGTTTGACACTAATTCCTTGAAATCAAAATGTCACAGTGTTTTATTAGTCATAATGAGGCTTACACATCTCAATCTATATCAGAAGCCTTGCACCAGTCTGCCTCACAATGAATCAAATGTGATTATAGACTCATTCTGTGGTTACTTATCTGGTCCTCTCAATGTGTTGTGGGAATAGTTAGTTATATCTAGAAGATGAGAAGATTCCCAATTGGTTTCTTAATTTATGGAACCAAGGCTATTATAATACATAGGGCAAGTGGAAACCCTTCAAACTACTGACTTTTGCCAGGAAAGTAAGACAAGAGCAATATCACATCTCTAGGAGAATTGCAGAGATTAAAGAGGAATACAGGAGATGATTCCTAACATATCCCTATGAGAATTATATTTTGCCTAGTGCAAATAGCACACAGATAATAATGATTAGGTTTTGGAAATGTAGACACATTCATATGCCAATCACAGCTGTGGTTCCAGATGAAGTATTCTTATTCTAACAAATTAATGCAATATCTGATACTTAATACACAGATATATGCAGTTATTGACCTAAATTACGCTTTAATTCCTATTTATATCAGAAAAATAATCAGAAGCAGTTGGTTTAAAAGTGGCAGAAGGCAGTCAAATGCCTAGGCAGATAGGGGCAGGTCCCCAGTGAAACCCCACCTTCAAGCCAAAGAGAGTTTAAAGCCCGAAAGCCAAGCTACAAGTCAAATCCACTGACCAAACTGAGAACCTCTCTTCCTATTTGGCACACTCTACTGCGATTGATCCTCATCCTTCACCTATTTTACATATACCTACTCTTCCTTAAATGTTTTTTTTTTTTTTTTTTTTAACTGTCCTGCCCACCTTTGCATGATGTCTTTGTTTTAGCTTTTTTGCATACTCACAAACCAATCAGCACACACTCCCCCAATTGGAGCCCATAAAAGCCCAGACCCAGCCACACTGGGAGAGAAATCACCCAATGTGGCTGGCGAGGGTGGAGGGGACCACCCTCATGTCCCCTCTCTGCTGAGAGCTGTTTCACTGCTCAATAAAATTATTCTCCACTCTCCTCACCATTCAATTGTTAGAGTAATCTCGTTCTTCTTGGACATAGGACAAGAACCTGGGACCTGCCAAAGAGCTGGGGTGAAAGAAGCTGTAAGCTGTAGCCCTCTCCATTGCTGGCACCAGGTAGGGGTGGAGCTGGGCCAGTCCTGAAGCCATGGGTCAGAGCAGTGTGACGGGAACAAATAAGCAGAGGCCTGGCCAGCCACAGAAGTGGAATTCTGGCTAGCAAAGCAGGGCCAAGAAAAATCCCATTTCATTTCTACATGGCAAGAGCAGCATAATACCTCCATTATCTTAATTAAGGTTTAAGGTAACTCTTCTCTTTGTCATAATGTTATGTGGGATATCTTTGATCATCTTAATATCTCAAAAAATAAAAAGTTGAATATTACAATAATTATATTTCACTAATTTTCCTGGTGAACTGAAAGTAGCAAGCAATGTAGATACCTTGGTAATAATGTAGATATAGCTTGGTAAATGATTGCATGTCAGAGAGAGGAAGATATATCCTGAAAAGTTCCTGGCTTCCCATGTTAGCAAAAGTTCTAGAATCCAGTAGTTGTGGGGATATTGGAGTATTTTTCTAAACAGAGTATATTCTGAACTTTATACCACATGATGCAAAAAAGGCAAATGTTTGTGGTTATGCCTCTGATATTTGGAGGCAATATATGCTATATTCAGGTATATTGTTCAGATTCACTTATTATATATCCTAGAAGTCTAGCTATTTTCAGTAATATCTGAGGCAAAACAAAAGCAAACAAAAAGCTCTATAGTAGGTAGAATAGCTCTTTTCCCACTTGGGCAACATGGCAAAGTAGTTGTTCTTTTCCCACTTTGGCAACATGGTAAAGCAGATCCAGTGCTTTCGGTAGCATTGTTGTCAAGTGTAAATGCCAGAGAAAGCCTTTGCCACACTCCAATAGAGAAGTTCAAAATTTTGTAACTATAGTTTTTTGAGAAAGATCATGCTAATGTATTATAACTTTCTAATCTAGAAAATCTACCTACTGGGTACTATACTCACTATCAGGGTGACAAGATTCACATTTCAGACCTCAGTATCACACAATATTCCCATGTAACAAATCTACACATATACCCCCATATCTAAAATAAAAATAAATTTTTTTCTAAAGTAGTTTCTGCCCAATACTGGGCACTAGCAGACACTAAATATCACAGGATATCACTGTACCTACCAGGAGCTGTATGTTATCTGATCAAATAAATCACAAAATTAGACATCGATAGCAGATTTTTTTTTCATGTAACAGAATGGAATAAGTGAGACCAGGCCTAATCAGGTCCAGAAGGTGAAGCAAAGCACATAAGCAATTGGCTGAAGCTTCCTAGGTCTTTTCTCCTATTTCATTCCCTTTCTTTCAAGCTACATTTATGGCTTCATGAGGAATTTAATCTTAACAAGAAAATGGAGAAGATAGAAAGGCAAATTCAAAATGAGAAAGTAGTGATTAAGAAATTAATGTCTGACAAAATTGAATTAAAAGTGAAATATATTAATTTAAAAAAAAAGACACGTAAGAGTGACAAAAATAAAATCCATAGCAAAGTTCTAAGTATCATGAATCATTTAGATAGCCTCAAAAATTCACTAAGCATAGCAAAAGAAGTCTAAGGGAAAAACAGTGTGAGCTTAATTGTAATATGAAAGTTAAAATCACCTCTTAGTATATGGAATATCATGTAAGAAAGAGTAGACTAAATTACTGAACTTAATGAAATTAGTATATCTTTGGTTCTGAAAATAATAAATATATCTACTTTCAAGTTCCAAACATGTAAATAACAAGGCATACGTTTACCAAACCAGAAAAAAACTGGAATAGTTAAATTTATCGTTTAAATTTAAAGCAAAATATTCTGAACAAACACTTAATGTAAAGTTATAGCTAACAGAAAAAAAGGAAAAGGACTAACCCCAAAGGTATCAAAATATTTTTAAAAGCTTTATTAAAACACTTTTGATTTAAAATTGGACTTTCTAATTTAAGTTCCAAAATACATATAGTAGAGCTATATCAACCTAAGAGGGAAAGCCACACCTTAACATACTTAATTACTACTTAATTAGTAAATATATAATATAAAATGATGATTTTATTGACACAAGTTGCAAATACATATCTGAGTGTTTTCATTTTGTGTTACTTCTGTAACAAATTACCATAAAGTTAGTGGTTAAAACAATAGACATTTATCATCTCAGAAGTCTGCAGATCAGAAGCATAGATGGACTTAGCTAGGTTCACAAGGCCTAAATCAAAGTGTCAACTGGCCTGGGCTTTTATCTCGAGTATTTGAGAAATAATCTGTTTCCATGCTCTTTACATTCATTAGCTGAATTCAGTTCCGCAAGATTGTAGGACTTGCTGTCAGCTGGGATTCCTTCTCATTTTCTAAAGGCTGACTGCATTGCATCCTTGGCTTGTGGCACTCCCCATTTTGAAAACCAGCTGTAATACATCAAATTCTTCTTGTACTTCAAATGTCTCTGACTTCCCCTTCTGTCACATCTCTCTGACTTTTATTCGGTTCTCATCTGGGAGATAACTTTTATTTTAAGGGCTCATCTGATTACATCGGTCTCATACAGATCACTTGGGGTAATTGTCTAATTTTAATATAAACTGACAAGCAACCTTAATTCTATCTGAAAAATCCCTTTTGCCATGTGATTGAACATATTCATGAGTGTGATACTGGTTATGAGAGGTGGCAGAGGTCTGGGGCCAAAATTCTGCCTACCACATTGGACAAGACAGTATTTATTTTCATCATTTCTGCTCTGAAAACTAGGCAAAACTAAATAAATTATGAAGAGAAAAAACAACGAATACCTTAGCTAGCTCAGAAAGCATGATGTGATTTCTCCATGGATGAGAAATTGAAAATACATGCAAATCAATGAGCACGTCTGAAAGCATAAAGCATTCTGGGCTACAGTTCTGCCCTATTATGAAGCTGCCGTCATTCAAGCATTCAGCTGTCATAGAGTAAAGGGGATATAAACTGTTTCCCTTGAGAGGGGAACTGTAGTCAAGTTCACTTTACTATAGCAAATGACTGTGTTCATGTTTCCTTTTTGAAAAATTGCTGATAAAATTATACAAAGATTACTGTCTGGCACGTGGCTTATAGCAACTTTTGTTCTAGAGGGTTAGAAGACACAGATACCACTTCCTAATGAATCTAGCTATCTCTTAAAATCCAGTTTGTCACTATGACTTCTAGTTCTGAAAAGGGTCTTAGAGGCTAGGAGAAGATAACTTGGTTAATTATTTTTTTATATTTTTCAAATAAAAGAGTAGATTTGTAATTTTCCTAACACAAATAAATAATAAATTTTTGAGATGATGGATATCCCAATTACTCTGATTTGATCATCACACCTTGTTTGATTGTATCAAAATATCACATGTTCCTCATATATGTACAACTATTATGTATCCATAAAATTAAAAGAAAAAAACAATATCTCATTAATAAGAGTTAATTTCAGGTCAAATATAATGAAAAATGAAAAGTGGATTACCTGAGGTCAGGAGTTGGAGACCAGCCTGATCAACATGGAGAAACCCCATCTTTACTAAAAATACAAGATTACCCGGGTGTGGTGGTGCATGCCTGTAATCCCAGCTACTTGGGAGGCTAAGGCAGGAGAATCGCTTGAACCCGGGAGGCTGAGTTTGCAGTGAGCCAAGATCATGCCATTGCACTCCAGCCTGGGCAATAAGAGCGAAACTCCCTCAAAAAAAAAAAAAAAAAAAAGACACATAGAAACTCTATGCCCTAAATGATGAAACAAATGTAAAATTCCAAAATGAATGAAAAAAAAAAAAAAACATAAAGCCAAGATAATTCAGTGGAATGGTTTTATTAAAAATGTATCAAACAATGTAAAATAAGTATAATCCATATTTTTGAAATTAGTGATGACACAACTCCCTTATAAATTAAAGGACTTGTACAATAAAAACAGGCAAAACTAAATAAAGAACTTATAAATTTGTCTAAAAGTCTAAAATGTGATAAATAGTAAAAATTTAATAAAGGGGATGAACTTTAGTTTAAGCACAGGGAGAGAGAGAATTTATGAATTAGAAGATAATTTTGAGAAATTCATTTAAAATTCAATAGCAAAGTTTAAATATAATATGAAAACATCTGGCAAGAAGGAGAAACTGATAGACTACAGTACGTTTTACAGGATTTCGAGAATAAAACATCAGAAAGAATAAACTACAGGCAATATATAAAAAGGTAATTGGCAAAACATCTCTAGTATTTAAGACCTTTGTGTTCTCAAATCAAAAGTTTGCCCCAATAACTTGGAAGAATAAACTTATAAACCCACCCCAAGAAACTTTATACTGAAGATACAAAAAGCAGGAAAACCAGAGACATTTATAGCGATCAGAGAAAAAGCAAATTGCCTGTAAATTAAAGGTAATTTAGTTGACAACATATAGCTTATGAATACCAAGACAAGAATTTTAAAATATTTTCGAAATAGTAATGGACAAATAACAACCTTCAAATTGTATACTTTATATAAAGTGTAAAATTTTATTTTTATTCATGAGAAAATGAATACAAAATAATAACATCTATAATAGTAAGAGACAAGAGTTCTTTAGCCACAGACTCTGACACAATAGGCTATTAAAGATATTTTTTGCAGGTATGAAAATGAACCACAAAACAGAAGAAATAAAATAGAATCAAAACTTCAGAAACTGACATACTATTTCAAAAAATTGTCACCTATTGAATGTAAAAATAATCACTAATTTGTTTTGTCTTCAGGAAGATAGCATAATTAAAACTCTAACAATAATATGAGAAATTGGAGATATTTACTGAGTAATTAAAGCACGCTATGTTTGGAAGATGTGACATAAAAACAACCTAAGTGTCAATTCATAGACAAATGAATGAATAAATAAAGAAACTGTGGAATATATATTTACACATATACATAATGATATATTATCCAGCCTTATAAAAGAAGATCCTGCCATTTGCCACAGTATGTATAAACCTGGAGGACATGATGTTAAGTGAAATTACCCAGACATGAAAAGAAAAATATTGCATAATCTCTGTATTTTAAAAAAGTATAATATGCAGAGATAGAGAATAAAACAATGGTTAGTAGATTAGGTTCCTGATTAGATTAGATTCTCATGAGGAGTGTAGAATGTAGATCCCTCACATGCACAGTTCACAATAAGGTTCATGCTCCTATGAGAGTCTATTGCCTTCACTGATCTGACAGGAGGTGGAGCTCAGGCAGTAATTTGAGTGATAGGGAGCAGTTGTAAATACAGGTGAAGCTTCCTGGCTCACTCACTGCTCACCTCCTGCTGTGCAGCCCAGTTCGTAACAGGCCTTAGACTGGTACTGGTCCAGGTTTTGGACTTCTGCCATAACATAATAGTGTATATCATAAGTATATATAGTAAAATTCATTTAAAAAATAAATGTTGAAAGATGAAATATTTTTTAACAAAAAATTAAATCTGTGCAAATATATGAATGTATGTGTGGTACCCAGTGTGTGTGGTAAGTAGGTAATGCCTCCCTTTCCTCCCCTAACTTTGCAGGTTTTAACTGTAGGAACCTTTGAATATGTTCCTGCAATAAAGGCAAAAGGGACTTTGCAGATGTAATTAAATTAAGGATCTTGAAAGTGAGAGATATTTCTGAATTATCTGGTTGACCTAATGAAATTCCAAGGGTCTTTTTAAGAGAAAGAAGGAATCAGAAAGGTAAGAGAAGGAGATGTGACACTGGAAACCAGGGGTCAGAGAGAAAGACAGAGATGTAAAGATACCATGCTGTGGCTTTGAAGATGGAAAATGGGTTTGAATAGAGATTCTTCCCTATAGCCTCCAGAAGAAATTCAACTCTATGAAAACCTTAGACACATTCAAGCTTCTGACCTTCAGACCTATAAGATAATAAATTTGTGTTGTTTTAGACCACTAAAGTTTATGGTGATTTGTTATAGCTGCAATAAGAAACTGAGGCATTTTAACTCACCACCCATTAAATATGGGCTAGGCATTATGATTTACTTCTAAAGAGTACAATAAGGAATTAGTAGTGGGGGGGAGGGTGTGGGAATAACTTCACAGTGAAGACATCAAACAAACATTCCCTCTGCTTGTGACCAAGCTTAACAAAACCAATAACAATAAGTCATGTTGATAGCATGTACCCTTAGTATGATATAATAATAACAGCATGTAACCTCTGTGGTTACTTCTCCAGAGCCTGTATCTCCAATCTAATTATGAAAACTATTATGAGACAAGTCCAAATTTTAGGAAATTCTACAAAATATTAACCAAAAATCTTAAGGTCATCAAAAGCCAGAGAAAAATCTTAAGGTCCCTCAAAAATCTTAAGGTCATCAAAAGCCAGGGAAGTCAGAGAAACTGTCCCAGCAAAGAGGAGACTAAAGATAATTGACAAAACAATGTAGTATTGTATCCTAAATTTGATCCTGTAACAGGAAAATAGCATTAGATAAAAAGTTAGAAAAAAATCCTCATAAAGTACCGGCTTTACTTAATAATTTATCAGTATTGGTTCATTAGTTATGACAAATATGTTATATTAATGTTAGATGATAACTATAGTGAAAACTCGGGTGTATATAAACTCTGTGTCGTGTTATCTTTGCAACTTTTATAAAAATCTAAACTATTTCAAAATGAAATGTTTATATACATACATGGCATATGAGATAAATACCCAAAATAAAACAAGGAAGAAATTTTGTCAACCATGTGTCATGCAAAAACTAGCTAAATACCATTAATGCAAAAATAATTATGTCAGATTTGGAAAATATAAAGAGTAAGTAATTAATAGGTATGAAGTAGAATAGCATATACACACACACATAATCACCTGAATGTTTATATAATTGTAGGCAGTATGAACTATAAAAATGAGTATAATGCTGACAAATTGAAATGAGAAAATAACGAAACCTCTAAATCCGTTAGATACTTCCATAGTAATACTTCATAAAATCCAGCAATGGAACTACAGTGGCACATAATAAGAACTTGTTTCTCTCACAGATGTGGGTTGGCTGGAGATCAGCTAATTCAGGGTGAATTTGTAACCAGACCAAAGTTTGGTTGCAGAAGCCAGAGACAAAGTTTGTTGAGAGGAAAAGCAGTTTTAATCAGAGAGCCAGCAAACCGAGAAGACGGCCAACTAGTGTTCTAAAGTGCCATTTAAAATTTTGAAATGTATCATAGTGTTTATAAAGAGAAACTTGGTATGGGAGACATGCTGGAGATGTGCGGAGTACAGGGGTTATGTGCCTTGTTCCTGTGGCTCTCGGGTAATCACACATCCAGAGATCTGGTTGATGTTATCCACGATGGTGAACTAATTGCTTACAGCAGCCCCTAAGCAGGAGGATTCTGCACTGGGAACTCAGTTCTTGGTTTGTTTCATGATTATCCTCTTGGATTTCTTAAGCAAGATCATAATTAGATAAGCACGCATTGCCATAAAGAAATGTCTAGAGAAGGAAGTAATGAAGAGGTGAGAGTGGAAGGAAGAAAAAGTAAGTGGATGATTAAAGTATGTATTTAAAAACTATGGTAACCCATTACAGGTTCAGTGTGGCAGCTCTGTTTGAAGCTGCAATTGCAGCTGAGCTTGCATTATACAGATAATCAAGTCTAGTGTTCTCCACAAGTGATCATTCTAGTAACAGCAGTTACCTGGGAGAAGCACTGTTCTTGGAAAGGCGAATAATTAAGGGGCAAGCCCCATTGTACAAGCCTATTACAAGCTCCTACTTATACAATATCTGCTAACATCACATGGTTTAAAGCAAGTCAAGTAGATAAAGTGTCACAAAAAAATTTACTTCCCTCTACAGGAAGACCTACAAAGTTACAAACTCATGGAAATGAAAAGGGCAAATTATGGTTAGGCAATCATTCAATTTTCCATAACTTCCAATATAGCCATTCAGAGAGAACTTACCTCTCTCTGAAATGCATAGTGATAGATTAACTCACCTCTCTCTGAAGAAAACATACCAAAGACAAGGAAGTATTGAATACTGCAGTTATCAAACTTGACTTAATGGAACCTATAAAACATAACATCAAACAAATTTTGAACTTTGAGGTAGTATTTTTATAGTTCGGCCATTTATGGAGACATATAGAAATCAGCAAGTGTTAAACAATGAGAGTTCACAGGCCATTTTTACAAAGCAGTTAAACTATACAGCAACAATAAACAGAAAATTTGAAACCCCCAAGAAAACAGCTTCAGGAAACTAAAAGTGGATTTTCAGAAAGTGTTGTCACTAGCAAACCATATAATGTAAAAAGAGAAAAGTACAAAAAAATTAAGGAGAAAAAACAATAGTTTTAGAGAATATTGATATTTTAAATATGATTAAAATAAATTATATTATTTTAATTTCAAAAACAAAACAAAACATTTTTCTAGACAAAATTGAAAATTTATTCAAGAGGATATAGACAATATGAATAAGTAAAAAAAAAAACACTAATAAAAACAAATCAATGTCCTCATATTTAATTGAGGACAATGCAGATACAAATTTATATGATAACATGAAGATGAAAGAAGATAATTCATAAAAACTCTTAACTAAACTATTGGCACGAAGTATGTGCTTTACCAAAATATATCATTATTGTTTATTGTCACATGGGAGTAGGCCTGGACATTTGCACTCATAAATTCTTATTTTTTTTCCACACAGTTTCCTTCTTTCTTGGTCAAAGACGGTAGGCAGAAGTCCTTTAAGTCTCAGCCCTCTTGGTCTTAGGTTCCATGGAATCTAACAGTGTCCACGGGCTTCACCATTCTGTTTTTGTTTTGTTTGTTTGTTTGTTTTAGTAACTAAATCAAAATGAAGTATCTTGTTCCTTTTTGCGTTTGTCCCTATACATATTTAATCTCCCCCTAAAAATAAGTGACAAATATGATTCTTGTGTACAATTCAGGGATTCATCAGTTCTGGTACCATAACTGCCAATACTGTCAAAGTTACACACTGGTTTCTCACAGCAGAAGCACATTGCTATCGGCAAACACATAGCCAGAGCCACTGGGCCGGAGTAAAACAAAGTGCTTATCGTGGAGTTAGGAGATAAAGGGAGTGTTTCTCTCTGAAGGCCTCCTACAGTATATATTTTTTTTTCAGGGGGGGGGAAAAAGAACATTATGCAGTTGTTTGGTAAAAAGAACTACCATCACATTACGCTGTCTGGAGAAAGTTAAAACATAATGCTATTTAAGAAACAGTCCAGAAAGCAAGAAATAATGATAGTCATATGTACAACATTCTCCTTAATGTTTATAAAATATAATTAGATTTAAAAATAATTATTTTATCTTCAGTATAACTATATTCATATTACATGTTATATACTGCATATAACTATACATATATTTGTATTATATAAGTATAATTCAGACTATTTGAGTCTCTTAAATATATGGTTACTATATGTTTGTTCTCCTGACCCCAAGCCTTAACAGTGATTTAATGTAGACTAGAAACAAGGACTGTCTTCCAAAAAGGACATTAACAATGATAAGCTGGGAAGGTGATGAATCACACAAATTTGGTTTTACTGCTTCAAAAATATGCTTAATAAAAGGAATCAAACACTATCTTCTTGAAAAATTACTCTCCATTGGGTAATTAACTATGAGTTGACAGTTCTAGCATCTAGGGTTATTTGTAATTTACTGATTTATTATCAATTTTTCTTGCTGGTACAATCACTTCAAAAAGCAAAACCTCAATTTGATCATGTTTAAAGTCCCAAAGGTACCGTAGTCATATTATAATTTATCTTAGCATGCCCAATTTTCACACCAATTATTCAGACCTACATTTTCAATCCAACATGAAAAATGTCCATAGGCCATATCAGTTTTTAGTTGTCTTTACCTTATCTAGAGATAAGACCCACCCATGTGGTTTTAGAATTACATTATGTAAGTGACCATGTTAATGAAGCAAGAAGTCAATTCTATCCATTTTAAAGCTTTAACTGGTAGAGTTTGTTCAAGGCATTTAAAATGTTCTTTGCTGTTTGAGCAAAGTTAAGCTATGGAGCACGTTACAAATAAAACATATTAAGTAGAAATAAACTTTTTAAGAAAGAAGTTTAAATGCAGCTAAACTATAGTGAAGGAAAAAACTTTTAAAGCTACCCTCAAGATTTTTGTAAAAGATTTTAAATTTGTGAATACAAATACAGTGGCAGGCATGTCTGTTTCATGTTATTATATGATCATTATTATTATTGTATTCTTGCTAAGTATATCTAAGAGTTGCTCATAGCATGTCTTTTTTTTTAGTATAATATAAAGGTGTCATTTTGATCCTGGGAAATGTGATACAAAAGCTTTGCCAACATTTGAGTCAAATGGTACAAAATTTGTAATTCATGTGATCACACTTTCACACGGAAAAGAAAGGCAGTTCAAAATCTTGACACCAAGATGAAACATGAAAAATCAACTCAGGATATGTTGATGTATAGTAAAAATTTATTGCATTATCATTTGCAATTGGAAGACAGATATCCTGAGAGTAGTATATATACTAGACAGTTCTGACAATATTTCTGATCAGTTTATTTAGAAATGTAATGTGTTATTTTAATTAGATCACAAGTTTGTTCTATGATGAACAAACACACAGATTGGTATTATATTCTATATTTCTCTACATTGGAACATCTGCAAAATATGGAAGTATGAAAGACAATTTATGAAATTCTCGTGGAATAGCAACATAGAAGTGATTGTGTCCAAGCACATGAGTGTATGAGATTTCGTGACAAAGCTTTCTACAAAGAAAGATGTTTTATGAAACCAACAATGCCTGAATAATAGCAAGGCTGTTTATTGATCTTTGGGAAATACAGGTCACAAAGAATGTTTTTTTTTTTTTTTAACATTTGTAAAATGAAGAAAGAAAGTCTTAACTTACACTGTTGATAATAATGCACCTAGCATCCCTATGTTAGTAACAACATCTGAAGTTCTAAAAGCAATGTTTTTCTATTAGAAATCCTTTATAATATTGGGTGATAAATGTGTAATTTTCTTTCACATTTAACAAAGCCAAATGTCTAATCTTTCAGTGACTTAGTAGATATTATACTTCAGAAAAGAGATATATTTATTATTGTAAAGATATTTTGCAGAGAGATAGGCAAGAAAAAATATATGAAAACAACTGTTTGTCTACAAACAACAGATGTGAGACACTTCTAACTTATTACCTGAATCAGTAATATCCAGGCTTAAGAATGGTATTTAAACCATACTTTGCATTTGCTTATACAAATAAACTATTTCAGTGGAGCATAGTTAGCTATCTGATCATAATTAGAGTCAGAATTTTTTGTATCCACAGACTCAGGAGCTACAGGTGTACATCTATTATGCCCTGTTTCTCCACAGCATATGTTTGTGGTTGAAATGGACAATGAGAACACATGGACACAGGGAGGGGAATATTACACACCGGGGCCTGTCAGGGGTTGGGGGGGTAGGGGAGGGATAACATGAGGAGAAATACCTAATGTAGGTGACGGGTTGATGGATGCAGCAAACCACCATGGCACATGTATACCTGTGTAACAAAACTGCACGTTCTGCACATGTAACCCAGAACTTAAAGTACAATAATTTTAAAAAAAGACAGAAATGGAAATGTGGAGTTACTGGATCTCAACATAGCAAGCTAGCAGATAGATATCTGTCAAGAAAATATTTAAATATTCCATCGCAGTTCTGCTGCTTTGGACAATGCACCAGTGAATGCTGTAATAGCATGAGATGTTAAATGTAATGCTGCAGCATATTACAGTGGGGCTAAGTTATTCCAATAAAATTTTTAGAGAATGAGACAGAGGATATTACAGGCACTGGAGATGGTTTTCTTTGAGAACCCTATAACTGGTTCTTATTGGTTATCCAGGTAAACTCATAACAAAATTAGTCCATACCAACTTGACATTTTTCATGCTCTTTGACTAAGGACTAACTTAAATGTCTCCTAAAATTTAAATTATGATTCTTTTATTTCCATTTCAATTAATTTATTTTTATGCATTTCAACGTTTTCTTTTCACATGCCAAGAAATATTTTCTCATCATAATTTTGTTGAATGAGTAAAAAACAGTTGAATGATCAAATAATAGGAGTGTGAGTATCATTATTCATTACATCTTCAAGGTTCTAGGCTGTAAAATCCATGAAGAATTTGCCATAAATAGTGAAACACCTAGCTGTTAAGGAACATCAGTGTGAGATATTCTGCAATCTGGTTATGTGACAAAATTGACTATTTTTTTTACCTTAATTGACATGATTGCTTCATTGCTATGTAGAAACGGACATATTTTCTCAAGGTATACTGTTCAGGAATTTGAAATTTTCCCTATCTACTTAAATAATATTTGTTTCAAATTCCTTAAAGACTAACTCTCTACTTTTGTAAGGCTCTCAGCATTTTAACTCATGTTTATTTATGTACATAACATCTTCCTCTCAAAATTGAAAGCATTTAACATATAGCATCTATATCTGTTTTATTATTTTAAAGTCAACACTGCCTTACAGCACCTTGAAGAAGGAAAGGGAAGAGGGAGCAATATTTTCCTATGCATTTGTCAGTCCATGAAATTGTCTCCACATTTAGTCTCATTGTAATAAGGATCAAATACCTGACATCAGGAGATACACAATACTATTGCCATTATACACAGAGTAATTCGTTAGTTACACAAAGAACAGAGTCATTATTTTCCAATAAAAGTATATTTTACTTTGTCTTTTATATTTGGCCTACCCTTGTTATCTTTAAAAGATATTTTTTGGAAAAAAAAATGCCAATTCATTTGAAAAGTAATAGTAATCATGGCTAGTTTAGTATAGACAACTTTGTCAAAAAATTTGTGTATTTTCTTTTAAATAAATGGTATTTTTCTAAGAACAGATACTGAGGTGAAGTGAAGTTTAGTTCTTTTATTCATTTTCCTATATATTTTAAATTAATTTCTAATAGAGAATCTGTACCGTTGTGCTAAATTTTATTTTAAAGAGAAAAGAAAGTAATTATGCTTCTACATGTTTTAACAAATGAAGCAATTTTATCCTTGTGTCTTAAGCTGTAATCGTTGAGCCACTATAGTATAATGAATACTTTTCTTCCAGGCTATTTAAAAGATCTTCTCAGTATATAGAAAAGGAATTACAAATGCAGACAAGTTCCTGGGAGATTCTATTTAGGGAGACGATAGCACCTGTTTCTTTCCCCCTTTCCTCTGTAGTCACAATAACAAAAGCATGGTTAAAAGAAATGAAGACTGCACTATGAGAAATGTATCTAACAGGACAAAACATGAAAAAGTTGGTTTTACATGTGATGTGAATGAGGTCTAGAAGAATAGATGCAAACCAGTCTGAACTTTATAAAAAATAATGAATGTTTCCGCAAAAAAATGCAAAAGACATTGGATTCCGAAGCTACAAGTTTTTATTGCCAGGAGGACCGCTTTTCAGAAGAAGCTTGCATCTGTTGTAAACAGACCAGACGGATATAACCAGAAATAGAAAGCTTCAAAGAGACAGTGTGATTCACATGTTTTGCTTTAATAGAAGTATCAAGCTTTCTTTTGAAGTAGATCGGTCTTCGAAGCGGGTGTCCTAAAGGTGCCATCAGACTACTGAAAGTCAGCCATTGTTTGAAAGCTTGCCAGCTTGAAGGCCATTAATTGACAAGCTGTGAAAGTCCAGCCTCACAGGAAACGGAATTACACAAAGGGTTGAGCCTTGATTCCTCGCACCTCACCCAGAGAAACAGTAGAGGGAGCTGCCAATCTTTCAAGACTGAAGTGTATGCAGTGTGCAGTTTTAACGATCATCCTCTAACTGATAATTTCACTAGGCAAAAATCACTATAATGTCTTTAAATTGCCTTATGGCTTTTGATTTATATTATTTTCTCAAACTATCAACGCAGAATTATTTTGGAGAAGAAAAAAAGAAACAAAATAGTTTCTTCTCACAGACGATTCCTGGTTTCCGAATTTGTGTGGTGGCCGAAATATGACCCTGTGCCTTTCTGGTAAGGGCAGAAGGCAGAGTTAGGTTCATCTGAACCATAGGTATTGCAGGGCTATTCCAATTCCTTCTTGTCTGTAAGGATTATATTTTAGGTGTAAATATAGTTTAATTTCTCCTCCATTTTTGAGAATGAGCCTCAGAAGTGCTGCAGTATTTGAAATAGGGCCCACTGAACGATTGTGAAGATTTTGTTACAGATATTGTTAAACACAGCAATATGATTATTACACAGTACCAGAAATATTTATTCAGTGTCAACTGCAACTTGAGATGAGGTGCATATCATCCCTGTCTTCACTTGACTGCTAATTGCCCCAGGCAATCCTTCTGGAAATACAACAGAATTGTAAACTACAAAACGGCAGAAAACTTGGCAATGCTAAATGGTGAGAAAGCCTCCTAAGAATACAAAATTGGTTATTAGAAAATTCGTCTGTCTCCCATGGAGCAATTTAATGTGGTGCCTTGACATCAAGCATGTTCTCATTGTATTTGCTGATTGAGAAACTATCTTGGTAGATTATGACCTTATTGCTCTGACTTCTATGCTATAAATAGTTTTAAAATTAACAGGAAAATGGTCATTCCTCATTCCCACTACTAGCATTTTATTTTATTTTATTTTATTTTATTTTATTTTATTTTATTTTTCAACACTATGACCCATTTCTCTTCTCTGCTGCATCAAAGTAGGACCAGGAATAGTAAAGATATGAGATTATTTATATTTATATTCATATTTGTATAAAAGAAAATATTGAATAATCCCTTTTAAAATGTCAGAACCTGAAAAGTTCTGTGTGGAATGTTTTAAATAACAGGTACACCTGCAAGCCTTGCACACAAAGTGTACACTTCTGCAATATTTCGGGTAATGGTGCCATATCGTTTGAAGACCTATTTCTAACTTGAAAGTATCAAGATAATCTATTTGAAGTGCAATTTTATTTTTAGAATGAATATAAGCAACCATAAACTGAAATATTTTCAAATCACAATTTAAGATTGTTTTTTCAAGCAAACATTATCTGTAATATCTTTTGGATCACAGAGCATTCTCAAGTCATAGTTATTCTGGTTTTAAATACACTTGAATGATTTCTTTGCAAATGGTATCTATTTAAATTTATATTTTGAAACGAATTTGAATTTCTTTGAAGAAGAGTTGCAAAGATAGTACAAGAGCAATTCACTTACCCTTCACCCAATTTTTTCTAATTTTAACAGTTACATAATTATGGCATATTTATCAAACCTAAGATATTAACACTGGTGCAATACTATTTGCTAAACTACAGACTTTATTCATAATTCCCTAGTGTTTCCACTAATGTCCTTTTTTCCTTCCAATATAAAATGTAGGACATCATTTTCCTATAGTGGTCATATCACCTGTCTCCTCAACCTCTCACAGTTTCAAAGTCTTTCTTTTTCTTTCATGACTGACATTTTGAAGAATACTGCTAAGTTACTTTGCTGAATATGAGTATGTCCGTTTTTTTATGAATAGAATAAGGTTATGAATTTTAGGGAGGTATACTTCAGAGATTATGTGCCTTTCTCATCATATCATATCAGAGAGTGCTGGGAAAATGATTCATCAATGATAATGTTTACCTTAATCATGGAGTAAGGTAATAACTACTAGGTTTCTCTACTGTAAACTTACTATTTGTTTCTATTTTCATTATCTGTTAGAAGTGAGTCTCTAAAGCCAGCTATACTCAACGGGCTGATTAGATTACAGTATTTCTTCGTGCAGTTTCTTCATGAGTTTTGTGCTTTGGATTCTTTGAGTTTCTTGGATCCAGAAAAATTCAGTTATCATTTCTTTAAGTATTTCTCCCCACTCTTTCACCCCAATTTGGAGACTTCAATTACAAGGATGCATAAAGTTGTTCCATGGTTCACTAATGTTTTGTGTATATATAGTTTTTATTACATATTATAGGAGTTATATAATATACTGAAATATATATTTATACATAAAGATGCATATTTTTAACTTTATTTTATTTTAGATAGCTGATATTTCTACAATTTTGCATTTACTAATGTTTTATTTTGTAATGTCTAATCTGTTATTAACTCATCTAGTTTTTTTCATCAGTCATTGTAATTTTCATCCTTAGATTTTCATCCTTAGATGTTTGAATATATGTATTCTCAAGTTATAATAACTCTTTCTAAATATCCTTGTTGGCTAAGTCTAGTGACTGTGTCAGTGGTGAATCTGTGTCACCTGATTGATTTTTCTTGCAACAATGGGTCATACATTCTTCCTTGTCTGCAAACCTAGCACGTTTTTATTGGATGCCCAACATTGTATATTTTACCTTGTTGAGTGTGGGATGATTTTGTATTTCTGGACTTATCTTTGAACACTTTTGTTCTAGAACACTTTTATCCACTAAGGTTTTGCTGAACATATTTTTCAGACAGGACAATATTGTTTAGTCTTGAGCTAACTGTTCTCTTTTAAATATTCTTCCCAATAGCCTGTGAATTATAGGTGTTCCAGAATGTTTGGTAGAAATAAGCAAACAGGAATAAAAATGTTAAAATAATAATAAATATATTTTTAGAAATTCTGTGTAAGTAATCAGGTACCATTTCCTCTTATCATTTTGCATGATTTTCTTCTTGGCCATAGATACTTTCCTCATCATGTGCATGTGCTTATCAATATTTTTATGAATAATCTAGGGACATCCTTTGTTTACCTCCTGAGTTCTGTCTCTGCAGCCCTCCTTTCTTCTACTCTGATCTATAGACTCTTTCTAGCTACTTTCTCTTTCTTAGATGTCTAACCCTTTTTTCAGTTCATCTGCTTCATTTGCCCAAGCTCCCTTTCATTGCATTATGGTTTGAAAAAACTCTCAGGGAATGAAACTGTTGCAATTATAGGTTTCAGCTCATATATGTTCCATCTCTCAGGGTCATTATGTTTTGTTTAATAATTCCCAGCTTTTAAAAAATATTTATATTTGTATCATTCTCTAGTTGTTTCAAGTAGATAGATAAATCCAGTTATCTTATTCCAATATGGTCAAAGGTAGGATTTCTTAAACTTTTCTTGATTCCACATTAGATTGTCCTCTGAATGTATTTTAAATCTGTTATTAACTCTTTCTTTTTGTCCCAAAGTTGAACATGTCTCTATAACCTCTCTCGAGTTCCAAGTTCACTTTATCAGCTGCTGATCTATGCTGCCTTGTGAATATCAAAAGCAGTTTGTCATAATATATATACATATCTGAAAAAATCCTATAAATCCAGCTTAAAATATTGAAATCAAATAAAGTCTATTGTCTGAGCATAAGTGAATTAAACCAGAAATCAATAAATAATGAAATCTAGAAAATCACAAATATTTGAAAAAAGCCACAACAGATTTTTAAATAATTCATTGGTAAAATAATGCATTGGTCAAAATTTCTAACTTAATTTAGAAGTTAGAAAATATTTTGAGCTGAGCACAATGAAAGCACATCGTATAAAAATTTGTGATATGTTACCAAAGCGGTGCTAAGAAGAAACTCTAGCATTTGTGTAAGTCAGTAGTGGATGCTACAGTAAAAATACCATAGCTTGGGTTACTTAAACAACCGAAATTTATTTGTCATGATACTAGAGGCTGGGAAGTCAGAGATCAGGGTAACAGCATGGTTGAGTTTGGGTGAGAATAATCTTTCTGCTTGTCAAATAGCCATCTTCTTGTTGTATCTTCATATAGCAAACAGTAGAGAGAGAAAACTCCAGCTCTAGTGTTTATTTATAAAAACGTATTAATCTTATCATGAGGGCCCAACCTTCATGACCTAATTATTTCCCAGGGGCTCCATCTCCAAATACCATTGCATTGGGGTTTACAGTTTCAATAAATGAATTTTGGGGGAGACACACTCAACCCATAGCAGCATTACATTATTATATTAGAAAAAAAAAAAAGTCTTAAATCAAGAATCTAACCTTCTATCTTGACAATAAAAAATATGGAAAAATAAAACAAAATTAATAAAGAAAAAAGTATCAAGATAATAAAAATAAATGAAATTGAACAAAAGAAAAACAATAGAGAAAACCATCTAAAGAAAAATCTGGTTTACAGTAAAAGAATCAATAAAATTGACAAGCTTTTTCCCAAATGACCAAGAAAAGATATATAGAGAGAGAGAGAGAAAAGAAGAGAACAGAAAGTACCATGGTAATGAAAGAAAAATATCACTGCTGGCCCAATATAAATAAAAAATAAAATAATGGCATCTCTCAAGTAAATCTCTGTCCATAAATATGACAATTTATGACTGACACATTGTTTGAAAGATGCTATTTATCAAAATTTATAAATAAACACACCAATAATTTATCCAGAAAAGAAAGTAAATTTGTAATTAAAATGTTGCAATAACAATAAAACATGTTCAGGCCTAAGTAGATTCACAGAAAAATTGTGGCAAGTATGTACGGAAGGAATAATATTCATTTACATAATCTCTTTCACAAAATAGATGAGAAAGGGTGCTTTCTGAAACTTTCTATGAGACCAATACAATCCACACAATAAAACTAGAGAACATATTATAAGAAAACAATATTAGACCAATATTTCTAATTAATATAGAAACAATTTTTAAGGAAAATATTAGCAAGCCCAAAGAAGGAACATATGAAAATATTGCTGTGTCATTACCAAATGGTATCTATCCTGGGTGAGCAAGGATAAATGCAATAGAAATGATTTAACATTCAAAAATCAGTATAGTTTACCATATGTAAAGACTCTAAGAATAAAAATTGCATGTGCATCTGAACAGATGCAGAAACAGTATTCAACAAAATTTAACATCCATTCCTGATGAAAAAC
Source organism: Papio anubis (assembly GCF_008728515.1). Classification (NCBI taxonomy): domain Eukaryota; kingdom Metazoa; phylum Chordata; class Mammalia; order Primates; family Cercopithecidae; genus Papio; species Papio anubis. The sequence goes on along the minus strand of NC_044988.1, from coordinate 40,345,710 downwards.
TTAACATGCTAATACTTGAAAGATGATTCCTAAACCTTTTAAAAGTTATCTACACAAAACTTACAGAAAATACCATGTATAATGGTAAACACTGAACGTTTTCCCCCTAAGATCAGAAATAAGGAAATGATTTTTCTGACTATAGCTCCTATTCAGAATTATACTAGAAGTCATGGCTAGTCCAATTTGAAATAGAGCAGAAATAAAAGACATTCTGCTTTGGAAGGAAGATATAAAATTTTCAATATACATAGACTAAGCAATTGTACACATAGTAAATCCGAAGGAATCAAAAAATGTCTTAAAACAAATAAGTCAGTTTATAATGTGTAAATTTTCAATATACATATACTAAGCAATTGTACACATAGTAAATCCAAAGAAATAAAAAAAAAAATCTTAAAACAAATAAGTCAGTTTATAAATGTAGGAGAATAAAAGGTCAGTATAATAAAATAAATAGCGTTTATATATACTGGCAATGACTAATTGGACTTTTTGTCAATTTATAAACAGTACTACTTAAAATAGTACACAAAAAAACTTGAAATATGTAGATTTTAAACTAAGAAAATACATGTAAGATAGTGCTCAAAACTAACAAATACTAATGAAGAAAATCAAAATGTTCCTAAATAAATGAAGTTATGTCATATGTTGGAATTAGAAGATATATTATATTTAAAACATCAATTCTCTGAATATTTATTATATAGATTCAGCATAATCCAATCAAAATACACTAGGGTTTTATTTTGGTAGATACTGACAAGTTCATTTAAAAATTGTATTAAAAAAGCAATAGAAATATAATAGCTATAACAATTTCAGATAGAGAGGGGGTGGAGCAAGATACCCAAATAGAACCCTTTAGGAATTACCCCTCCTGCCCCAGAACACCAAATTTAACGACTATACACATAAGAAAGCACTTTCATAGGAACCAAATATCAGGTGAGCAATCATAGTACCTGGTTTTAACATCATATCAAGGAAGGAGGCACTGAAGAGAGTAAGGAAACACAGTCTTGAATTGCTGACACCTCTTCTCTCTCTGGCAGCCACCACATGGCATGAAGAGAGAATCTGAATACTTGGGGAATGAAAAGGAAAATGACTGTGGGACTTTGTATTGGAACTCAGTGTTGCACTGTCACAGTAAAAAGCAACACAGAGCAGAATTCATCCAGTGCCCAAGGAGGGAACATTTACACCAGGCCTACACAGAGGGGAATCGTCCTTCCCAGTGGGCACAACTTGAGTTCCAGCCAACTTCACCACTATGAGCTAAAGTGCTCTGTGATTCTAAATAAACTTAAAAGGCAGTCTAGGCCACAAGGACTGCAATTCCTGGACAAGTCCTGGTGCTGTCCTTGGCTTACAGCCAGTGCACTTGGGGTGCACATGACCTAGTAAGAGAACAGCTGAGATGGCCAAGGGAGTGCTGTCACCCCTCCCCCAGTTCTGGACAGTGAAACTCACAGCTCCAGAGAGACACTCTCCCTCTACTAGAAGAAAGGAGAGGGAACTGTAAAAAGGACTTTGTATTAGAGTGTGGATAAAAGCTCATCCACAGTAAAATGAAGCACCAAGAAGAGCCTTAAAGCCTCTATTCTAGACTCTAGCTCCTGAATAGTGTTTCTAGACTCATACTGCGTCAGAAAGGATCCTGATGCCATGAAGGGAAAGATTCAGTTCTGGCAAGATTCATCACTTGCTGATAGAAGAGCTATTGCGCCCTGAATAAACATCAGTTACCAGCCAGGTAGTAGTTGCTGTGGATCTCGTGTGAGACCCAGTACTGTGCGGGCTTTGGGTTTGACCCAGCACATTCTCAGCTGTGGTGGCCACAGGGCCAAACTCTTTCATTTTGAAGAAAGAAGAGAGAAGAATATAAAGGATTTTGTCTTGCAACTTGGGTTCCAACTTAAACACAGGAAAATAAAACACTCAACAGACTCCTAAAGTCCCTAATTCCAGGCCTTAACTTCTGAATAGAACTTCCAGACATAGCTTAGGCCAGAAGGGAACCCATTGCCATGAACACAGAGACCAGGCCTCGCAGGATTCACCACCTGCTGATTCGAGAGTCCTTGGGCCCTGAATAAACATCAGTGGCAGCCAGGTAGTAGTTGCCACTGGCAGGCCTGGGGAGTTTCTAAACTACTACTACTACCTGGCTACCACTGGGAGTTAGCAACTACTACAACTACTCCCTGGCTACCACTGAGAGTTGACAACTACTACCTGGATACCACTGGAGTTCTCCATTGGGAGAAACTCCTGCTGGAGGAAAAGAAAAAGTTAAAAAAAAAAAAAAAAAGTATTTGTCTTAAAATTTGGGTACCAGCTCAGCCATAGTAAAGTAAAGCACCAAGTATATTCCTGAAGTTCCCAATTCCAGGACACAGTGCCCAGACAGCATTTCTAAACACACACTGGACCAAAAGAGAACCTGCCTGCCCTGAATAGAGAGATACAGCTTTGGCAGGATGCATCACCTGCTGATCGAAGAGCTCTTGCACCTGCACATTGGTGGCACCCAGGTATTAGCTGCTATGGACCTTGTGAGAGACTCAATACCATGTTGGCTTCAGTTGTGATCCAGCACTGTCCCAGTGGTGGTGACAACGGGAGTGCCTGAATCACCTTTCCCCCAACAGCAGGCAGTTCAGCATGGAGAGACAGACTCCATTTGTTTGGGGGAAAGTAAGGGAAAAGAAAAAGAGACTGTGCCTGGTAATCCAGGGAATTCTCCTCAGTCTTACTTAGGAGCACCAAAGTGCTGTTTCTATGAGTCTACAAGAGTCACAGCATTACTGGGCTTGGGGTACACTTCATGCAGATATGGCTGTAGTGACCAAAGACTTAGACCACAACACTCAATTCCTTTTGAATACTTGGAAAGTTTTCTCAAGGAAGATAAATGCAAATAAGTACAAAGTGCAAGGATTAGAATAAATGCTTAATTTTTTTAATGCCCAGATATTGAAAGACATCCAAAAGCATGAAGACCATTCAGGAAATTATGGCCTCACAAAACGAACTAAATAAGACACCAGTCCCCAATCCTGGAGTGACAGAGATATGTGACCTTTCAGAGGGATAATAAAAAATAGCTGTTTTTGAGAACGCTAAATGAAATTTGAGGTTAAACAGGGAAAAAATTTAATAATCCTATCAAATAAATTTAACAAACAGATTTTTAAATGTTTTTTTTAAGAAATAGAGCAGAAATTCTGGAGCTAAAACACAATTCATGTACTGAATAATGCATCAGAGTCTCTCAGCAGCATAATGATACTTTCAAGCGAAGAAAAAAAAATAAGCCTGAAAAGAGGCTATTTGAAAGTACATGGACAGAAGAATCTAAAGAATAAATAATAATAAAAAATAACACCTACAGGATCTAGAAAATAGCTTCAAAAAAGCAAATTTAAGAGTTAGGAGGTACGTATGCAGATTTAGCTGAGTATATTGCATAATGCCGAAGTTTGGAGCACAATTGATCCTGTCAACCAGATACTGAGCATAATAGCCAGTAGTTTTTCGACATTTGCCCCACTCTATTCCTCCCAGCTCTACTAATCCCCACTGTCTGTATTTGCCATTTTTATGCCCATGAGTACCCAGTGTTTAGCTCACTTTTATTTATTTTGTTTCTTATTTTTATTTACTTATTTATTTTTGAGATGCAGTCTTGCTCTGTCACCCAGGCTGGAGTTCAATGGTGCAATCTCAGCTCACTACAGCCTCCGCCTCCCAGGAGGCGGAGCTACTCAGGAGACTGCCTCAGCCTCCTGAGTAGCTGGGATTACAAGCACCTGCCACCACACCAGGCTAATAATGTATTTTTAGTAGAGACAGGGTTTCACCATGTTGGCCTGGCTGGTCTTGACCTCCTGACCTAAGGTGATCCGCTTGCCTCAGTCTTCCAAAGTGCGGGGATTACAGGTGTGAGCCACTGTGCCTGGCACATTTCTCATTTATAAATGAGAATGTGCAGTTTTGGTTTTCTGCTCCTGCATTAATTTTCTTAGAATGTCCTTCAGCTGCATCCATGTTGCTGCAAAGGACATGATATGATAATTTTTACATGGCTGTGTAGTATTCCATGGTATATTTCATGGTATATATGTACCATTTATTTTATGCATCCACCACTGATGGGCACCGAGGTTGATTCCATGTCTTTGCTCTTGTGAATAGTACTGTAATGAACAAACAAGTGCATGTGTCTTTTTGGTAGAATGATTTATTTTCATTTGGATATATACCCAGTTATGAGATTGCTGGGTCAAATGGTGGCTCTGCTAAAAATTCTTTGAAAAATCTTTAAACTCCTTTCCACAGTGGTTGAACTAATTTACATGCTCATCAACAGGGCCTAAGCCTTCTGTTTTCTTCACAGCCATGCCAGGATCTGTTGTCTTTTGACTTTCTGCAAATAGCCATGCTGATTAGTCTAAGATGATACCTCATTGTAGTTTTGACTTACATTTCTCTGAAAATTAATGATGCCAAGTATATAAAAAGATACACAGAATCACCAGACTTATAACCAGACTAAAAATAAAAGAGAAAATAAATAGAATCTGAAGTAAAAAAATATTACAGCAGACACTGAAGAAATTCAGAGGATCATTAGAGAGTACAGCAAATACCTATATGCCAATAAATTGGAAATACTAGAAGAAACAGGTGAGTTTCTAGGCATATAAAGCCCTACCAGTATTGAATCATGAAGAAATCCAAAACATGGGCAGGCCAATAACAAACAATAAGATTGAAGCAGTACTAAAGAGTCTCCCAGGAAAGAAAAGCCTATGACCCAATGGCTTCACTGCTGAATCTTACCACACATCTAAAGAACTAATACCAATTCTACTCAAATTATTCCAAAAAATAGAGAAGGAGGGAATATTTCACTCATTCTCTGAGGCCAGTTCTACCCTAATACAAAAACCAGACATATCAAAAACAGGAATCTGCAGGTCAAAATGTCTGATGAACATTGATGCAAAAATTCTCAACAAAACGCTAGCAAACCAAATTCAACAAAAACATTACAAAGATAATTCATCTTGACCAAGTGTGATTTATCTCAGGGATGCAAGGATGGCTCAACATATGCAAATCAGTGAATGTGATACATTTTATCAACAGAATGAAGGAGAAAACTCATATGTCATTTCAATTGATGTTATAATAGCATTTGATAAAATTCAACAGCATTTATTCATGATAAAAACCCTCAAAAAACTGAGGAAGGAACATGCCTCTACACAATAAAAGCCATATATGACAGACTCACTGGTAGTATTATACTGAATAAAGAAAAATTTAAAGCCTTTTCTCTGGAATCTGGACTATGACAGGATTCTCGGTTTTTTTTTTTTTTTTTGAGACGGAGTCTCACTCTGTCTCCCAGGCCGGAGTGCAGTGGCATGATCTCAGCTCACTGCAAGCTCCACCTCCTGGGTTCACACCATTCTCCTGCCTCACCCTGCCAAAGGATTCTCACTTTAATCATGATTAAACATACTACTGGAAGTCCTAGCTAGAGTAATCAGATAAGAGAAAAAAAAGGCATATGGATTGGAAAGAAAAAAAGTCAAATTATTCTTGTTTGCAGATGATACTTTTGCAGAATGTTTGTTTCTTAGTTAAGCTAAAAACGGGTTCTTGTCACATGACCAGGAAGGATTAGGAATGAGGGAATATTGAAGGGTGAGTGGAGCAAATTTATTGAGAAAAAAAGAAAACCTCTCAGCAAAGCGAGAAGAGTTCCTGCCAATGGGCTCCCACTCCACAGACTGAATTCCAGACCACCACACATGAGATGAAGAGGCCAGGCTCTTCCCCTGCACAAGGCATAAAATTCCCATGGTTTTACCCCATTTTCCCAATGTGCAGGAGGGTTGGAGATTTTCCAAGCATCCTCCCCCTTATCTGCCTCCTGCATTTATCATTCCTCCACCTAAAAATGTACATCTGACTGCCATTAAAATAAGGAAAAGGATAAGGGCAAAGACTGATCTTAACTGCTTCCTGCTGACAGGGGCTGCTGTTTTTGGAAAAAGGTAGTCAGATTTCCCTCAGTGGCCTGTCCAAATGTCCCTGGTAAAAGGGGCCCTCATCTGAGGTCCCATTGCATGATCATTTGGAGTTTGAAGGCCTGAATGCAAGAAGAGACAAACTGGGTTATAAGGAGACATGTATAAAAATGAAATGAGGGGAGGAGGAATAAAGGCAGCCCCAAAATCCCAAGGACTTGCACCAGTTTTCACAGGGAGAAGGAGGCCAAAAGCTTAACGGGCAAAATAAATAAATAAATAAATAAATAAATAAATAAATAAATAAACAAACAAACAAATAAAACTTTAACCCTTTTGCTGGCATGTTGGGCTTCTGGGTTTTCTTTCCCTGAGCCCGATCCTAAGCCAACCAGTTTAAGGTTTGAGAAATTAACTTTTTCCAGTTTGGAGGGGAGTGTCCCGTAGTACAGCAACACAATAACATATCAGTGAGGAAAGGACAGAGGAGGAAGAAGGAGAAAGGAGGCATTTTTTTTCAAAGGAGTTCGAGGGGTTCAGGATGCATTTGAAAGAGGTACAGACTGAATATGAATGGCTACTAATCTAGAAAAAGGGAAGCAATACTTTCCAGGTTTCCTTATTTTTCTAGCAAATACCTGGGGTATGTATGGAGAGAAAGTGAGGCATTCCTCTTTCTTTCTTTCATTCTTATATACCCGAGTCCAAGCAATGATGATAGGCTGCAGCCCATGGGTGTTAAAGTGGCTTTCACCCATGTTAACAGAAGGGCCATACTCAGATTTGCCAACATATCCCCTAACTTCCCTGCGGTCAGTAGTCTTTGAATTCCCTAGACCTCATTTATGCCATGGATATTAGCATGACCTTTATCCATGAAATGGGAAGCTTGGCTTAATCAGTAGGAATTAGTCATGCTCAACTGCACTATGTGTTTTAACTTCCATTATCATCTGCCTATGGATCCCTCTGATCCAGTTCTCTTTCCTAGGGCTTCCACCTGAAACTTGGAATTGAGTTTGGGACCAAAAACATGTCTCAGGGAGGGGGTTGCATGGATTCTTTATTATAAGCTCAATGCTAAGTTGAAGCTGAGGAATTCAATTCTCCTCCAACAAGAGAAAAAGGATGTCCTGTGACATGCGCAGATGACCGGTGACTATAATTATGCTTGCTAAGATTTAGGTGCATGGGGCTTGGCTTTGATTAGCTCTCTTCATCTTACTTTCCTAAAAAGAAAACCTCCAGGTGATGGGCATCCTATTTATACCCATCACCAGACAAGATTTGCAGATAATTGGTCAGAACTAGAATATTGATCTCAATTTTTACATTATCCATCATTTTTTATTCCTTATAAGCTGCAGTTGGAGATCACTGGATGGTTCAAGGGATAAGCAGAGTTGGTCTAAACTATAGGCAAGGACTTAAAAACAACCAATGAGTCTAGAATTTAATGACAAATGTATAAGATTTATAGCATAATTTCTCTCTCTCCAGTCTTCATTTCTGTTAAAAAACAAATCATGATAGTACTGAGTTATTGGAAAAATAGACTTTAGTCTTATACTTGGCCTGATTATTTGCATAAATTACGGGAAGAATAATTATTTCTACATGGGCCTTTTAGATTGGCTTTGATGGAACTCCGTTCCACAAATAATCTCAGATAAGACCTTTTAAAGCTGAGCCCAACTATGGGTTTGTACCCTCAAATACCTGTGAGTTGGCTAAAGTTCTCTCTTCTTGAGATCCAAAGACCATAAAGTTCCTGGGCCTGTTTGAAAGTGACATTATTTACACACTACAAGTTAGGAACCCTGTACAGGGACTGTGCACACAAGGTATGAGGCCAGTTTTCCCAAGGGGACTTTATTGGCTCTGTAAGTCAAGCTTGTGTTCTTAAAGGGAAGCATAACCTTCTAATCAAAACCTTAGTAAAATAATCTGTTTCTCCAATTGCATCCTGTTGCAAAAGAAAATGAATTCTTATTGCACTGATGCAAACATAAGTTAATAATACTCACAACTAGTTTCCGAATTCCAGAGAAGCCCAGCAGAGAGAGACAGCAATGTTCCAAATGTTGTTCATAGGAGTATACTCACTCAAATATTAAAGGCCATAAATAGCTCAAAATAAGTTTCCTTGACTCTGGAAAACAAAACAAGGATCAGCAATGATCTAAGCAAAAGTGAAAAGATTGTTTCAGTTTCCTATTAGTTCAGTCCATTCCATTAACTCCTATTTATTTATTTATTTATTTTATTTTATTTTATTTTATTTTGAGACACAGTTTTGCTCTTGTTGTCCAAGCTGGAGTGCAATGGTGCGATCTCGGCTCACCACAACCTCCTCATCCTGCCTCAGCCTCCCAAGTAGCTGGGATTACAAGCATGGGCCACCACACCTGGCTAATTTTTTTTGTATTTTTAGTAGAGATGGAGTTTCTCCATGTTGGTCAGGCTGGTCTCGAACTCCCAATCTCAGGTGATCCTCCCACCTTGGCCTCCCAAAGTGCTGGGATTACAGGCGTGAGCCACGGCGCCCAGCCCAACTCTTGTTTTGCTTGATGTTCATAAATATTTCAGCTCTTCATGAGAACTGTACATTTTTCCTTTATTCCAATGTTACGATCTCCAAAGTTATCAGAAACCTGCATTTGAGAGCACCTGTCAAAGTTCTATATCTGATTATAAAACATCTTTTGAAGAAGATCAAAACAAGACAACAATTGTATGTGAATGACAAAATATTCAGGGTAGTTACAGTCAAAAACATGATTGACAAAGATATTTGGTTATCTCTGTGGTTTGTAACAACTTAATATAATAACCTTAATTATGATTAGAAACATAAACTCAGGCATTAGAATTACAGAAATTCCATACAATTTTGGAACGTATATTAATATTATTTCCTAAAATATAACCTGAAGAAAATTAAACATCACTTTGGCAATATCATGTACCTAAAGAAGTAAAATAATCCTGTTTACATTTTTTTTGGATGCTCCAGGGTCCCTCTGTACCATCCAAAAGCCAGGCATAAAGAACAACATTTTTGAAACTGAAGTTTGATTTTTGGGAAGCCTGTTAAATGGCTGAGATTTAAAACACTTTATATTATAAAATAGAATTCCAGATCACTGTAAGTTATTTATTTTGCCAAAATGATGACTCAGAAATTTTTAAAAAGCATAAATCTTTTAACCTTCACACATTTTGCTAAAGAGAAAATTACTGTCTTAAGAGTACCTTGTTGTGTTTTTATTTCAGTGCTCACTTTGCAGAAAAACCATATTATACCTTTTTGAATTTAGTCAGAATGTTAACACATGGAATTTCCTTTGCTAGATTAATTTTTATAATCCTTCTACAACTTGTTTGAACTTTTAGCTTTATCCTATTTCAAAATGATTTTTAATCCTATGCAACAATTTACATTTCTATGCCTACTTATAATATTTAATTAAAAACACATTTTAATGTTCTTACATACCTCACATGTAAATCTATTTTTAGTAGTCTCAATTACATGTCATGTGGTAACTCCTAGCAATTTTTAACTTTAATGTAAAGCTTGGTAAGTTGTTTAAATTATGTGCACATCACAGCCAAGGTTTGACTCTTTCCAGCGTAATTAAGGGTGCAGTTAATTCCATATGTCCCAGGCCTTACCAATTGAAGCAGGCAAGTCAAACACTTCTCAAAAACCAAAAAAAGAAAAAAACAATTTATAACCTTATAACGTTTTGCAAACCTATTATCTGACATGCATAATTTAGTTCACCTATTTACATTTTGACAACATCCGCATTTCACCAATAATCTTTAAGGCTGTGTTTATTTCTCAAATATTAAAGTCACAGGAGCTAAAAGGTACCACAGCTTTTGTCTCTGTTTTAAAAAATATTTGGTCCAATCACTTATCTTCCTTTCGGCTAGTTAATTAGAGCTCTCTCTTTTTTTTTTTAATAGACATCAGCACACAGCACATATATAACTACACAGACAGGCAGGAGAAAACCCAGTAGCTATATGATTTTTCATGTGCCAATCTCCCAATTGGATTATTGGCCTCCATGAGGAACCCTGTAAGAGATGGGCCTAGGAAAACATGTAGTTTCTAGGGCCTACTAAACAGGCATACCTGGGAGAGAAAAACAGATTTTGAAATGGATCTATCCAATTTTAATTGCTGGGGTTCCATGAGGAAAACAGATTTCTTCCCAAAACGGGACCAGTGGCACCTTCTCTGTTTATTCCAAGGAGTCCCGTGACCACAGAAGTTATCTTAGAGCCTCTCATGTGTGCATTAAGAGTGGTCAAGACAAAATGGAGAAAAATAATTAAGTCAACTGAGAAAAAAACCTTTTCAAGCAAAACAAGATCCAAGAAGAGAAAAAACGTAAAGGCCTTTTAAATATACCTATAACTTGGATATCCACTTTTGATTAAGATATGTGCTCTTTAAGGAAATTCTTTTAAATTCCTGTTATCCAACTTTAACTGCAGTATTTCTGGTTTTCAAACATTACTAAAGGCTCAGAGAAAGGAAAAACCAAGACAGTTTTTGGAGAAGAAGATAAACAGCAAGTGGCAAAAGGTCATGCAGATCTCAAACCAGAAAGGACTAATTTCCTAAGCCAGAAGTGAACCCTAGCTGCCATTGTAAAATGATAAAGGCTAAAACAAAGCATTGCCAGGTGGTTACAGGTCTTATTCTTATGTAAATGGTTGTTTCAACTGAGTGATAAACTTAATTGCTGCCTGACTGAGCTAGACCCTTCAGCTGAGGGAGAGGAAGACTCTGTGGACTGCATGGCTTGAAATGCTGGCCAGCCTGCCATGCAGCGCCCTTGGGCCATGTGTCCCAGCTTTGCCTAAAAGGGGTTGGGGATGAGGAGCCATTTGCTTGTCTGTCCCAGAAAGAAAAGAAAAATGCTGGCATTCTTGACCCGTGGAAGTGACAGGAAGCGGGGCAAGGAGGCACAATTTCCTTTACCCTCAGAAGTAGTCAGAGGACAAAAAGTCTTAGAAGTGAAAGGGAAAAAGCTTTTTTGGTTTGCATCTTACTCACTCTTTCTTATATTCCTGCATAACCCGCCAAAATATTGCAGAATACTTGCTCCTTAGTTCAGCTAAAACTCGGTTCTTGTCACACAACCAAGAAGGATTAGGAATGGGAACACATTGAAGGGTGAGTAGAGTGGAATTTATTGGGGAAAAAAAAAAAAAAAAAAACGAATAAAAAACTCTCAGGAAAGTGAAAGGGGTTATTGCCAAAGGGCTCCCACCTCACAGATTGAATTCCAGGCCACCACACATGAGCTGAAGAGGCCAGGCCCCTCCCCACTGCACAAGGCATAAAATTCTTCTGGCTCCACCCAATTTTTCCAGTGTGAAGGTGAGTTGAAGATTCTCTGGGGACTCTCCCTCTTATCTGCCTTCTGCATCTATCAATACAATCATATTGGAAAAACCTGAAGACTCCACCAAAAAAAAACTATAACTTGGAATTAATAAACAAATTCAGTCAGTTGTAGGAGACAAAATCAACATAGAAAAATCGGTAACATTTTTATGTGTCAGCAGTGAACAATGTGAAAACAGAATAAAAAAAGTAATCACATTTACAATAACTGTAAGTGAAATAAAATACTTAGGAATAAACTTAACCAAAGAAGTGAGAGATATCTATAATGACAACTAAAAAACATTGATGTAAGAGATTGAAGAGGACATTAAAAAATGAAAAGATATTCCTTGTTCATAAACTAAAAGAATCAATATTTTTTAAGTGTGTCTACTACTCGAAGCAATCTACAGATTTAATGCAATCTCTATCAAAATACCAATGACATTCTTCACACAAATAGAAACAAATTCTAAAATTTATATGTAACCATAAAATAACAAGAATAGCCAAAGCCATCCTGAGAAAAAAACAGTAAAAGTAGAGGAATCACATTACCTGAATTCAATTTACACTAGAGTGCTATCATGAAAAAACTCTATGGTACTGATATGGTTTGAGTGTGTCTCCACCCAAACTTGAATTGTATCTCTCAGAATTCCTACGTGTTGTGGAGGGACCCAGGGAGGTAATGGAATCATGGGGGCCAGTCTTTCCCACGCTATTCTTGTTATAGTGAATAAGTATCATGAGATCTGATGGGTTTATCAAGGGTTTCCACTTTTGCTGCCTTCTCATTTTCTCTTGCCACCACCATGTAAGAAGTGCCTTTGCCTCCCACCATGGTTCTGAGGTCTACCCCACCACATGGAACTGTAAGTCCAACTAAACCTATTTTTCTTCCCAATCTTGGATATGTCTTTATCAGCAATGTGGAAACAGAGTAATAAAGTAAATTGGTACCAGTAGAGTGGGGCGTTGCTGAAAAGATACCCAAAAATGTGGAAGCAACTTTGAAACTGGGTAACAGGCAGAGGTTGGAACAGTTGAGGGGGTTCTGAAGAAGACAAGAAAATGTGGGAAAGTTTGGAACCTCCTAGAGACTTGTTGAATGGCTTTGACAAAGATGCTGATAGCGATATGAACAATAAGGTCCAGGCTGAGGTGATCTCAGATGGAGGTAAGAACTTGTTGGGAACCGGAGCAAATGTTACTCTTGTTATGTTTTAGCGAAGAGACTAGTGGCATTTTACCCCTGCCCTAGAGATTGGTGAAACTTTGAACTTGAAAGAAATGATTTAGGATATCTGGCAGAAGAAATTTCTAAGCAGCAAAGCATTCAAAAGGTGGCTTGGGTACTATTAAAGGCATTCAGTTTTAAAAGGGAAACAGAGCATAAAAGTTCAGAAAATTTGCAGCCTGACTATGAGATAGTAAAGAAAAACCCATTTTCTGGGGAGAAATTCAAGCCAGCTACAGAAATTGGCATAAATAGCAAGGAGCCTAATATTAATTCCCAGGACCATGGGGAAAATGTCCCCAGGTCATGTCAGACACCTTCATGGCAGCCCCTCAAATCACAGGCCCAGAGGCCCTAGAGGGAAAAAAATGGTTTTGTAGGCAGGGCACTGGGTCCCTATGCTGAGCACAGCCTAGGGACTTGGTGCTTTGTGTCCCAGCTACTCCAGCTATGGCTGAAAGGGGCAACATAGAGTTTGGGCTGTGGCTTCAGAGGGTAGAAGTCCCAAGCTTTGGGAGCTTCCATTTGGTGTTAAGCTTGCAGGTGCATAGAAGTCAAGAACTGAGGTTTGGGAACCTCCACCTAGATTTCAGAAGATGTATGGAAAAGCCTGGGTGCCTTGGCAAATGTTTGCTGCAGGGGCGGGGCCCTCATGGAGAATCTCTGCTAGGGTGAAGAAAGGAAATGTGGAATCAGAGTCCCTACACAGAGTCCCTGCTGGGGCACTGCCTAGTCGAGCTGTGAGAACAGGGCCACCATCCTCCAAACCCCAGAACGGTAGACCCATCAACAGCTGGGACCGTGCACTTGGAAAAGCCACAGACACTCAACACCAGCCTGTGAAAGCAGCAAGGAGGGAGGCTTTACCCTGCTAAGCCAAAGAGGTAGAGCTGCCCAAGACCATGGGAAACCACCTCTTGCAACAGGATAACCAGGATATGAGACCTAGAGTCAAAGGAGATAACTTTGAAGCTTTAAAATTTGACTGCCCCACTGGATTTCAGACTTGCATGGTCCCTGTAACCCCTTTGTCTTGGCCAATTTCTCTGATTTGGAATGGCTGTATTTACCCAATACCTGTACCCCTTTTGTATCTAGGAAG